>NW_027397145.1:3036167-3183276 GCF_003265705.2 Callorhinus ursinus
TCAAAAGGAATGAGATCTTGCCATTTGCAACGACGTGGATGGAACTGGAGGGTGTTATGCTGAGTGAAATAAGTCAATCAGAGAAAGACATGTATCACATCACCTCACTGATATGAGGAATTCTTAATCTCAGGAAACAAACCGAGGGTTGCTGGAGTGGTGGGGGTGTGGGAGGGATGGGTGGCTGGGTGATTGACATTGGGGAGGGTATGTGCTATGGCGAGTGCTGTGAATTGTGCAAGACTGTTGAATTACAGATCTGTACCTCTGAAACAAATAATGCAATATATGTGAAGAAAAAAAAGATAGCAGGAGGGGAAGAATGAAGGGGGGGAATCGGAGGGGGAGACGAAACATGAGAGACGACGGACTCTGAAAAACAAACTGAAGGTTCTAGAGGGGAGGGGGTGGGGGGATGGGTTAGCCTGGTCATGGGTATTAAAGAGGGCACGTTCTGTGTGGAGTACTGGGTGTTATGCACAAAGAATGAATCATGGAACACTATATCAAAAACTAATGTAATATATGGTGATTAACAACAATAAAAAAATTAAAATTAAAAAAAGAAATCTTATGGGGATTCCTTTGTGTGTATCTTCTCTGACTCGTCTTAAAATTCTTTCTTTGTTTTTGACTTTTGACAATTCTATTATAATGTACCTTGGTGTTGGCTTAATCAGAGTCATCTTATTTGGGATCCTTTTGGCCTTTTGCATCTGGATGTCCATTTGTCTCCAGGTTTGGGAAGTTTTCAGTCTTCGTTACTTTAAATAGACTTTCTGCCTCTTCCTCTCTTACCTTTCTGGAATTCCCATAATACGAATACTGTTTTTTTTTCATTATGTCTCATAATCCCTGCAGGCAATATTCAGTCTTTGTCATTCATGTCAAAATTTTGCTCCTTTGACTAGGTAATTTCTAATATTTTTATTTTTCATGTCACTAATTCCCTCTTCTGCATGTTTGAGTCTACTTTTGAAACTCTGTGTTGAATTCTTCAGTTCAGTTATTTATTTTTCAAGTCCAGGATTTCTATTTGGTCTGTTTTGAAGTTTGCTATTTCCTAGTTGAACTTCTCACTTTGTCCATGTATTGTTTTCATAATTTTGTTTAGTTGTCTGCGTGTGTTTTCCTGTAGTTGCCTAAACTTCCTTAAGAAGATTATTCTGAATTCTTTGTCTGACAGTTAACAGATCTCCATTTCTTTAGGGTCACTTATTAGTGTTTTATTAGTTTCCTTAGGCAGTGTCATATTTACCTGATTTTTTTGTGATCCCTGATTCCTTACATTGGTACCTGTGCATTTGAGTGAGTTCCTCTTCTAGACTTTATAGACCCTTTTTCACCAATCAGCTCATTTTGGGTTTACACGTGTTTCTCCTGGTAGTGTCCTTTGGCAGGTGGGACTTGTTATTATGATCTAGTGTTGGGCAAGGCAACTGTTTAAACTCTGAGGACAGGGATGGAAGGGTATGCCTCTAGGCAAAATCTGATAGGACTGCTGGCTTGGTTTCCTACCCACTGTAAGGCTGTATGTTAACTGTGGTTGCATGGATTCTCTGGTCAGTCTTAGTTGATGGTTGGGTCTTGGCACAAGTTAGTAGGATAGGACCCATGCCTGTATAGCTTGTAGTTTGGAGACTCAAATCAAACCAGAATGTGCATTGAATATCCTGGTTAGGTGAGGCCATTAGTTTTGCTCTGTAGATGGGAAAAGCCACCAGCTGTGGTTTCTCTTCAAGTGCTACTGTATGTAGAGCTCTTAAATGGGCTACACATCTTCCTCTGTGCTCTGCCTTAGGTTCTGTGGTGGGACAGGCTGAAAACTGTATTCAGTTATGAATTAGATTCCCTACCCGGGTGCAGCAGGAGAAGCTGCTCTAAAACCAGTAAGACTCTTTGTTGTCTTAACTTAGGCTGACCCACACTCCAAGTTCGAAAGCTGAGCAGGGCCACTGCCTGTCTCCCTCTAGGTTCAAGCACTGCTGGTCCTCACAACTGGCAGGAGCTGTTACCAGCCTTTATGATCAGATGGGGCCAAAAGACACTCTCCATAGTGGTTGGAGTTATGTATCAGCATCCGTGCCTAGGAAGGGGGACAGGTCACTCTTGGCTACTCTCAGTTTCTCCGAGGAGGCTCTCTGGTTGGGAGGGGCTGGCTTGGTGGTGGATTAATCCCCCTCCCTGTGCATAGCACAGGAATCCTCTATGCCTGGTACTGGCTTTTCTATGGGGGCAAGCAGCTCTGCCTCCTCACCTCTTGGCTCAAGTGCTCCTGGGCTACACAGTTTCCTGGAGTTGTCTCCAGTCCTTCTGATCAGATGTAGCTGGAAGATGCTGTCCACAGTGGGCAGGGCCATTCCTTGCCTGAGCATGGGAAAACTGGGCTCTAGGGCTGCAAAATTCCTCATTTGAGAATCTGAATCAGGTATATCTGCACCCCAGCATGTTCCCTGGTCAGAATGCACCCCTAGTGTGGTTGTACAGATGAGCAAAACTTCTGGTTGGGACTACTTGGGTACTGCAGGTATGAACTTGGTCTTCCAGCATCAATTTACTGGTTTTTGCAGGTCTCTCCCTCCTTCTCCATTATAGTCAGATTCCCAGGTGTTGAGCCTTGCAGGTTCCCCTGCAATATATGCAGGGTGAGATTGGAATAGGGGCTCTCACAAAGTGATCCTAGTGCTACAAGTGGGTCTTGGTATCCCCTGTGGGCTCCCTTTTCCCACTGGAGGAACTGGAGGCTCAGAGGAGACCTCTTTGCTTGGTGGTGCACTGACCTGGGAGAGGGGCAATGTGTTCAGTGTGTAGCCACTTCTCTTACCTTCTAATGGTCTTGGTCTCTGTGGTGTAGGGGGTGCTTCAGTTTCCTCCTCACGTTCTGGGATTCTCTTGGTGGTGTCTTGTTCTTGAGTAGTTGTTAGTTGTTTTCATGATGGGGAGCAAAGTCAGGAATGACTTGTTTTGCCATCTTGCTGACATCACTCCCTGATAATTACTTTTTAATGTAAGGTGTAGTCTAGCTGGATGAAGTTGAACACGAGGGTCATATGATGAGCCTTTCTTTCCATTGTTCATTCAAGAAATAAATCTACCAGGTACTGTCCTAGGCTCGGATACAGCCATAAACAAAATATACAAAATTTTATGTCCTCGTAGACTGTACGTTCTAAGGCATAAACTCCTCTTGTTCCAGTTATTTGACTTTTCCAGAGCCAAGAGAAGGGGAAATCAATCAAATAAATACATTATATTTTATATCCTCAGGAAATGTGATACATTATTGCAGCCAATCAGGTATAATAAAGATCCTATAACTTTTATTATTTTTGCCAGGATAAACAGCCAACGGGAGTTTTTGTGTGAGACGTGTATTTACCTGTGAGTCACAGTAAATTGGCTGCAGTGTGAATCAGAGAGGCTGTTTGATTTTGTTTCCCTGAGGAGTGGGAAAATTCAGTATAAAAATATTTCTGTTCCCTAAAAGAAGTGACAGTCTCCAGATGGATGGCCTTGTTACTCTCCCTTGGATCTTGTTTCACCACACATCCTGGGGAGTAGCCATTATTTTCAACAAGATGATCTCTGTTCATAACTCACTTCTTTTTCAAATGCTCTACTGCAAATTTTAATGACCTGCTCCTCTGAATTCTGTAGCACTGACAGCCAGTGCCACATGGCTCTATCCTGGGTTATGCATTCTGCAGGTTGAGTTCTTGTTTTGTCTGTTGGAGGCGCACCTGGGTTGTGAGCACCTGCCTTCCGGGACCTAGGCTCATGGATTCTGGTCTCTCTGAGGCTGCTGGATGTATAGTACGTATTTAAGGATGTACTGGGAGCCTTTTCTCTTATGCTGTGTAATTGTTAGCACTCTTCCTTGCAAGGGGAAAGGGGACACAGTGCACAACAAAGTGGTTGAGCTGACTCAGCTTCCCCGTGGATATCCTGTGAAGCCTTTACTTTGGATTTGAGTGGGTATGAGTCCATACTGATTCATATGGTAGTGGAGATGGGGAGATTAATGTATCGTGTCTGTTTGGGTATTTCTATAGCTTCTGTTCATGGATATGAAGACTTAGCTCAGGATTATGGGGTGTACCATGTGCCCTGTCCCATGGGAATGCCCTTGGGCATTTTTACTCTGTCCCTTTCCCCCTGTAAAGACCACTCTTCTTTTTTTCCTTTACTCTGCATCTGTCCTCAAGCCTCACTGATTACTGTCCCTAACATCTAGCATGGGTTGCTATCCCAGCCCTGTTTGGTCTCATTCCTGGGAAGGTTGGATGTTAGGCATGGGTAGAAGGATGGAGAAAAGGTCTTTTTGGTAGGGTCTGAAAGACCCTTTCCACTTGGAAGATCAACTTCTGGCCAGCATAACTCCTGTGTGAAGTTAAGCCAAACTGCTAAGCTAAGCCAAGATCTTTCTCCTTTCTAGCCTTGAGTTAATGTCAAAAGGTCCACTGAGTTCTTGGGCATACATTAGGAGGAAGGGAGTAAAGAGAAGAAAACTTCCATTGTTACAACTCTGCTCTCCTTCCCACAACTCTGGAAGACCCCTTCCTTTGTGGAGTTTATATAGACCTGTAGCTGACTTTGCCACTCTGTTTGTAGTTGTCAATATGGAGCCTTCCTACCCAAACTTACCATATACAGTGGCTTTTTCAGGTACTTTTCTCTCCCCTACACAGAGTTAGTATTTATGTGAGATGTTTTCATAGCACATAGAACTGACCTGCAGAGTAGCTGAGCCTCTGCAGAGATAACAGATGTTGATACATAGGCAAGAAACTCAGTTGTTCTGTGGAGAAGGGGAGCAGATTAAGAATCACTTTTCTCCTGTTATTTTGGTCAAGTTAATTTTTGGGTTTGAGAAAGTATATCATCTTAATTATTGAATACCTTTGTGCTAGGCATGGTGCCAGACTTAGGAATGTAGAAATTCATGACTAAATCTTGGCCCTAAGGAGCTGGTGCTGTACTTGGATAAACAGGTACATAGGAGTTTCTGCAGCATTATCTGTTGCTCAGATAAATCCCAGGGTCCCACACAGCCAGAGCTTTGTTTATAGTTCCATTCACAGATGCACAGTCCAGCCCAGCATGCAGAGTATTTCAAAAGGAATTCCAGTTTTCCCTTCTATCTTTCAAAACATGTTAAAGAAGACCTAATAATAATGCACAGCTACAGTTCTCAAAAGCTGTATTCTCTTCCTCATTTTTTGGGTCCCTGTGTTACTCAGGAATCTTTTATATGACAATCCCATAAACCTTCTTTTCCTCCCTCTGCTCCCAGCAATGTGTTTTATAGTTTGACCTAGTCTTTCCTGGCTAAAACCTCTGCAGTGTCCTCTGGCTTCTTAGGTGTTTTTCTATCCCCCCCCCCCCCCGTGACTCCTAGGCTGAGAAAAGACAAAATTGTTCTTTAGAGGGTAGGCGGTGGGTAAAATGGAGTGGGAAGTTGGAGAACCTTGACATGTGAACACATCGCCTCCCAGTTGCGCCATGGTCCACATTTTGGCTCTTCACTGCACACCTCTTTCATGGTAATAGTTGAGTTCTAATCTACTTCTCTCGGATACATTATTTTCAGATATCCTAATTTTTCGCTCTCCCTGTAGGGTGTACCTTCTTTGTGCAGAGAAAAACAACTTCGTCTCTACAAGAAGCAGGAAGCCCACATAATAGGATTAACGTGCTGTGGTTGGTAGGGCTGATTAGAACTGATTGTCTTTTGTGAATTATTTGAGAGAGAGAGAGAGAGAGAGAGAGAGAGAGGTGTGTGTGTGTGTGTGTGTGTGTGTGTGTGTGTGTGTGTGTGTGTTTTAAGGAGACCAAATGTGAACAGCTGCAGTTTTCTGAGACCAGTCATAAACACATGTCCTTGTTTATCAAACATGTATGAGCAACCAGCTTATTGAGGAATTTCAGTTTGGGAAATAAACATGAGGACAATTTTGTTTATTTTTAATTTCTGCTTTCCCTTAACATCTTGGGGGAGATTCCATGGTTTCCCATCATTTTTGGCTTTATAACTAAGTCCCCTGGACACGAGAACTTCCGTCTCATATCAGATTTGGAGAATCTTTTCCTTTTCACCAGCACAGTATAGACTTCGGGCTTGAGGAGCCGGTGTTGTGCTGAATATACAGTTGATGATTTAGCCCTCTTCCTTCCGGGGTGGGTGTCAAGGTGGGCCCCTCTGGAGGGCCAAGTAGGGGACCTGCCTACTACGTAATTCTCTGATGTGGTGGTTTCAACCAGATCAGCCTCTTTTTTTCTCTTCCCTTTTCTATCGGTCAGGATGAGTTACGTTATGCTGTGGTAATAAATAACTTCAAAAATCATACTTTTGTCTTAAAACAAGGAAGGCTTATTTTTCCCTCATGCTATACATCTCTCATGGGTTGGTAGGGCTCTGATCCTTGTTGTCCTGATGACAACAGGCTGATGAAGACTCCATCTCCATGCTTTCACAATCATTGTGCTGCAGAGCCTGCATTAGCAACTCACTGCATCTTCTTAGACGAACCACCATTTTTTTGTTTTTTTTTTTTTGAGCAAGGAAGTTACATGGCCAGACTCCACTTCCATGGGGGTGGTTAAGGGTAATTCTACCATGTACTTGGAAGGAGAAGTCATATATTTGGCCAATGGCATTAATAACATTCCAAGAGCATGTTCTCCTAGACATCTGTATCACAGCTTTATGCTAATAAGGTCCTCTTAACTTTGTAGGTGGTCTCCATGGAGAGATACATACACCATAGTGCTAGAGCTGCCTTCTGTATTCTTTTGTTCCCTAAACTCTCATCTCTTTGCTCTCCTAAACAGTGGGGACAGATGCTTCCATAATGCTGCGGCTTCTTTAGGTTTGGCCAGTCCTCTTGAATTTTCTTTTCCTTGTTAAGTTAGTCATAGGACAGACTAGCAAACTCACTGCCTGGGAAGGTTTTCATTTGGGGAAACAAATATTCCCTTCTTGTAGGTGCTCCAGTTTTTAAGCTGTGTTCCTATAATACCCCCTAAAATTTGCGCCTGAAAGGGGAAGTACACATCACTGGGGGAACCTGTTGAACACTGTATTTTCCAGAAGGTTTATGCCTTTGTATACCTACATGTTTATAATTTTAAATGATGACCACCTTCTCCCCACTCTAGTCTTCTCATATGTCCTAAGAAGCAGGTGAGGGCCTGCATGAGGTATCGATAAGATCAGTTCTGCCTACTTTCTAAAGCCGTCTCTAGGTAGGAGTCATTTTTGAACAACTGGAAGCTTATTGCCAACCCCCCTTTTTTTCCAGAATATATAGGAATTTGATTCCCACATTGGGTCTTAGTTAAATTTCCTAGAGAGCACTGAAACAACACACTTTTGATACAAGGGGCCTAACTCTCTGCTTGACAACATAATGGTTCGTTGATAAATAGGAGATTTAACTAATATATACTAATTTAAAAATCCTCTAGACTTGCAACTTATCTTCTTTTGATTAACCCTGGGACCTTTGCTGAATGTAAATTCCTTTTTTGTTCAAATTAACGAGGGGCTTGAGAAAGTTTAATTTCTTAAAAAAAAATCAAGTTGTTCAGTATATGTTCCATTTAAAGTGAAACCAGTGATTATTTCAAATCTGAATGTCCTTGATATGTGTGGGACTTGGATGTGGTTTTTTTCTTAATTACAGTAACTTCTTTCCTCTTTGGGATATTGATGCCAGTCATATCCCTAGAGACGTTGAGTGTAGCCACACGGGGTTGGGTTTCAGACCCTTCTGTTTGGTTTATCTGCTCTGTTGGTGGATGACTCTAGCTCAGTCATCTTTGCTCTCACAATAATAATAGCTAGTATCTAGTGAGACAGTATGTTCTAGGCGCTGTTCTATGACAGCCTTGTTACCATTTTGCTTTATCAGTCCTCCTTCTGTGTTTGTGTATACCCACACGTATACTAAAGCTTTTGTACCGAGCTCTCTACACAAAGCTCATTTCGTCTTTAGAGCTCTCCTAGAGATCCCGGAGATCCTGGGGCTCGGAGTGAGTAATGGACTTGCCACGTACAAGAGCTAATGGAAAGAAGGAGAGCTTCACATCTGGGTTGGACTCCAACCCTTCATTCTTGAGCGTGCTGGGTGGCTGTTAGAAGTAAACCTCATTCTGTTTGCTGGCTTGGCAGCCAGCAAGTTGACAGAAAGTGGGATTTTTAGCGTAGTTACTTAAGTCCACGTCCTTCTTCCCGGAGTCACAAGGACATGCTGATAGGTGTGTGCTGCTTCTGTCAGCTTCTTACAGCAGTCCTTAGCTTCAGGTGCCGGCTGAGCTGACATGTGGAGCTGAGCCAGGGGTGCTCTGTTGCGATGAGGCTTTGTTTTCCCCTCAAGTGTGATCATTCCCTGGGGAGTGAGTGGGGAAGCATTGTCACGGTCCAGTGGATGTTGACCTACTCTGGTGTAGAGCTGCTCCTAGGGGTTGCTGGCAGGCTGACAGGTTTGTTTTGAAATCCTAGCCAGCAAGCCGGTTCCCCACCCTCTTCCCCCACAAGCTATACTGAGAAATGTTCCAAGAGCTCCCCAAACTCTGAGTGTCCTGCAAGTTTCTTCCCAGCCTTGAAGTTGGTGGGAGAGGTGTCTGGATTATACCTCTCTGGAAGCTTTCTGCACAGAGCTTTTCCACTCCTATTTGCAAAAATAAATTTACTACTTTAAAAAAATTATAGCTATAAAATAAACCTCATTTTTCAAGGAAGCTAAAACAAATAAACGGAAGAGAAAAATAAAGTACATGTAAATTCATAGATATGTTGGTTTATGCCTTTGTATACCTACATGTTTATAATTTTAAGTGAAATCATGTAATGGATGTGCCCTTTTCATTTTAAAATGCTGAATAAACATCTTTCTTTCTCATGGCACATACTTTGACCATATTTTCCTAATATCCCTTTTGGTGGATATTCTGTAATTTATTTAAATAAGGTTGTATTTGTTTGCTTTTACATTTGGGCTGTTTTCCATTTTTCCCTAGTGTAACGATGTTGTGATGAACACTTTTGATGATTAAATATTATCTTTACAATTATTTCCTTAGGATAAATTTTAGAAAAAGAATTGCTGAATTGCTAGGAAATGAAAATGTGCAAAATTTTAAGACTTTTGACATGTTCTGTTGGACTACACACTACTCTCCCCATTCTGCCTGAGAAGACCATGTTTTGTCATACCCAGGATGACATTGACACCTCTAAAAAGAGATGAGGACCTCTCTCAAATGGTTCCCAGGTTTCTTCATTAACCTATTCCTTCCACTTTCTAGGTCCTTAGATTTCTTTTCTAAAAACAGTATTCACTTTTTGGTGTAGATAATACATAATTATAAGTCCAAATATTTTTAAAAATGTATATTTCAGAGTGAGAGAGAGAGTGCATGTGTACATGCACGTGCACAAGAGTTGGGGAGGGGCAGAGGCAGAGAACCTCCAGCAGACTCCCTGCTGAGCGCAGAGCTGAGGTTGG
Organism: Callorhinus ursinus; assembly: GCF_003265705.2. Lineage (NCBI taxonomy): Eukaryota > Metazoa > Chordata > Mammalia > Carnivora > Otariidae > Callorhinus > Callorhinus ursinus. The sequence goes on from NW_027397145.1 coordinate 3,045,677, forward strand.
ACTCAATCCCAGGACTCATGAGATGATGACCGGACCCGAAACCAGGAGTCGAACCACTGAGCCACCGGGCACCCCCCCAAATATTTAAAAAAATACCCATTGAATACCTTTGCTCTCAACTCTGTCCCTTATGTGCCCTGTTTTGTTCCCTGCTCCTCTTTGCTACCTGCCCCAGGTAACTACTATTAATAATTTCTTTTATATCCTTCCCCAAATTCCATGTGCACACACAAGCTAATAAAATTGTATACTTTATCCTATTTCACCTACTCTTGAAACCAAGGTAGGATTCTATATACATTGTTCTGTATATGGACTTTTTTGATGTAAAATATTCGGGAGGGTCTTTTAAAAATATTAAAACAGAGAAGTTCTTTCTTCTTTACTTTTTTTAAGAGAGGGAGCAGGGAAGGGGAGAGGGAGAGAGAGAATCTTAAGCAGGCTTCACACCCACTATGGAGCCCAATGTGAGGCTCGATCTCACAACCCTGAGATGATGACCTGAGCCGAAATCAAGAGTCGGACACTTAACCCACTGAGCCACCCAGGCACCCCCTTCCTTCTTTACTTTTAAGGCACTTTAGCTTATATGTTTCCTACATTTGAAATAATAAAATTATTTGCAGTTAATACAGAAATGTTATCTAGTATACATAAAAATTTCTTCTAGAAATATTATATGTAAATTTTTTTCATTCCAGAGTCTAGTCAGATATTGAATATGAATTTTGGTTGTAATGTCCCTTTTGTCTAGAAAAGAGTACCTCCACCTTTTTTTAAAGGGGGGCATCTTTCAGGACATTGATGTATTTGAAGAATTGAGGCCAATGTTCAGTTTAAGGTCCTACAATCTGTTTTTGTCTAATAGCTTCTTCATGATTCCATTCAGATTAGACATTTTGGCCCTAAGACCTCATGGGTGATGTTCTGTACTTCCCACTGTATCATGTAAGGCACCCAATGCCAATTTGTCTCACCCTTGGGGATGGTTATTTTGATGGTTTAAGGTGGTGTCTGCCAGATCCCTTATTGCAAAAGTACCCTCTGCCCTTTGTATTTAATAATCTGTGGGATTAATTTTGAGACCATGTGAATATCCTGTTCTTAAAAACATTTTGCCCAATGGTTTTAGCACGTCCCGAGGGTCCTTGCCTGTTTTGGTTACTACATTGGCGATAGCAAAGTAATCATTTTCCATAAGTATTCTTTCTACATTTTTTTAGGTAGTATTTTCCAGTAAAAAAGAGCTTCATCACTCTCCTACCTTTTTAGTACCCTGGCACTCTGGACACACAAATTTTTAACAAAATCAATATAATACCATTCAGGGTGTTGTCATCATTTTTCCTCTTGATTCTCAAATTGTCCCAGTTTTGACTGTGTGAAACACTTAAAAGCCTGCTTTTATGTCCTTTTGGGCACTTCCGTGCTTTCTGGAAGATTGAGATGTTCCGGGGTTATCTCGTATTTCTCCTTCTCCACTCCTGGAATCAGACATTTATTCAAAGAGTTCTGGTTCCTTCTAATGAGAACTGGTATTTAGAAACCCGAATTTGGATGCTGGGTGTGCTTATCAGTACTGGGTCTTGTTGTTACTTTTATACTCGTTAGGGGCATGAAGTTTAGGAATCAGGTAAATTACGACCTAATACTGATACTTTCATTGCAATATCTCACAACATGCTGCTAGATGCCATAAATCTCTATTATTCCCAGAACAAGACCCCTGGTTCTCATCAATACAACTACTCATTTATTTTATCCTCCTGTATACACAAAAGAATCTAGGAATTACAGCACCAGGACCACTACTCACAACAAATCTACTAAACAAAGTTGAGTATTTCTTTGCAGTTTTTCTTTTGTCCTCAGACTGTGTCCCACCAAGACTCCATATCCAAAGAACAGGATAGTCACATGGTCTCAAAATTAATCCCACAGATTATTAAATACAAGGGCAGAGGGTACTTTTGCAATAAGGGATCTGGCAGACACCACCTTAAACCATCAAAATAACCATCCCCAAGGGTGAGACAAATTGGCATTGGGTGCCTTGCTTGCACAAATTTTTATTTTCTAAGATTTTGTTACAATTTAATTTTAATTTTTTTTAAAGATTTTATTTATTTGACAGAGCAAGAGAGCACAGGTTGAGGGGGCAGAGGGAGAGGGAGAAGCAGACTCCCCGCTGAGCAGGGGTCCTCCATGCGGGGCTCCATCCCAGGACCCTGGGATCATGACCTGAGCTGAAGGCAGACGCTTGACCGACTGAGCCACCCAGGCGCCCCAATTTGTTACAATTTTAATATGCATTTAGGTTTATTACTGTTCATACTGAACTTTGGTCTTTGATCTTGTGTCATTTTAAAATTTATTTATTGAAAATATAAAATGTTTACATGTTTAAAATCAAAACTATATAAGAAGATCTATTTAGGAATCTTACTTCCTATTGCCATCTTTTCCTGTCACATGTACCTTCTATAGGTAACCTTTTTCATTAGAAAAACAAGTGTACATTTTTATTTCTTCTTTTTTCATGTGTGTGTGTGTATGTATATCATATGCACTTTTTCACTTTGCTTTTAGCATTTAATTATGCTGGGAGGAGTCCATAGTGGTTCATAAAGATCGTTCTTATTCTTTAATAAGGGTGCAGAGTTATTCCCGTTGTATGGATTTATGGTAGTTTATTCAGCCAAATTCCTGGGGGCAGGCATTTAGATTGTTTAAACATTTTTCTGGCATATGCATGATGCAGTTGAGTAACTTGGTGTGTCCGTTGTCATGTTGGTGGAGTTACATCACTGGGGTAGATTCCTAGAAGTGGGGTTGCTGGGTCAGAGTAAAAGCATATGCATTTGTGTTAGATACAGCTAAATCCCCCTCCATGGGCTTGACACATTTTGCATTCCAGCGAGTGACATGGGACAGGCAGCCTCTCTGACAGACTATGGGATGAAGCTTTTGAATTTTTGCAACCATGACAGGTAAGAAATGGTATTATGCTATCGTTTTAATTTGCATTTTTCTTATAGCAAATGAAGCTGAGCCGCTTTTCGTGTATTTTGTGTGTCTCTTTCTGTGGACTGTTTATGAATTTTGCCCATTTTTCTCTTGGGTCCTCATTATTTTTTAAGTTGCATAGTATTTCACTGTTTGCATATACTTTATTTACCTGGCCACCTGCTGGTGGAAATTGGAGTTGTTTTTTATGTTTTGCTGTTAACCACAGTGCTGCAATGAATGATGCTATGGACCCTTCACTCATGTGCAGCTCTGTCTGCGTGTTAAATTTCAGAAGTGGATTTTCTTGGTCAAAGGGTTTATGTGCTAGGGATGTGAATAGGTTTTGCTAAATTTTGTGCCCCTCTACTGGGCTGCCCCACTTAACACCCCCACCAGCAGTGTATGTGAGTGCCTCTTTCCTCCCAGCTAGTGAGCAGACTGGGTTGTTGCCTTTCAGATTTTTATCCTGATAGTGAAACAGGAAATCTCAATGAAGTGTTAATTTGCACTGAACATTTTTTGTATACTTGAGCTATTTGTTTTTCTTTTTCTACATTATGGTCTCCTACAACATTCTTTTAAGGTTTGGGTCCCCCCCCCTCTTTTTTTTTTTCCTGGCAGATCTCCCTTCTTCCTAAACAGGTGGTAACAGGGGTGTTAAAGGGGAAGATTGCATGACAGGGCTACACTGCCTGTCTGACGGGGAATCCCGTCTCTGGGAAATTGCAGCCCCAGACTAAGCCATTCCCTAAGTGTCCCTGTTGCCAAGGGCCACTCCAAACGTGCACATGGTTTGCTGGCAGCACTTGACCTCAGCTCCCTGGTGTCATGTCTTCCCATGAATTCATGGACCTGCGTCCTTGGTCTGCTGCTCTCCAGCTGAATTCCTTAGTGGAGAGAGAGCCTGACTCCAGGACTGCTGCTGGCAGGTGGGGGGATGTTTTCCTTACTCCTCTCTGCTCATCCCCATCAGCTGCTGGCTCCCCCTCTCCTGCCCAACTTACCTAGGCTACCTACCTCAGGGCCCGTGGACCTGTGATTACCTCTGTGCTGATGGCTAGGCTGCAGAGTTTCCCTGAGTCCCTTGTTCCCAGCCTGTCCTGTGTCTGCTCAGAGGTGGAGAGAGTGCTGAGCTCCCTCCCTCCCTGAGGAGGTGCCACTTTCCTTACTGCTGCCAACTCTGCCTCACCCCTTCCCCCTCAGATTTTGCCCTGTTGTCTGATCTACTGATCTCCAGTTTTCCAGTGACTGAACCAAGTAGGTGCTTTGAACTTCTGCCTTTTTATAGATGAGGAAGCTGCCCAAGCCCTCATAGCTATTAGGTTAAGAAGCAAGAAAGTACACACGTAATTTGACTTTGGGGAATATTCTGATTTGGGGAACACAGCAAAATCTCCAGTTGTAATTATGTGAAAAATAACTTTCATTTCCTGAGCATTCATTATGTGAATAGATTGGCATAGGATCACCCTGTGTGGTTGTGGAGACCTCAGCCTGGGCTGGAGATTTGGGTGGAGCTGAGCCTTGCGCAAAGTCGAGTGTGGTTAGGGAATGTAGTGGTTAGTAACCATGGCCAGTGTTCACTGAGCATTTACTTTGTGTCCATTGTTGGCATGAGCCCTGTGTGTGCTTATCTCACACACACCCACAACATTCTAATGGGAAAGGAACGATTTCACTCCAATTTACATATATGAGGAGACTGAGGCTCAGAATATCAACCGAGTTGCTCAAGGACAGACAGCTAGCTGATCACTGCAGTGCCATGATTCAGACCTGGGTCGTCTGTCTCCAGACACCTATGCTCTTCACAGTCATGCACCACCACCTGCCATGAGACTGGAGACATTCCACCAGGCCTTTGGGTAGCCTCCTCCAGGCAGATCCTCTCTTCAGGTATTGGAGGGAGGGAAGCCAGGATCTGTTGCTGTTCATGTTCGTGATTGACTGGACCAGCCACTTTTATAAAGCAGATTTCTCTTCTGCCTCTGGCAAGCCCGTGAACCATGGCGGTCTCCAAGTGGTGCTGACGCCATGGCTCTTGGGCAGCAGGAGTTAGTTACCAGACTCCCTGTCAGGCCTGCTGGGGCCTTGGGGGCACGACGCTTAGCAGCTGCACATCAGAACCTTTTCCAGCTGTTGAGTTTGGCCTTCTTACTGGTGGCACCAGTCACAGCAGGGGGACAACCACGCCTCCCACACTGTGCCCATGGATGAGACAAACAGCCTAGCTCATCTCTCAGGTGGGCTATGTGGGGCTGGCTGGCCAAGCTTGGTTGACCTCTTTTGATAACAATACCTTGCATTTTTCTCTGAATTTTCCTGGTCAGTCAGCAAGAATTTGATAGCCCATGTCCTTGGTGCCCAGGGAGATACAGTGTCCCTGCCCTTGTGGAGTGCATTGTTTAGTTTAGTTGAAGACAAATCCTTCCACAAAGAAATGGTCAAACAGAATAGGAGTCATCAAAGGAACCACAGGTGTAAAAGGTCATAAGGCAGTGCCCAGGTGGGTGCCAAGAACATCTTACAGGCTCTTTGTGCTCCGAGTGGGGCAGGAAAAGGTCAGTGTGGTCCGGAATCTTCTTAAAGGAAGTGGGACTTTCAAGCATGTGGCCTAAGTTGCAGTGGAACAGCATATGGGGGTGGAGCATTCTAGGGCTTCATAGCTAGCCTCTGGGTTCCAGGTAGAGTGTCCAGGTTGTGCTGCTGTGAACCCTCCCCCCCCCATCCCCCTGCCTGTGGCACCATCAGATGTGCAGTGTGATTGGGTGGCGTGCAGTGCTTCCACCATGACACAGCTCATTATGCCAAAGGTGTCCGTGGAGGGAAGGCATTTTCTGTGCAGGAGTTCTTCCTCATACACGGCCCATGGCCATGACTCAGCCTCCTGAGAAGACAGTTCTGAGCCAGTGAGAGCATTTACTTAAGGAGAAAGGGAAGTGTATAGCATAGTCTTTCCAAAGTACATGGCACAGAACCTTAATCAACGAGAAGAATGATTCTGTGGAGAAGGATATCATATCCTCCTTTCAGATGCTCACAATTCACGTTAGTTTTTTAAGGCTGTGAAAAGTCCTGGGCGCCTGGGTGGCTCAGTTGGTTAAGCGACTGCCTTCGGCTCAGGTCATGATTGGAGTCCCGGGGTCAAGTCCCACATCGGGCTCCCTGCTCAGTGGGGAGTCTGCTTCTCCCTCTGACCCTCTTCCCTCTCGTGCTCTCTATCTCTCATTCTCTCTCTCTTAAATAAATAAATAAATAAAATCTTGAAAAAAAAAAAAGGCTGTGAGAAGTCCTGTAGTAAAGAAGCCTATTTAATTTTTCAACCCATTATTTCCCAAACTTACTGACCTTGAGACCTTCCAACATTTTTCTTTTGGGGCATAATTCTTATTAATATCCAGCAGAACCAGTTTTGTGGGGTTTTCTTTGAAAATCTTTGGAAATGCTAAGATCATATATTTCTGAACGATTCCCGTCTTAAATGCACTTAGCTGTGAAAAGCTCTTGTGCTTAAAATTTTAGCTTCCAGCTCTGTAAGGACTTGGTAACACAGAGTCATTCCTGGCAGATTCTGGAAAGTTGAAGTTTTAGTACATATTTGTTTCTAGTCTCGAGGTAAAATGTTAAGTTCCTTGAGGGCAGCATTGGAGACTTAACCTCATTTGGGTCAACCCCACAGCTTGCTGAGCACTGACCGCATAGTAGCTATTCAATAATTACTTGCCAATTACTTGATTGAAGATGTTTGCTAAATGCCAAAGAGTTAATTAGTTGAGGCTGGAACCCAGTACTTTCAACTTCCAGCCGGAGGTTTGTTTTGCTAGCCAACAAACTCTAACATAGGGTCCCCCAGTCTCCTGCTGTCTCCTAAAGCTACCTTAAAGCTTACCCAACTCTTTCATTATGCTATTTTCTCCTGGTCCATCCTTCTTGACTCCCTTTCTCCACATTATCATGGATGAAGCTGTGATGACGTGGGTGACCAGATGACCAGCTGGAGGTTTTTTAAATTTAATTTTTTATTTTTTTAAATATATATATTTTTAAGATTTTATTTATTTATCAGAGAGAGATAGAGACAGAGACCGGCAGAGGGAGAAGCAGGCTCCTTGCTGAGCAAGGAACCCAATGTGGGACTCGATCCCAGGACTTTACTTTAGGAATTCCATCCTGGTGTTAGGTCTGTGGGGAGTGCGGCCGGAAGCACACTGTTACCAGGGCTGGCTAACAGTTGGCATTCAACTGTTGAGCACAATAAACATGTGTCACCTACTCCCAAACCTTAATTACGTTCTTGTGTATGGACTGACTATGGCAGTGTACTACAGCTTTTCACAGTATTAATGGAAAGATGGCCTTTTGTCGATAGGATTGCAATGTAGGCTATTTATCCTAAGTATCTCAGCTCAGGTTAACATGAATATGATGAAGATCTACTAATTTCTTTTCTGGTACAAATGTGTTGGATTTCAGACTAATTGAAATGTGTCCTTTTGTGGCTGTTTGACACTTGAACTTGCAGCTTGCTCGTAAGCAAGAGAGGGCATTGAACAGAACTTGAATGCCTTGGAGGAAAGTTCTTTATTTAACCCCCCCACTGGGCTGCATCTGTTTCTGGGTCTGTTCTCTAACCTTGGGAATCAACAGAAAAGCACCTTTATTTTGAGTGTTTCAATCTACCTCCTCCATGGATCAACATTTCTGTGTTCTCTTTAACTCCAGGAGTCATTTAGCAGCATTATTTATGGAAAAATTGATTGAATTTAATGAAATGGAATGAGAAGGAGTCTTCATTGTTCTAACTGAATGCTTTTTGGTTAGCAATACTTTGGAATGCGATCTGATTTTGGTTAGGGGTAGTGTGTCCTATTATGGAAGCCTGTCTTCATGGGCAAATCATTAAAATAACCCTAAGCCCCCAAGATACTGCACGTTTGAAGGTCTGGAATATTGAGACCAACATGGGTTTTATTCACTGTTTATGTGGTGGTTTGTAGATCTAACTCAAACCATGGAGGACCAATATATCTGAATTGTGTTTTCTAAATTTAATGTAGCTGAGGATAGCGGTCAGTTAGAAACTTACCTGTCTAATCCTGCTTGGACACCATTCTGCCTCCACCACTCCATTTAATGAGCCCAGCATGTGCAGGATATGTCTGATCTCACAGCCTTCCCATGGTCCATTCCTTTGTGTCTGGACGTCTGTTCTCTTGCCTGGCCCTGCCTTTTGCCTGGTTAAATCTTTCTTATCCTTTATGTCTCAGCCTGGCTCTCTTCCTCAGGGAAGCCCTACATGAATCCTGAGTGGATCACATTCTTCCTGCAATTTTACACAATGTCTTCCTCCTCATGGCCCCTGTCAACTTTAATTCAATCATAGTTTATTTCTTTAATGTCTGTTTCTCCTGCTAGATTATTAGCTTCATGAGAGCAAAGGCATGTCTCTGTTCTTTATTGTATTCTCAGGGCCTTTGTGCAGTGCTTGACATGGAGTGAATACTCAAATATTTGTTGAAAGAAGGAGAAAAAGGGTTGCAAACTCATTGTAAAGATTTTGTCTTTTTCACATTGCACTAAGAATATTTTTAATAATCCCCACCTCCTGGGGGTGCCTGGGTGGCTCAGTCATTAAGTGTCTGCCTTCAGCTCAGGTCATGGTCCCAGAGTCCTGGGATCGAGCCCCGCATCGGGCTCCCTGCTCAGCGGGAAGCTTGCTTCTCCCTCTCGCACTCCCCCTGCTCATGTTCCCTCTCTCGCTGTGTCTCTCTCTGTCAAGTAAATAAATAAAATCTTAAAAAAAAAAATCTCCACCTCCTGGGATTCATGCCCTTGTGTAATTCCCTCCCCTTGAGTGTAGATTGGACCTGGAGACCACATTTCTGACAGAATATTGCAAAGGTATAGGATGCCACTTCTGAAATTAGGTTACAAAGAGAATATACCTTCTGTCTTGTGTGCTCTCTCTTGCCCTGTTTGCTTGCTCTGGTGGAAGCCATGTTGTAAGCTGCCCAGTGGGAGGCCTAGGCCATGTGGTGAGGTGCTGAGGGAGGCTTCTCATTGCCAGCCAGGGAGGAACTGAGTCCCTTAGTCCAGTTGCCTGTGAGGAACTGGATCCTGACAATCACCATGTGAGTGAATTGGGAAGGGGATCCTCCATCATTTGAGCCTTCAGATGAGATGCCAGCCAATAGCCTGACTGTAGCCTGTGAGAAATCTTGAGGCAGAGGCACTGAACTGAACAGCGCTTGGATTCCTGACTCACAGAAGCTGTGAGATCATACATGCTTGTTTTTTAAGGCACTGAGTTTTGGGTTAATTTGTTATACAGCCATAGATAACGATTGCATGAATTTTTTCTCTATTAGTTTATTAGATAATATTAATGATAATAATGGGAACTTAATATGCATCAGGTCTTGTGCTAAAGAAACACCTAATACGAACACTCTTATCTGCTCCTCACATTAACTCTGTGGTGTAGGTTCTGTTATTATTTCCAGTATCCAGATGAGACTAAGAAAGGTTGAGTAACTTGTTCAAGGTCTTGGGAGAGTACAGGTGGTGTGTGTAATCCTGGAGCCTGTGCCACAGGTAGAATATAACCTGTACTGTCTTTGGGCTCCTTCCTCACCTAAAGACTAGGAGTCCTGGTGGTGTGGGTTTCCAGGACTCAGTGCAGTGGGATGTAAGACTGTTCAGTATGAGGACTTGGGCAGTGGCTCATCTGGGACCCTGTCTCTCTAAGGAACTGGAATCAAGCCCCTTTAGGAGAGATCCAGCTGTCGCTTTATTTAGGCATGCCCTCTTAATGCTCTGTGAATTAGCATGCTTAGTGTGGAAGCCCACTCCTCTTGTGTCCAAGAATAAAATCCAATCAAGAACAGAAAAGATGGTGGCTTTTGGAATAAAATGAACAGCGTCCATCGTGATTACAGCTTATTTTTCAACTTCTGCAAGATGAAATTAAATTGAGTAATTGTTTGCACATTTAACCACATGACTCTGTCTGTGGCAGATTGTGGCATTGTGAATATTTTACCAAGTAATAAAGTCTTTTCAACTTATGTTCCATTTTATTTATCTATAGATCTAAAAATGCAAAAGAATGCAAGATGTCTAAGAGAAAAGGTTAATGTTGTGTAAGATCACTAGGGATTTAGATTCTGAGGTACCAGAACCTTGTGTTCAGAACTAATTTTGGGTGCAGAATGATTCTAAGCCCTGAATTCTGCAGTTTATGTTCTTCCAGAGAAATTTGAAGACCAGGAGTCCACTGTTCTCTTTTTTTTTTTTTTTTTTTTTTTTTTTTTTGTTTTGGTCCTCTGGTGTGCCTGTGTATCTCCTGCCTCAGGACTGATTTTTGCCAACTTCTTGAGTACAGTGGAGTTACATCATAATTGCTAATTCAAAGAGATTCGCTTTGAGTGATGGACAAATACCCAGGCATGTACAGATTGCAAATAAGTGTTGGGTATAAAACATATACTAGATGTGTTACTGTATGAAGTGTTGTTTCAGGTAAGACCTTATATTCTGGAAACATAACTGTGTGTAAACCTCTGACAGTTCAACAGAACCTTCCAGATAAACAGGAATCAAGTTTGGGCTCTTATGAAAAGATCATTTTACAATTTGTCAAAAGTATAAGCTTGTACAGAGGTCTTCATGTTATGAAAAGGAATTTGGATGAAACTTGGATTTTATATTCCAAGGCTCTGCATTGCCCATAGTGTTCAGCTGTCATGATTTGAATCTCTCTTCAGCTGTCATGAATTTGGCAGCCTTTTGATGTTGAGATTGCTTTCCATTCTCAATGAGATCACAAGTGAATTAAGTAAGTGTGTTTAATTGGGTAGTCTCTTCAACTCTAAATTTGGAGAATTATGTTTATTTATATTAGTAACTTACATTTTCCTCATGGAAGTATTTTATGAATGTAATCAAATTGATGGCCTGGGTGCTTATTAGTTACACCTTCTCATTCAGACATGAATCCTAGGTTTTGGTATTACCTGCTCTCTCCCTTTTTTCCATTGGCTTCCAGAGCACTGTTCTCTCATGGTTTCTGACATGGCCTCCCTGGTTCTGTCTGGCTCTTTTTGTCTAGGTCCTGCTCTTCCTCCCAACCTTTTCATATTGGTGATTCTTCGGAGTTCTGTCCTCAGGCCTGTTCTTCCTTTGTTAATCTCCCCTGGATAATTTCATTCACCAGGGAAGTCTTCACAACCACATATATCTCACACTCTGAATATCTGTCTCCAGCCCAGGTCGGAGGTTCAAGACACCGATGATCCAGTTGTACAATGATGTCCCTACTTGGATGTCCTCTCTCTGATGCAGTTCAGACTCAGTCTGTGTAAAATGGAGCTCCTTTTCCTCCGCCTTCTTGTCGTCATGAGTGGTAATGCCATTCATCCAGCCACCCAGGTCTGTGGGCTGGTTGTATTATTCCTAGCTCTTTCCCACCCCACACCTGAGCCTGCCCCTCATACCTCCAATGCTCTGAAGGCATCTGTTCTTCCCTGGCTTCTTGTCACTGTCTTAATATAGCACCCCCACTCCCTAATTTCTTTCTACACTATCTTTGAGCCACCTTCTATCTTGCTTCCAGCTCCATATTTCTGAAACCTAAATCTGGTCTTGTCACATCCCTGCTTAAAATCCCTCAGTGGCTCCCCGTTGTCCTCAAGATGAAGCCCAGATTCTTTCTGTGGGCCACAAGGCTTCTCTGTGATTTGATTCTTGCTCACCCCTATAACGTCATCCTTTGTCATTCCCTGAATCGTACCCCACATCAGGTTACTCATAGTTTCCCAGACCTGATGTGCCATTTCTTGCCACGGTGCCTTGAGTGTGCTCTTCCTTTAACCTAGTGGTTTTCAGCTTCTTCCCTCCAGGGGACATTTGTTGGTGTCTGAAGACATTTTTGGTACTCACAACAGGAGGCAGTTGCTACTGGCATCTAGTGGGTGGAGGGCAGGGATGCCGTTAAACTTCCTACAAAACATAGGCCAGCCCCACAGTAAATTATCTGGCCCAAAATGTCAAGAGTGCTGATGTTGAGAAACATGACCAAACCACTTGGTGAACTCTGTACCTTGTCCCAGGTCAAGCATAGTCAACCTCTTAAGACTTTGACTAGCTCTGTGACCTTGAACAAGTGATCTAACTTCTCTGTGTCTTGATTTTTCATCTGTAAAATGTAAAAGTAATAATATGTCTACCTTATATGTATGTTGTGAGGATTAAATGAAGTGTATGTTAGAACAGTGTATGGGACATAGTAATTGCTCAATAAATGTTACTTGCTAATACCATCATCATCGTTATGTGATCCCTTTAAATTTTTTATTTTTTGACCTACCCAAGCAAAGTTGATCATTCCTTCCTATGTCACATCTAGAGTGTGAGCACCTTTAGGAAATGATCTGTAACTTGTTCATTGCTACATCTCAGTGCCTGGCATAAATTAGGCAAGTAATGAATGTTTGCTGAATGAATGAGTGATTCCATTTGCATATATTATGTTACAAATTCAGCTCTCCACTGATGCAAAAATCAACAAAATGCTAGCTCTATTAAGCAAGAGCTTCATAAATGTTAGCTATTGCTGTTAATATATAATTGTTAATATAATGTAAAATTATATAATATATAATAAAATTATCTGCTGATAGAATTTTTAATTCTCAAACAGTTTTTTTCCATTGCAATGTTTTGATGTCACCACTTCAGTTTTCAGTGAATTTTCCCCAGGAAGGTCTTCCCATGTCACATGGCAGTTTTCCAGTGGGTGCTGGAGAGCCCCTGTCCCTTGCTTTGATGGGAGTATTGGGTAAGAGGATTGTTAGTTACCTGGCTGAACTGTTGGAATGCTAAGCTCTAGAAACATTGAGTGGAGGTTCAGAGTTTAAGTAGGGTTTTACCACATTGTGGAAGCTCATGTCATGGGAAATCATTAAAATTCAGGCCAGAACACATTTGCCCTCATGGGAAAATCCTTTCTCCACCTGGAAAATTCCACCCATTCTTCAAGGCTCAGTTCAGCGTGCAGTTATAGATTCACCTGATTTTGTGCATCTCATCTGTGTTAGGCCCCATTTTAGGCCCTAGGGAAGCAATAGTCAACACAACAGGCCGTGTTCTTGGCTACATGTAGCTAATATTTTGGTGGAGGAGTAGGCAGTAAGCAATTGGACACAGCAGATCATTTCTGTGGGTGATGACTACCGATGGGGGGAAGTCTTAATGGTTGGGAGGTCAGGGAAGGCCTTTGAGAAAAGAACACTGGAGCCCAGTCATGGGGGGATGTGGACATGGACCTAGCCAAGCCAAAGGAACAGCAAATGCAAAGGCCTTGAGGCTGGAATGGACTTGGTGTTCTTAGTTAAGTTTTCTCCTTTTTTGGTGAGTTTTTGGTTTCATATTTAGCTCTTTATCTGCTTGGTTCATCTCTCTGAAATATTATGAAGCACACTGCATTGTAACTTAGAGGTAGACATGTTTCTTCCCATCCCTCCTCCTCTGCAGACTCTCTTAAACTTTCAAGAATACTGTATCTCAAAGAGAGCAATTAATGGCCACAGCTAACATGTATTAAGTGCCTGCTTTTAGAATGGTAGATGCTGTTTTAAGTGCTTTGCAGGTATTTGCTCATTTAGTACAGTAGCCTCATGAGGTCGACACCACTGTAATGGTGGTTCCTTCCGAGGAGGGAACTGAGTCTCAGCCTAACTAAATTGCCCTGGGTCATTCCAGCTGGGAAGCTGCTGAGCTGGGGTTCTGAGCCAGGCATTCGAACCATGAATCTGCCCCTTGACCCTCCAGCTCCCCAGTGCTTGTGGCTCGCAGGAAAGCATCTGACCCAAGGAGGCCTCTGTCACCTAAGTGTGTGAGCTGCAAGCTTGTCCTCTTCCAGGCGCAGAGGCCCCAACAACCTCACTGGCTGGAGGTGCCAGCCTCTGGCTGCTGCCAGAGCAAGAGGAGGCCCAGTGGACATGGCTGCCATCTTCTGGGCCTTTCTGCATCCTGGTTGTTGAGGAGAAATGAGCCATTGGAGGAAGTAACCACCGGAAGAAGGAAGGTTGTTTTTTTTTTTTTTAAAAGATTTTATTTATTTATTTGAGACAGAGAGAGAAGAGAGAGAGCACAAACAGGGGGAGGAGCAGATGAAGAGGGAGAAGCAGACTCCCCGCGGAGCAGGGAGCCTGATGCGGGACTCGATCCCAGGACCTGAGATCATGACCTGAACCAAAGGTAGACGCTTAAGCAACTGAGCCCCCCAGGCGCCCCGGAAAAAGTTTTAAAACAACAAATTCCACCGGCAGAAAATAAGAGAAACTAAAGGTGTGTGTGAGTACTCAGGGCTAGCGTAGATGTGAGGCACAGGGGGCAGAGCGTGGGGCCCTGTGGGACCTTCCCATGCCCTCTCACGTCTGCCTCGAGTGAGAAAGAGCAGTCCCTGGTGGGGGTTCCTTGCCTCAGTGGGGCAAGGGTCTTGCCTCCCATTCTGCCCCCATCTCTCTGAGCCTCTGTTCCCTCATCTGCAAAATGTTGATGATGCCAGCCCTGGCCTCACGGGGTGTTTGAGGATCCCGGGAGACAGTGGGATGTGAAAGTGCTTTGTGTGGGATCCAGTGCGATAGAAATGGTCGTAGTTGTTATTATTAGATCGCAGACAGGTTTGCTGGAAGTGGTGTCTGAATTATCTGAAGGTTTCATTTATTGTCTCTCCACCTTGTTAGTCCCAGTAAGTGAGCCTTGGCCCCATTTTGTTGTGGCCAGGTTAGGACGAAATTTTCTTAAAAGGCAGTTCTGCTTTTCCTAAAGCCTCATTAGAGCCCAGACACTGGGGCAGAACAAAGACACTGCCTGAGAGCTCGCCGCTGTGACTTGTGTGACATCAGCCTGGGTTTTCCAGGCTCTCCTACTTCTGTGGGTGGGTAGGGTGGGATGCCCGAGATCTTACCCCTCTCTCACCTGGCTTTTGCTCCACAGTAGGGGAGTTGTTATACCAGCAAGATGGTGTTTCAAGGGACTGTCCCCTAAAAGCCACTTTGTTAATGAAGGCATTTCTGGAAGTTTCTTTTCTCACTGATGGTGTATTTACCAAGTTCCTCACTGCTTTCCCCCATTCGATGTGAACACATACAATGCCCAGCTGCCAACATTTTAGATGCAGATGGCTTAAAAAAAAAAAAACCCAGAAACTCTAAGGCTCTAGTCTCTTGAAGATCTGCATCACAGTCTTAAACAGGTTTTCTACTCAGAGGGGGTGGAATTTCATGGATCTTCAAGGCATGGATTGATTCATTAACTATTTCACTTATTTGACAGATATTTGTGGACCATCAACATGTGCCAGGCACTTTTATAGACACGGGAGAGACAGAAGTGAACAAGATGTGAGAAGGTCCCTGCTCCTCTGGATTTTGCCTTGTAATAGGGATGGACCACAAAGCAAACACTTAGCTCAGTTAGATTTCTGATAGAACTAAGTGCGAATAAGAAGATGGCACAGTGGGGTGGCAGGGGAATGAAATAGGTGAAGGGAATGAAGAGGTGCAAACTCCAGTTACAGGGTAAGTAAGTTACAGGGATGAGAAGTACAACATAGGGAATGTCGTCAATAATACTGTAATAACAGTACGTGGGTGACAGATGGTGACTACACCTCCCATGGTGAGCATTTCATAATGTGTATTAATGTCGAGTCACTGTGTTGTGCACCTGAAACTAATAGAACACTGGCGACGATACTTCCGTAATAACAATTAAAAAAGACGATGTGGCGAGGTGATGAGGTAGATGTGAGGGTGATTTGCACCTCTCGTAGGGGCACAAAGCTTGGAGTGGTCAGGAAGGTCTTACAAAAAGGGAGGAAAGCCAAGTGGAGGCAGCTGTGTTAAGATGTGGGGAAAGGCGTGCTTAGGTGGAGGGAGCAGCAACTGTGGAGGCCTGGAGCAGGGAATGAATGTGGTGCAGGTGAGGAATGAAAAGAAGGATGTCTGGAGTATATTAGGTGGGCAGAAGTGTGGTGGGATTGCCAGGCAAGGCTTTGCAGATCATGCAGAACCCCTTAGCCGTTATGAGGAATTGAATTTTATTTGAAATTAGAGATGACTTTTGCTTCAAGTTCAAGTGCGACAGGTGGAAACCCCCAGAGTGAACTTGTGATCCTGTGTTACCTGCCTCTGAATTGGACACAGTCATTGTTGTCCTTCCCTTGTCTGCAGGATCTGGCTGGACCCTTAATCAGCTGGCTGAATGGACAAACTGGCTTTGTTTGCTGTTGGGGCACATGTTGGGGCATGTGGGGAGGGGCAGGGACGAGCTGCTGAGTTCCATTCTCTCACCCCTCTCTGTCCCCTGAGTGCACTAGACAGGTTGATCCTTGACTTGTCCTTGACCTGCAAGAGTCTCTCTAGGGGCCTTGCCTCCTAGGGGCCGACTTCTCTTCCAGGAGTATGGTTAAGCAGACAGGGCAGGAGGTTAAGAAGAATCATAGTTCGTAACCTTCTCAGCCCTGTAGATGCATGAGCCAGGCATCTTGGACGTCTGGAGCCTTCGTGCATTCTCCAGTGTAGGCTTCCCCTACTCCAGACCATCTGGCAGGCTGCTCCATATTTATCTTCTGTATTGTCTTTAAATGTATCTGCTTGGGTGCTTGCAAAGACTGCCCACTCCTGATGGATTAAATCCACACTTTGTAGCCTGACCTTCAAGACCCTTTATAATTTAATCCTCCTGACTCATCTTTCTCATGCTCCTGCACAGATTCTCTCCCCTACCAGATTTATTTATGTGCAGTCTCTAAATACTGCTTGTACTTTCTGCTCTCATGCATTCATGCTTGCCAAGCCCTCCTCGTGGCACACCTTTCTGTTGTCCTAACACCCCCGGCGCACCTTGAACTTCCACTTCCAAACCTACTCCTCCAGGAAGCCTTTCTTGATTGCTTTAATTCCTGAAGATATTTTGTATACCTATGAATGGTGCAAGTGCTTACCATATTCCCCTGTAATAACTCACCAGGTGGTTATTTTTCCTTTTTGTC
Source organism: Callorhinus ursinus (assembly GCF_003265705.2). NCBI lineage: Eukaryota > Metazoa > Chordata > Mammalia > Carnivora > Otariidae > Callorhinus > Callorhinus ursinus. The sequence goes on from NW_027397145.1 coordinate 3,062,745, forward strand.
TCTCCTGAAGGGAGCAGGTGCCTTATTGTTGATGTTGATAGAGACCTCAGGGATGATAAGAATCTGTGAACAAGTTGGAAACCACACACATCTTGAGGTCAGGATGGAAGTGTATTCTGGATGAAGCAGTCCTGAAAGAGGGGTGGCATCATTTGAATTTCCAGGCAGTCTTGGTCAGCTCCGTAGCGGGTTTCCAAAAGGAATCCCTTGCTGACATGTCTCCTCAGAACTCCAGCTGTGAGGAATGATGCTTTATTTCACCTATTATAGCCTTGAATTAGCTTCTCTCTCTGTGTAGAGTGCAAGGACACCTTGCTCTTGGGACCACTTCTTCACCGATAGGAAAACCCACTCCCCTCCCCCAGGGCTTTGGAGTTGGAGGTGTCCTTTTTCATCTGAAAAGGGAGGTCAGGTCTAGGGATGGTTGGTCCTGGTCACAGGGACAGTCTTGTTGCTTTGGGCATTTATTTGAAAAGTGTTGTTGTCTCAGACCTCAAAGAGCTTCTCCTGCCCTTGAGTTCCGTAATGAGTCTTGTGTTAGTTCCTAGGAAACTGCATGACTTAAACATCCACACCCACTCACCCTGAGTCAGAAGACGGTCCTGCTTGTTCAACAGGCCGTCACCAGCAGGCTCATCCAACACAGGGCTTTTAACCTGGGGCTGCCTGCTCAGAGCCGCTCACCCACTCCTAACTGTGTGTGCAGCTTCCCTGAGAAAACCAGGAGGGATAAATACTCTTTCCACTTTGTGTGTTTTCTCTTTCCCTGTGGGTAAACGTCATTTCAGATAAGCACAATCAAGCTGGTAGTCTACCCTTAGGGTCCAAGAAGGTGGTAAAGCCATCCAAATCAGCTTCCTCTCTTCCTCATTTTGGCATGTGTTCCGGTAGCACGGGGGCTAATCGGTGTATTTTGTTTGATGGTCAAGTGCTTCCCTTCTGTCCGCAGGTCACATGTGTTTTCTCCAAGGGACAATATGATGTGCTCAAGAATGCTGGATGCTTCCCTGTTTTTATTGGTAAAAGCTAAGAATGAAGAAAGGGAACTCTTACCCCAGGAGAAATTTAGATGGAAGAAAATGAGATATTTGAAGAACAGAAATGTTTCCTAAATTTCATAGCATAAATTCTTACCATGAAAACTTGACTGAAGGCCAGATTCACTGGCTTTTTCAAGAATGGCTTATTTTGCAAAGTTAAGGCATCCAGGGCCCAAAGATGTTGCCCCAGGCAATACTTAATGTTTTCTGTTTTTTAAAAAAAATGGTTTCTCTTGTTACAAAGTAATATATATTTGTTGTGGGAAATTTAGGAAGTATAGGCAACTCTTTTTTTTTTTCCCCCCGAGTCTCTTCCATGCTGATCAGGACAATGTGATCTGGGAGCCATTTTTGGAAATGATGACCAAAGCTGCGGCTTCTTCAGGAATGTTTTGCTGGCCCAGTGCATATGTCTCAAACCTCCAGTAAAGTGTGTCTGTTGACATAGGCTTTGCCGGGTACAGGTCACCCATGGCTTGTTCCTTCTGAAATGTACTGCCTGAACCCATCAGTGAGGGTTGAGCCCAGTCTAGAATGAGGCATCACTGGAATGATGATGCCTAGTCCCCAAAGAAACAATCTCTCCCTAGAAGCCACGTCAGCATTTCTCTGAGTACCTGCCTCTATTTCTTGGCATGCACAGATTACCACTGTTTTCTTTATTTTCAGTAACCACTGAACAGAAGTGAGTCATTTCTGTGGATTTTCTCATCTTGTGTCCTTTGGTTTATCCCCCACATGAAGCTCCCACTTGGTTTAGAACTGAAGGAGATTTATGTTGTTTGAGGAACGAATTCCTCTTTTTGTTTCTCTGAGATAATTAGAAAAGCCAACCCATTCCTGTTGAAATAACAGGAATGTGGTAATTCTGAGCGTGTGCTTTTTAATGTTTGCATCTCCAGTGTCTTCCACATGATTTAGCACATAGTAGGTACTCACACTTGGCTAATTAAATTGCTGAATTGAATGCTCACACAAACTTCCTTGATATAGGGCTTGCATCATTGTGTGATGACTACGGCAACTTTGTCTGGAAGGAATAATCATTCCAGGGTATAAGATTTGAGTAGCTTTTTGATTCTTGGTATGGTTTTAACAGTCTCTGAGTGGTATTGAGTTGAATGCCAGGAACTGCTCATACTCTCCCACTGTCCCGTACTGACATGACTCATTTGTCTCCTGACCCTAGGAACATTGTATTCTGCTCAAGCTCATCCTGCATGGATAGACTTTATCTAAATTACAATCCATGCCAGCACAGTTTCCACTTCGTATCATTCTGCTCCAACCCATCCATGTCTATTTTCTCTTTGATCTTCCTCTGAAAAATTCATAAGGACCTCTGCAGGTACTTGCTCATATGTGGGTTTTTGCTCAAAATCAGCCATATGTGAAACTCCTTGATAGTGAAGCCTCATCTTACCTAGTGATTTCCCCACCAACGAGTTGCTCTCCAATTTCAATTTCCTCTCTCCTGGATATCAAGCTGAACCGAGAAGCTCTAGACCATTAAGTGGGATGAGTACTGGAAGACACTGTGACCAAACTACTTGCAGACTTGTTTCATATTTATTGAATAGTCTCTTGAAACAAAGATTGATATATCCACTAGCAGATGTGCAGTAGTTGGTAGTGTGTGTTAACAATGAATTTCTTCTGTAGATCTTAAGCTATATTATATTGAAGTAACATATTTGGTATCATTATTATAGTCTCAGATAAAATTTATACAAATTTCCCATTGTATTTAAGGGGCCAGTTATCGTTTGGGTCTACCATGGTATCCATTAAAGACTTCTGTTTTAGTTTCTGTAGATCGTTACTTTACTGGTTATGGATTTTTGCCGCCATCATTCATTATTAGTTCCTTAAGGACAAGAACAGTCTCTTTTCATATCCTTCCCAGGGGTGATAATTATGCTAGAACATAATTTTTGTCCACTGAGTGTTTGTTGATTGACTAAATTAATCAAAAGTCTTAAGCTGGTCAGAACATGGGTGACTGGATATGAAGATACTATCTGGGATCAAGGGTTACTGAAATTCTTTAGCATTTCATATAGCTGGAGAATCAGAGGGAATGTGTAAGGGGCACATTGCATCTCAAATTACCAGAAGGGGAGAAGAAATCATTCTATTAGTAAATATTAAAAGATATACAAGCAGCTACATAAATTGTGATGCATGAATTATTGGTTATGTTAGTTTTGTAGTATTATATTTTTCTCTCTTGTCAAAAGGAGAGCTAAGAATACTGCTTTGGGCAGTCTTACCTGATGCCAGTCTTGTCTCCTGCTAAGTAGTAAGAGGATCTGAAGATTAGGGGAAGCATCTGAGCACCAGGGAGCAGTGATGATCAAGGACCATGCATAGCAACCAAGGTTTCTCAGGCTCAGCCTCTGGCCTGTCTGTTATGTATGTTGTCTATATATATGTCTGTATGTCTGACATGTGACTGATATGGTGCATTAAATTAGACTGGGAAAAGAGTATCTGAATTCTAAGCTGTAAAGAAAGTTGGTGGTTGGAAGAAAGGAGTGATCCCATTTTTATTTCATTCACAGTCATTCATTCATTCATTTATTTTAAAGGGGGTGGGCAGAGAGGGGCTGAGAGAGGAGAGAGAGAATCCTAAGCAGATTCCACACCCAGTGTGGAGCCTGACATGGGTCATGAGCCTAAATCCAGAGTCGGGCTTAATCGACTGAGCTACCCAGGCACCACAGAAGTGATCCTATTTTAAATACAGGTCCTGAAGCTTCTCAGATTTTAGGTCTGCAGGTCTTAGAGACAAGGAGCAACCTATTGTGGACCACATCAGCACAAAAGCCATGAAAAAATGGTTTCTACCACTCAGAACATCTCAGGACTATGACTTTGAAGGCCATTTCTCTAGTGTTATCTTTACTTAGACTCCATAAAGCAGCTCTTCTTCCCATATGCCCTGTTAGGCCAGCATGGTCCCTGTCCCCTGGGAGACATGTTGGATATTCTGAGAGCAGCTAGCTTGGTTTGATTCAGGCAGCTTTGTATCTGTAGTGCTGCCCTGGAAATGAAACCATTTGTAAGGAAGGATCCTTCCTTCTTGATGAGTCACTGTGGGACAAGTTCCTTCACCTCTTCTAGTATTATAGCCCTCTCATTTGAAGAAAATAACTTCTTTATTGTCCTTAAAATAAAGTGATATCTGTCAGTAGACCCAGATCTTTCAAGGAAAAATGTTCTGGAAGATGATAGTGAAGTAGTGTTATGATGAGGAAAAATGGGTACATTCTCTTGTGTGAGGCACAAAGACTGTTAATGCTTCACAAGTTGCCTTCATTTCTCCTCAGTTCCTAGTTGAATGAACTTACTGTACAAGTATTTAAGAACTGAACATGCATCCAAAGAAGCCCTTTAAGATAATGTGTGTCTGGTTTGGTGTCAAATTTAATTCGGAAAAAAAGAGTCCATTTTCTCATATATTATTTTCTCTGGGTTAAAAAAGAGGAACAGATAGACTTCTGCTTTATCTTCAAGTGTTCCAAATTATGTGTGACAGCTTTTCAAAAAGCTGGTATCTAAAGGCAAAAAAATACACTCTTTGCATATATATGATTTGACAGCATCCTTGGCCTGGGATTGAGAAGATCTGTCATTTATTGCCGTAATTCAGCAATTGTGATTAATTGTTCAAGGGCCTTCATTGTACTTTGCCAAAACAAAATTAAGGGAAAACAACATTCTCATCATGCAAATCATGTAACTTTCATGTTTATTAATGCTTCCATGGAGGAATCAATATCTACTTTTCATTGAGAGTACTAATCCCTGCAAACCCCTCTCCCAAACACTGCTGGGAGAAATAATTTTGTATTTTTCTAGTGGACTCCCTTCATTACCCCAGAAAGTTAAATCTCTTCCCCTACCCCCTAACCCCCGCCCCCCGCCCCCCGGCAGGCTGTTGAGATGCTTGTGTGGATTTATGGGGATGTGACATTTTCTTCAGAGTCTATTGGTCATTTAAAAGAGATTAAAAAAATTTTTTTTTAACTAGGCTCCATGCCCAATGTGGGGCTTGAACTCATGATCCTGAGATTAAGAATCATGTGCCTTACCGACTGAGCCAGCCAGACACCCCAGTCATATAAAAGAGATTTTCAGTGCTCTTTCATGTGATTGTTATTGAACCACATCGAAGCAACAGCTCGGGGGTCCTCTGAATGTTTTCCACTTTCCTGGGTATTTTGGAAGGTCTTTGTAGTTGACTCAGAATCTACCCTGCTGGTGCCAGAGTTGGATAGAAACAAGTGCCCTCTTGGACCTGGCTTTCTGTCTGTTACTAAGTTGTTATCAGCACTCATCTAGGCCAGGGTTTTGCTTGTCAGTTGTGCAGACTGTGCAGACCGGGCCACATTGACAGAGACGAAATGTTGCTATCTTTGTTGTGTGAAGCTTTGTCTTCACTCTTCTCACCTACTCTTTCCTTGAATACAGTGGATGGCCTCAGAGGTTTTGTGTTTCTTACATCCCCCCCCCATCCTGGTTAATGTCTGTCTTCTCTGCTTGCTTGTGACATCTTCATGCATCATAATATTGACCATTGGGGAGCATGGTATATGTTTGTGTTAATCCATGCACAAACAGCTAAATTTAGTTTGGAGAAGTGAAACCCACAGGGTAAGGGAATGCCACTGCAGTCACAATAGATTTCTAAGACCTTGATTTTTTTGTTAACGTTCTGTTGCCTCCCCACCCCTCACCCCATGTTGTCTCCCAACAAAACAAGGCAAAATAAAACACACAATGACATCTCCGATTCCCTCTCTACTCCCTAATTACATCATTGTGATGTCGAGGTTTCTGGTACAGTAACAACATTACCTAGCACGGCTCCTCTGAACTGTCCATGGTGCTGATAAACTTACTATAAACTAATCTTGAGCAAGAACACAGCTTTAGATGGGATGAAACCTTTTGTTTCTTGAACTTAAAGCTTTAGATTCTCATGGCTAGGTTTTGTCATGCTGAAAGAAGTAGAGAATTGAAGATAGTCATTGTATTAGTTTGAATCAAAATAATGGTGTTAGCTTTCAGTACACCGATATTTTGGGCCCAAGTTCTCTTGGTCTTAGATACGTATTGGGAGGGTTTCTCACTTGTGTGCTGTTTTTGGTAGATATAGCTCATGTTTTCATTTTTCCTTTCTTGTAGCTACCCAAGAGGATCACAGAGAGCACGCAGGGAATTGACAATTATTTTTAATGAGAGGTGTATGTGAAGCAGCTTCTCATTCTGAATTCCCTGCACTGCTTTTTAGTGGAATCAGGGGGTTTGGGGATGTGTTTCTGGAGCTCTTTGCATTGACAGCGAATTCCATAATCACTTTCTGGCAGGACCAAATGGGCTCTGGTTTTGAGTTTTATTTCAGAAACATGCCTTATTTTCCTAAGCAAAACAACTACTTGTGACATTTGAGGCGAACAGAAGCCCTCTAATATTTGTCTTTGGTTTGAAAGAAGGTGAAGAACACAGTAAGGTGGAAAGGGATTTAAAAAGCCAAATAACCTCCATCTTCTCTTTTCCTAAAACTCAGATTCATGGGCTTGAAGGTATCCTGGATTCATAGGCTACTAGTGCCCTAGAAGATTGTCAGGAAACAAGGGAAATTTTTTCCACCCACATCCCTATAGTATTTTGATAGCAGCACCAGGATCAAAAGTGGAATGTATAATTGAGTATATACATACACACATATAACTGAGTATATACCTATATATATATATATAATCATATATAATAATCATATATATAATCATATATATATAATAATCATATATATATGATTTATAGATGTGCTTCATAGAGCTAACAGTGCAGTAGAAGAAACAGACATAGGATAAATAATTGCCCATGTACTAAGGATGCCATGTAAGCAGAGTGAAGCTTTGTGTTTGCATCTGAAATGCTGGTCATAACAATTCAAATGCCACTATCAGAAGTATGCCCAGGGAATTTGTTGTTGTTGTTATTTTTCCGCAAAGAATTACTATATGAGTATTGAATGGGGCATGTTAGCCATGCATATTACAGTCTCAATTATTAGGATGTCTGCTAGATACATCCAAATTAAAAAGGGGGAGTTCTTCCAAAATTACTACGTTACAAACCTCGACTCAAATCCACTTTTACTGTTTTCCAAATGCGGATACACAATAGCTAACTCAATTGGGAGAAAGGATAACTAAATCACTTGGGAGTCAATGAGTCCCACCCTTTCAAAATGACAGTTTCATAATAACTTGGCAAAGCACATGATTTTTTATTTATTTTACTCAGTGCAACAGTAAGCCTTCAGGATTGATACAAGAATATATTTTCTTGGCAAAAAAGCTCTTCTAATCACAATACTATTGTGATAAAAACACAGCACATGGTGGTAAGACGTACTTACAAATGTAGGTCATTAGATCCCGGTTTATTTTATAAAACACATTTTTAAGGTTCTCTATTGGTTTGTGGTCTAAAATAGGCAATTAGTATTGTATTTGAAATTATCTTAATCTGTAGAAGTAGAAAACATACATGCATATTTACTGAGCTAAAACATTATAGGGCTCACTGAAGGAAACTAATACAAATGGATGAAGCAAAAAACTGGATTCTGCTGGCACCATTTCGTATAAACCAGAATTAATGTGCTGCCATAGGATTAAGACTTCGAATGGAGTCATAAAATGTATGTGCAAGACCAAACACAGTCTGAATGGGCTAAATCCATTTTTTTATTTCTACATAGATCAAGGGAAAGAGGTTTACCAAGATGATGCTTGTTAAATATTCAAATGAGAACCAGATCTCAGTGGGTGTTGGAGGGAAAGCACATTAGCTGGATTAGTAAAGATTTTTCATATTATGCTGAGGTAGATTTCAAGAGTCTGTTTATGCCTAATGAAATTCCTCTGTGTTTATTGTCACTAAAAAAGGAAGGAGAAAAGGAAGTGACAGATGTCCTACAAAATTGAGTATGTTGTAAAAAGTACCATGAGAGCATTGAGTTCACCCCTGCGAAGGCTATAACGGGAGCTTGGGGCAACACTGAAAATGCGTATTGTGAGAAGTCCCTCAAAAAAAATTCTTCCTTGTGCTGGAGTGCTGGGGGTAAGCAGAGCTGGAATGGATCGAGCATGGATTCTGACTGCAGGGAGCCTGCAATATAATAAGGATGTTACGTAAATCAGGAAGAGGGTGGCGTTCTGTTGTAGAATAAGAATCAAAGAGAGAGAGGGGACCTGGCCCCTGGCCTGTGGCTTTCCTAAAAGATTTAACAGTCCTAGGCAGGGTGAGTCTGTTCCTAGACTGGTCCAGGGTGAGGCTTATCAGCAGCTTCAGAACAACAGAGTTGCTGCATTGAGAGTGAGTGAGGGGCTTTGAGGGGCTTTGAACAGGAGGATGCTCCGATTATCCTTGCCTTGGTGGGATTAAATCTGGCATGGGCAGGCAGCGTAGATGAGTGATAGAAGGGCCTGGAGGAGGGGAGACTAACTTGCGGGGGGGGTATTTTTTAAAATTTTTTTATTGTTATGTTAATCACCATATATTATATCATTAGTTTTTGATGTAGTGTTCCATGATTCATTGTTTGTGCATTAACACCCAGTGCTCCACGCAGAATGTGCCCTCTTTAATACCCATCACCAGGCTAACCCATCCCCCCACCCCCTCCCATCTAGAACCCTCAGTTTGTTTTTCAGAGTCCATCGTCTCTCATGGTTCGTCTCTCCCTCCGATTTACTCCCCTTCATTCTTCCCCTCCTGCTATCATCTTTTTTTTTTCTTAACATATATTGCATTATTTGTTTCAGAAGTACAGATCTGTGATTCAACAGTCTTGCACAATTCACAGCACTCACCATAGCACATACCCTCCCCAATGTCTGTCACCCAGCCCCTACCACCCATCCCTCCCACCCCCCACCACTCCCGCAACCCTCAGTTTGTTTCCTGAGATTAAGAATTCCTCATATCAGTGAGGTCATATGATACATGTCTTTCTCTGATTGACTTATTTCACTCAGCATAACACCCTCCAGTTCCATCCACGTCGTTGCAAATGGCAAGATCTCATTCCTTTTGATGGCTGCATAATATTCCATTGTGTATATATACCACATCTTCTTTATCCATTCATCTGTCGATGGACATCTTGGCTCTTTCCACAGTTTGGCTATTGTGGACGTGGCTGCTATAAACATTGGGGTGCATGTACCCCTTCAGATCCCTACATTTGTATCTTTGGGGTAAATACCCAGTAGTGCAATTGCTGGATCGTATGGTAGCTCTATTTTCAACTGTTTGAGGAACCTCCATACTGTTTTCCAGAGGGGTTGCACCAACTTGCATTCCCACCAACAGTGTAGGAGGGTTCCCCTTTCTCCGCATCCCCACCAACATCTGTCGTTCCCTGACTTGTTCATTTTAGCCATTCTGATTGGTGTGAGGTGGTATCTCATTGAGGTTTTGATTTGGATTTCCCTGATGCCGAGCGATGTGGAGCACTTTTTCATGTGTCTGTTGGCCATTTGGATGTCTTCTTTGGAAAAATGTTCATGTCTTCTGCCCATTTCTTGATTGGATTATTTGTGGGGAGGGGTATTTTATTAGGCCAGGTGAGAGAGAGAGAGGGAGTGGCCACACTGGGGATGGAGAGGGAGATATGGTTACAAGATCTGAATAGAACTGTAAGTGCCTGGCAGGTTTCAGTGTGAGGGGCTCATGAGCAAGAGGGTTTCTGATTCCAGGCGCAGGTAATGGGGAAGATAGTGGGGCCATAATCAGAAATAGGAAGAACTGGTTTGGGAGAAAAGCTGAAAGCTGTGGAATAGGGAGCTCAGGACTGTGTACGTGATTTGCAGTGGCCGGTAAGAAATTGAAATTCACGGCCTGTTCAAAAATTAAGAATTTAAAGATGGTGACAGCAGAGTATGGTCGTTCCAAGCCTGGGGCCTTGTATGAATGCACTGGTCACTAACCATGAGGGCAGCCTTGATTGAATCAGAGGTGCTAAATTGTGCATGCCCCCCACGCCCTTCCTGGGTATCTGCTGCAGTGCCTGGGAAAGCTTGAGCAAAGGACCAGGGTGGGCTTGCATGCAGTGATGCAGGATGCCACAGGGTCAGGACTGAGGCTGAGGGACAAGAACCACAGCAATCTCTGAGTGGAACTTGTTGGTGATAAGCTCATTATCAAATGTGATTAATTCCTCAGAATAGGTGAGGAGACTGTGGTCCTCCCATATTTGCCTCAGTTGAAATTTGAATGAAAACTATGGAAGTGGAGGCTTTTTAGAAGGTGCCCAGTGTCTTTGGTCTCTCCATGAATCTCGCACTCCCCAGGTGGATGGCTTGAAGATTCCCTGGACATTCTGGCCTCCTGGGAAGCAGATACTAACTTGTTTTTGTTTTGTTTGTTTTTTTGTTTTGTTTTGTTTTTTGAATGTCTACTATGCTTGTGTTAGACCCACTCCTTCTAGAGCGTGTTCATGAATGCTACCTTAATGAATCCTTTGATATGAGCATTATTAACTCATTCTATAGGGAGGAAAACGGAGGCATAGAGAGGCAATCCACTAAAACCCCATAGCCAGGTTTGGCAGAGCCCATCTCTCCCCATGGTGCTGTCCTTTTTTGTTGGCCATGGGGGAAGAACACAGGCTGCTCAAGATCTGTTTAAAAGTTGTGGCAGGGGATGTGTGGGTGGCTCCGTCGGATAAGCATCTGCCTTTGGCACAGGTCATGATCTCAGGGTACTGGGATCAGGTCCTGCATTGGGCTCCCTGCTCAGTGGGAAGTCTGCTTGTCCCTCCCCGTCTACCCCTTCCCTCTGCTTGTGCTCTCTCTCTGACAAATAAATAGAATCTTTAAAAGAAAAATAAAAAAATAAAAGTTGTGGCGAACTCCTGTGAAAACTATCTTCTGAGGGAACCGACTGGTTTTTGGATGCAGGGCCGGGAGGAGAGGCTGAGAACTTTGTGGAGTTGGAAACACGGTCAGGTGGTACCCATCTCTGACAAACTGGCCCAGTGAGGGGGCCTGTGGTCTGCTGGAGGAGACTGGCTCTTTTTTGTCTGACTGGGCGCAAGTTTTGAGCCTTTGGGTTGGTTAAGGAGAAATCATTTTCCTTTGTGTGGTTTGTGATCATCCAGCGGACTGGAGGGGGGGCGGGCAACAGGTCTTCCAGATGTCCTGGGGACCAAAGCCAAGCCTCTCCTTTCTGTCCCAATGCCTTGGAGCAGGGCCTGAGGGAGGAAGATGATTGGGAGGTTGTGGAAGGGACGTGGGCCCCTGAGTGGAAAGGGCTGTCTCCTGTCCCCTGCCACCCAGCTGGTAGGTCAGAGGGAACAGTCTCAGGCCAGATTCCAGCTGCATGTCAGACCCCCGCCTCCCCCCCGCCGCCAGCACCCCGTTCCCGGAAGGCCATGGCTTTTCTTAAAAGGGACTCTGCTTGATCTGAAGGAGGAACGTGAGGAGGGGCTGGGAAGTCGAGCAGCTGCCGCATGCAGGCTGTGTTTCTACAAGGGGTCTGCTAAGCCTGGGATGTCAGAACAACAGAGAACCTACTTGTATTGGAATCCGAAATCCATCACTGAATTAATTCTAAATTAGTGGTTCCAACTGGCTGACAGGAAAAACATGCCCTTAAGGATATTACTATTTAGAAACTGAAAGTTCAAGGAACTCTCAGTTGTCAAATTTCAAAACAGGTCTGATTTTTTTTTCTCAGCTGTATTCCATCCACACTTGGTGGCTGTGCCTGGTGGGAAGGGGTCTTCTCGTCCTGGCACCCCTGGCCCAGGCACACAGTGGCTCCGCCGGTCTCAGCTCAGCTGTTTGGGATCTCACAGTTTGTACTTCACAGTGGAATTCTTCGGTCCAATTTCCCTCCCCCTGAGGGACCTGCTGAAACTGCCAGGTTTCTAATCAGATGCTGTGAGAGAGAAGGGGCTGGATGCTTCCTGCTCGCAGAGTGACCGCCTCTCTTTGTCCCTAATGTGATGTCAGGGGTGGTTCTTTTTCAGATACTTGTACTTGGGCTTATTTTTTTTTTTAATAGCCGTACTTAAGGTTTGCTTGATATTAGAGACTGAATGTGAACAGTAGGGAAAACCAGGCATTAGGCCGCTGGGCTTTTGAGCCCTAGCCAGAGTATATCCTACACCTTGGAGTTGTTAATGTTGCTGGCTGGCCTTACAGAGGTGTGTGAAGTTTATTTAGGACTTTTCTTGCAGGCTTAGATTGGATTCTCATCATTTCTCCCAGTTCTTGTCATGCTACCCAGGTACGGGCAAACAGCCTGAATGGGCGAGTAGGGTTGGTATAGGGAGACATTCCCACCTGTGGACCTTAGATCCTGCATGAGACGGTGGCTGGGGTGGGGGTGTGTGTGTGTCGTCTGTGGGGTGATTTCTGTAACTGCATATGCTTGCCAAGCTTTGCTTATATTATCTATATATATATTAGTAGATGCAACTGATGTAATGAAATACCAATTTATTTTAAAACAACTCTGAATTACTAGTAGCTTTTTTGTCACCTACTTTTTTTTATTTTAATTTTATTTTTTAATTTTTTGTTCTTGTTGAAAGGAGTCTCCTTATAGAAACAGATACCAGGTAGGGGACTGCTGGTTTAGGGGAAGGCTGTTGTCTCTGCCACTAGGTCGTGGCCTGGCCCGTGGATGGCATGTTTCTGGTAGCACCATGACATCACCTGCGTGCAGACAGTCTTCTTGCTGATGGAAGGTCTTTCTCAGATGTTGCCTGCCTTTTCTCCACTGTAGATAAGAAGGAGTGATAGTTTATATGAGAAAATAGTAAATGAATTTTTCAACTGACTTTTTGGTTTGCAACAGTTGATGAGATTCTAACTTAAAAGAATCATCGCCACACTTACTCATGTTCATGGCAGCATTATTCACAGTAACCAAGAGGTGAAGTGACCCTGATGTTTATCGATAGATGAATAGATTAAAAAATGTGGTGTATCCATATAGTGGAGTATTATTCAGCCTTAAAAAGGAAGGAAATTCTGGCATAGGCAGCAACGTGGATGGACTGTGAGGACATTTAAAAAAAAAAAAAGCCGGTCACAAAAAAGACAAGTACTGTATGATTCTGCTTAAGTGAAGTACCAAGAGGAGACACATTCATAGAGACAGGAAGTAGAATGGCGATTGCCAAGAGCTGGGGGCAGGGGACATGGGGACTAGTTGTTGAATGGGTGTAGAGTTTCAGTTTTACCACGAAAAGGTTTCAGAGATTGTTGCCACAACAACACGAGTAGGCTTCATACCACCGAAACTTACGCTTAAAAATGATTAAGATGGCAGATTGTATGTCCCACTTTTTTTTAAACCACAATTTAAAAAATATCATCACCTTTCTGAGTCTCTAAGCCATGTTGACTTCTGTGGGTCTTTCACCTTGGCCCTGGTGTTGGTATATTCCCAATTTCTCTTATCTGTGCATCTCACATACCTTTCTCCTGTGGGAATTCCTCAGAATCCAGGTTAGACTGACTTTGGGATTGCTAACCTGTGGCATCCTACAGAGACGGAAGAGAATGCTGCCTTCCCCTCTGGGTCCCTCCTGTGGTGGTTGCTGCTCTTCATCTCTGGGTATCCTCTGTAATCTGCTTCTTCCTGGCCCAGCTGCCCTCTGGAGATCCAAACATTGTGTTGTTTTCTCTAGCTGCATTGATGAGTTGTATCATTGTTTTGGTTTAATTGCAGTCTCTCTGCTGCTAAGAAATTTATACAAAGTATAGCAGGAAGAAAGGGGGTACTTCCATGTCCCCAACAGATAAAATGTTTTTTTTTTTCTGCATCATTTGAATTTTTTTACTGCTAATAAATGCCTGGCACTGCTTTTTGGTGTAATATTTAAGTCCAAAGGGATATTGTGGAGCCTGCGTCTACATAATTTAATGCAGAACATAGAATTTTAGTGCTGGCAGGAGAGTTTTTATTTCAGCTTTCTCATTTGCTAAGGGAGGAATTTGGGGGTCCTTATTAGGGAAGTGGTAATAGTGGAGCTGGAACTAGGTCTCGGTCCCAGTTTGTATTGTCAGCTCCTTCTCTTCCTTGAGGCACCCTCTTGGAATTTATAAAATTCTATTTAGTGCCAGGATCTGAAAGCCATTCATTCCGGAGCATATTTCTATTAGCTCGAAGTGATTGTGTGCTGAGTCCGTCAGTGGCGAGAAGTGGGCATTACCATGCTTCAAGTCCTCTGTGGGATGCCCTCCCTTTCCCCAAGAGAGGTGCTTCTGATGCCATGTGCACAAGTCAGCATTTGAACTTAATGCTTCCAAGGGGCTAGCTCTTAGAGGATGGCTGCATTAAATCATTTTGAAAATGGAAAACTTGCCTCACATGAAAAAATTCACCCTTGAATTAACCTTTCTCAGGAAATAATGTTAGCATTCACCTTTTTTTTTTTTTAAGATTTTATTTGACAGAGAGACACAGCGAGAGAGGGAACACAAGCAGGGGGAATGGCAGAGGGAGAAGCGGGCTCCCTGATGCGGGGCTCGATCCCAGGACCCTGGGATCATGACCTGAGCTGAAGGCAGACGCTTAACGACTGGGCCACCCAGGTGCCCCTGCATTCACCTTTGACTCCCTCTTACTTTTACTTACTCCGACATGGATAATGTTTTTCAGAGACTTTGTACGTTTCTTCTTATGAGTTGATAAGCTTCCTGAGACTCGGAGGCAGCCTCTAGCTCAGGCCCAGTGTGCAGGAGGGACCCTTTACATCTGGTTGTATGGAATTTAAGTAGATGGTTCCCAGGGTTGAAGAAAACGTATGATCACGGATAAAACACAACTTCCTTAAGCAGTGTGAATAGTGTTTTGTAACTAGATAGAATTAACCCTGTAGGGTTTCCTGGATGAGGTGAGATTTGGTCTCAGTTCTGAAAAATGGGCAGAAAATTGATGAAGACAACTCTAGCAGAGGAAAAATAGCATACTTAGGGGGAAGGGACTGTGGAGAGAGGAGAGGGAAAAGCAAACTGGCCAGGGTGGAGGTAGGCAGCAGACTTGTCCCATCATTTATAGGAGTGGGACCCTCAGGGGCTACTCTGTCTTGAAGCCTGCTACATGGTATCTGTCGTGGACTGAGCTGGGGATGGGCCCTGGACCCAGGCTGGGCCACTCTGAGTCACTTTCCTGGGATGTGGACTGGGAACTGGGAAAGGAATTTGCATTACTGTGTCTGTGTCATGGTAGTTGGACGGCTGGTACCTGCCCGGAGGTCAGAGAAGGCGGAGGAGGATCCGTTAGCAGAGGGAGAGAAGAGCTGTGAGAATAGGTAGGGTGACTTTCTGCTCACTGGGACCCAGCCCTGTCCTCGGGCCTGGCTGCAGCCCTGTGTTCCTGTGCTTACGTTGTAGATACTCCTTTTCTCCTTAGCTTACCTCTGAGCTTGACTGAGGCTGGCTTGGTTATTTGTACCTAAAAAGATGTTAAGGAATAGAGGGAGCCTCTAGGAGAGGAGCTAGAGTTCTCGTTCCATCTCACAAGCTTGTTGGAGAGGTCTGGGTTTGATCTCCTTGGGGGCCAGCTCAGTGGTTGGTCCTAGTGTGCCTGGGTCAGCTTGTCACCTCTGCTGTGACTCAGCGCCCCTATCTCATCTGGACTCAGCACCAAGGTAGGGGCTCGTTGGTTGGATGCTTATGTATTTGTTGGGTGGATCTGCATGTGTCTGCACCAGACGTCGCTGTCACACACAGCTGGAGTCCGGCAGGAGCACGCAGGTGGAGCCCATGTGACAGGGCTCAGACAGATGTGTGTGTTAGCCCCTGGAGGGGAGAGATGGTGGGAAGGCCTCAGTGCATTGGGGGGAGCAGGGAGCACATCACAGAGGAGATGCCATGGGAGGGGCAGTGCAGAAACTTTTGTCATGGTCACTGGGGACAGAGGTAACAGGGCATGCCAGGTCAGAGAGAGAATGACCCTTTGGAAGAGGTTGAGAACATCCATAAAATCAGAGTAGTGCTGTTTGAGAGGGAATGGGGGGTAAGGTTGCTAGCACAGGCAGGAGCTCGATCATGAAGGGCCTTGCAGGCCTGGCCAAGGGTGACTGGTTCTCAACTTCCTGGAACAGTCCCAGTTTATGCCTCTTAACCAGTGCAGTTATGAGCAGTGTCCCCCTTCCACCCCTACAAATGGTCAGCGTTGATAATAAATGATGTGCTGCTATGTTTACCTTCCTCATAGTGTTGGGACCCACTGTAGGATTTTAAACATCAGAGTGGCAGGGCGAGATTTCAAGTCGGGTAGATGATTCAGGAGGTGGTGGAGAGGTTGGTGGGGCCGGAGCAGTGGTGAGGGCCTGCAGGAGGCAGAGGTGATGGAGTTGGTGAGGAGAGCACTCATGGCAAAAGTAGTCAGAATGTACAGACTGTGGCATTTGATGAACCTACGGCTGTCTTTTGAGGGGACTCCTAAGGGTCACTGAGTAAGAGCAGGCTTAGCGGGGTGTTTTTGGTTTAAGGGCCATGGGGAAGCCAGAAAAGAAGTCAAGTAAGGAGCTGGAAATAATGGGCTGGGGTCCAGAAGAGAGGACTGGGCTGCAGACAGCCATTTGGGAGTCATTAGGCTGGGGGTGATCATTGCAGCCATCAGCATGGATGTGACTGTCCAGGAAGAGAGTGTGTTGAAGAAGAGGAGGAAGTCAAAGATGACACCTTAGGACTGCCTCTGTTTAAGGGGAAGGGGGAAGAAACAACAACCCTGAGTCTACAAAGAGCGCTAAGAAGGACTAGCAGCAGAGGTAGGAGGAAATCTAAGGGCATGGCCAGAGGAGCTGTTACCTTAATTGGGGGTCCTGTATGATTGAGGCACCGTGCTGGAAGCCTCTTGTATCTCACTGTCTAAACCTGCAATGACAGACCTCTTGGCAGACTTGTCTTTTTCCAAAGCCAGTGTTCTATTCCACCCTGGAGAAGAACTGGTTGGTTGCAGCACGGATGGAGGTACCAGAGTCCAGAAAACCCTCCACCTTCCGGTGACCTCAGTGACTTGTGCAGATGTCAAGTGCAGGGAACTTGACCATTGCAGGTGCACATCAGCAGGCAGCTGGCTGCCTCCTTCCTCCCATGGCCCGACCAAGCAGGCCCCATCAAGGAGACCTGGACAAGGAGGCTGTTGAAAATGGAACAGGGAAAACAATGCCAGTGATTTAATTGCATCATGAATTGTGGCCAGAAGAGGAGCCTAGCAACAAACTCATTTTCTGTTGGGCACAAGACACAGAGGACTTACTATAATGGGTTTTTTTTTTTTTTTTTTTTTTTCTTGTTGGCAAGTGCCTCTTTATTTATTTTTTCTTCCTTGAGTGCACATGATGGATCAGCTTTTATCTAAGGTCCTGGTATTAGAATTGTCTTGCGGCCTTATGAAGTGTTTGTGTGGGTCCTCGGTTTGCGTGCATGTGGGCCCACGGCCGTGTCTGACATCCAGTGAGCGCCTACGGCCTGCAGGGTAATGGACTTGAGTGTCATGGGTATATTCTTTTATTTACCTCTTGCCACAACCCTGTGTGTTAGGTCATATTACCATCTTTGTTGTTCTAGGGGAAAAGCGGTCCTGAGGGAGATAACAGGTTGTCTAGGATCCATGGCTAGGAAGTGGCAGACTGGGGATTTGAACCCACCTCACGCTGACCTTCCCCAGTTACTCTCTACATCTTTTCTCATTTGTTGTGGGCTGGCATCTCCTTCAGTCAGAACCTCCTTGGCTTAAGTCTGTTATTTTTGACCCTAAACTATGATCCTCCTTGAGGACCCCAAAGGACTAGCAAGGCTGTTGCAGGAGTAACTGGTTGAACGGCCCAAAAGAGCTACAGCAGTCTGTGCAGTGGCCTGGCTCTCTGGCGGGAGTAGCTGCAGCTGAGGAGTAGCTGGTCATACTCTGCAGGAACATCATGCCTCTGTAAGCTCGCCACACCCGGTGCTGAAGGGGCTTTGTTGGTTTGCTTCTTGAGAGGTAGAGCGAGGTTATTTCTGGGACTCGGGAAATTGTGATGCCATTAAGCACCCGTGGCCTGTAGGGGCAGCTCAGGGGGGTGGGGGCTCATTCATGCAGGGAGCTTGCTTTCTGGCCCTGCTGGGAGCTCTGCACTTGCCTAGTTGTGAATAGGCAACTGCTCATCCCCGGAGACCTGGAGAGAGTGTCCTACTAAAAGCCAGTGTCTTAACCGTTGGAGACATTTTCTTTGTTTGAGGCCTCTTGCTTATGGATTTTCTGTTGTCACCGGGGTGGTTCTGTGCTCTCTTGCTAATGAATTATCCAGGAGTCAATGACCCGTGCACAGTGGATTGGTATCTGCCATCCATGTAGCATAAGACACAGCTGCCCGTCCTGTGTGACCGGAACCCAAGGTCAGAGCCTTCGAGGTGATTACAAAGCTGTGCCATTAGCCATTTCCCCATTTCCTTCCTGTACTCGGGCAGTCTTGCAAATAGGCCTTTGCTCACTGGCCTGTGGTGAGCAATGGTTTAAGCCTGGCAGGGGGCTAAGAACGCTGATTGGATTTATCTTACTAAGTAGTGTGATTTGATCAAAGTTGCAATCACAGACTTTGGGAGCTGAAAAGAACCTTGGTCCGATCCCTTTAACTTGCAAGGAGAACAAGAAGGCTGGAGAAAGGAGGTAATTTCCTTGGCCATGTCTTCAGGAGACCAAGAGCCAAGCCAGCCTTCTCCCTTGTACCCCTGATATTTGGGGGCTAGCACTTGAAATATCTCACTGGCGTTCTAAGGCTAGTCCTGTTGCCTGATAAGATTGGAAAAGAAGATTATGAAGAGATTGGCGAAAACCTCATGAGTCTTCCAGTGGACGTTGGGTGGGCTCCTTCTCGGATGCTGATGTTGAACATTTGATTTTTCTCCCTTACTTCTTTCCAGAATCGCAGGGATAGTTTTGATGAGGGCTCAACCACTTGCAGCCCAGTGCACAAAGATCAGTTGTCATGTTAGAAAACTCCCTTGCTCTTCAGGTTATTAAAGAACTATTAGTGCCCCCTGACAGGCCTGTAATAAATGAAGTGTCCCGAGGCTTGAATAGCAGTAATAAGTGCCTCATTTGCACCCAAGGATTCGCTTGCTCGCTCAGCGGGATCTGGGTCAGTAGACATCATTTTCATAAGTCATTTATCTTTCTTTTTCTATATTAGACAAGCTTATATTTTTTTTTCTGGAATTTGGTTTTGGGGCAATAGGCTTTTGGGAAAAAGTAAAACCGGCAGATTATAAGAATAAAGCTGGAAACAAATTTAGCTATAAAAAGTAAATTGTAACTTCCAGGAAACCAAAGCACTGTACCATTTCCATTTGTATCAGCATTTCACCATGATGAGGTTTAGATTCAGAATTGAATTCTGAGTCTTGTAAGATGATTACTCATAAGGAAAGGTGCAGTTAGGCCTTCTGGATGGTACTCAGGGAGGTTGGAGCAGGCATTTGAAAAAGATGGTGAACAGCCAGTGGTAGAGGTTAATGTCTGACATAATCAGAAGGGTCCATGTTTCCGAGCCCTATTACCTGACCATTCCTATTGATCTTGATTTTGCTTTTTGATGGATATTATTCCAAAGCTTGGTGTACATATTCTGCCCTGTGGTTACATCCTTGGGTCATGTCTTCTAGAGTCCACTCTTACTCCTGAGAAGTCAAGACCTTATTCCTGCTACTTTCTATGTTGCTCATTTCCTTTTCCCTCCTTCTGTATTTGTAGGACTTAATTTACACCTAACTATTTTAAAATTTAAAATTTCCTGCTGTGCTTTAGTTTGTGCTTATTTTAATTTTTTCTGGGTACTTGAGAGCCCTTTAAATCTGGGAATTCCTATCATTCTACTCTGGGAAATGTTTTGAATTCTTTTCTGAAATTTTTTTTGGATTATTTTCATCTCCTCTTTATTATGCAACCCTTAATATTCAGACCTATATTTCTAATTATGTCACCTTTTATCTTCTATTTTCTGTCTTTTTGCTCTACTTTCCAGGAGATTTTTCTCAAGTTCATCTTCCAATTATCTGTTGACTTTTCCTTTTTGTGAATGCACACACATACATAAACTTAACTTTTTTTTTAAGATTTTATTTTATTTATTTGAGAGAGAGAGCAAGCCACGAGCAGAGGGGAGAGGCAGAGGGAGAAGGAGAAGCAGACTGCCCACTGAGCAGGGAGCCCGATGTGGAGCTCGATCCCAGGACCCTGAGATCATGACCTGAGCTGAAGGCAGACGCTTAACGACTGAGCCACCCAGGCGCCCCTAAACTTAACTTTCTAAGACCTCTTTTTTTTTTTTTTTTTTGGTTTTCCAGATAGTCTTTGGTTGTACCATATTATTTTTATTTCAGGGTGAGAGTATTCTTTCCTATCTTTCTGAAGATACTAACGGTAATTATTTTTAAGTTGTTTTCCCCTCCCTGTAGAGTCTTTTTTCTTCCAAGTTCATCACTTTCTTTTCCCCTCTCTTTTGGTCTTTGTCTCTCATATTCAAGATTTTCCTCCAGTGTTTGATGATACTCAGTTGTTGGTTCACCTGTAAGAGGGACTACAAAGCTGGAGGCTTTGGTGTGTGGGTGTGGCTTGTTGACGCTGAGTCTTGCTGGAGGGTGATCTGCTGGCTTTCAATTAAAAGATTTAGTATTGGTATCTTCAGGTCTTTCCTCCTGGGTTCCTCATGCTGTCCAGAGAAGACTCGTAGCCTTTCCTGCCTAGAAGGTGAAGATGGGGCTGCCAGTGCTTCTAGGAGCCAGTGAGGATGAGAGGGCTGGGTGTGTGTTGGGGGGTTGTCTCAGTATCCCCCTTTGTTTGCTTACCTCCCTTATTTTATGTGAGGCACACTAGCCTTTGACCTATGCCTGGGGTGCTTTGATCAAGAGACCCTCTCTTATCCCCCGTCCTGTGACTAAATCTCCTGTGTTTTGCCCTGGTAGAGAAGACACAGTGCTCAGCTCTGCATAGTGGCAGATAGCATCTGGGGGCCTGATCGCTTTTTGATCAGAATTTCAGTGAATCCTTCTTACTTTAGCCCCTGATCCCATGTCTCTGGAGGAACTGAATAACATGAATCTAGTGTACTTTACTAATCCATAATATGTCTTGAATCTGTCTACTGTTGTCCCCATCACTGCTCTAGGGCAGACCATCATCATCTCCTGCTGGGACCAGTGCAGGAGCCTCCTAGGTGCTGCTCTCTGTCCTTCTTGTCTGTTTCTCTCCTTACCTCTCCCTCCTCCCCTTCTCGTTCTCTTAAAAAAGCTTGCAATGTATTCAGCCTTATAAAGGCAGGAAATCCTGACACATGTTACAACGTGGATAAACCTTGAGGACATTTTGCTAAAGTGAAATAAGCCAGTCCCCAAGATTCAAATACCACGTGATTCCACTTCGATGAGGTATCTAGAGCAGTCACATTCAAAGAAACAGAAAGTAGAGTGGTTGCCAGGCGCTAAAAAGAGGAGGGGAATAGGGTGGTATTCTTTAATGGGTACAGAGTTTCAGTTTTGCCAAATGAAAAAGTTCCAGATATTGGTTGCAGAACAGTAGGAATCTAAGTAATACTATGAACTGTACACTTAAAAATAGTTGAGTTGATAAATTTTATGTTGGGTGTATTTTACTACAACTTTTAAACAGCTTAAGATGACTACAGGTTTTTTGGGGGGAGGGGGATGGTGATGGTTGCACATCTCTTGGTTCTACAAACCATAGCATTGTACCCTTGAAATGGATCACCTGTATGGGGTATGGCCAGTATCACAGTAAAATTGTTCTCTCTCTTATTTCAAATCACCTTCTTAATATCCCTCAGGGCTGATAACATCTTGACTCTGTTCCAAAGGCCACTGTCATTTTGCTCAAAACTGAAGTTCCCAAGGAAGACCTTGGCATGGTTGTGCCCACCCCTGGGGATGGGGTATAAGAGCAGGAGTTGTGGGAGAATGTAGTCTAAGGGACAGAACTACCAGGGCTAGTTGGATAAATATTTGAAGATGATTTATTTTTCCTTGAGAATCTCAAGTGGGCATTGAGTGTGAGAGAAGCATCGAGAGTCTGCTACATGGCCTAGCTCACCCAGTTCTTCTCTACCACCAGGGCCTCTGGACCTATTTGTCATCCATCCATCCATCTATTCACTCATTCATTCATTTCTTCATTCTCTTCATTTATTCCTGAAATGTTGAGCCTCTCTGTCAGGCCCTGGAGAGACAAGCGGATCTTTCACATGGTGGTGTTGAAATTTCAGCATGTCATTTCAGACTTCCCTTGCTCAGTGTGGTTTACTTAGGAGTAAAAATATGTAAGACACACAGGAATAACATGACAAGAAATGCTGCAGAATCCATATGAAGAAAATCACAAGAATTTATTGACTGACATAAAAGAAGACTTGAATACATGGAGGTATGTGCTGCCAGTTTCTCTCAGTGTGATAAAGATGTCAGTTCTTTCCAAAATAATGTGTCATTTCATCCCATTCCAATCACCGTCTCAGCTGGGGGCTTCTTTCTTCTTTTTTTGGAATGTGTCAAATTATTCTCAAATTCTTAAAGAATAAGCTGGCTGGAATTGCCAGAAAATTTAGAAAATGATGTATAATCGGAGGAGATTTGCATCTCCAGATATAATACGTACCCAAACTATGCTAATGAAGACCATGTGGTTATTAGTGCAGGAACATACTGTTGAATGGAACAGAATAGTCTAGACACAGAGCCTATTACAAAAGAGGGTTTAGTACATGATGAAGGTAAAGGATGAATTATTTAGTAAATTCTAAATTAACCACTGGGAAAGAAAATAGAATTACAGCCTCTCCTCACACAATATACCAAAACAAATTTTTGTTCTATTAAAGGGTTAAATACAAAAGTTGCCATCATAAAAAAAAAAAAAGCTAGGAAAAATTGTAACTCTCTTAATACCAGTCAACAGAAGTAGGATTTCAAAGGAGGAAAGTGACTGATGACTACACATAAAATGAGCATTTCTAGAAGTCAAAAAACTTGGCCAAGAAAAAAAATGGTGATAAAATATCTTGGAAAAACATGCAACAAAGGATTTTGTTGATCTATAAATACATAGGAACAATACTAAAGCCCTCCTAGGAAAACTGATGAAGGATAAAAACCAGCGGTTAACAGAAAAGGAAATGCAAACAGCTAGTAAACATGCCAAAGTTGTTAGCTGTTCAACACCTCTCCCTTTAAAGAAATACATTTAAGGGGCACCTCGATGGCACAGTTGGTTACTCGTCTGCCTTCGGCTCAGGTCATGATCCCGGGGTCCTGGGATCTAGCTCCGCATCGGACTCCCTGCTCATCGGGCTCCCTGCTCAGCAGGGAGTCTGCTTCTCCTTCTCCCTATGCCCCTCCCCCGCCTGTGTTCTCTCTCTCAAATAAAATCCTAAAAAAATAAATACATTTGATACGATGGTCTACATATGCTCATTAAGAGAATCACATTTTAAAAGAACTTGTAGGGCCCCAGGCACCTGGGTGGCTCAGTCAGCTAAGCGTCTGCCTTCACCTCAGGTCATGATCCTGGAGTTCTAGGATCGAGCCCCATTTAGGGCTCCCTGCTCATCAGGGAGCCTGCTTCTCCCTCTATCTGCCCCCCCCACTTGTGCACGCTCTATCTCTCAAATAAATAAATAAAATCTAAAAAAAACCCCAAAACCTTTAAGACCCTAATGTTAATTGTAATGTTAGTGGAAAACGGGACAAAATAGCAGATTTTGTAAAATAAAGAGAAATATATAAAAGAAAACCTGTAGGGTATGCACTGAAAGTAAAAAAATGAATTTGGAAAGAAAAAAATAAATAGTTCTCAATTTGGGCTATTCATTGACTCTGTTGGTAGAAATGTAGATTGGTATAACTTTTCGTTACAGCAATTTGGTTGGTCTTACCAGGAACTTTAAAAAGTTCCTTTAAAAAGTATGAATTTCTGAGGATCCCTCCTCAGGAATACAAGATGTAGATACAGGTTTACATATGTGGATGTGTAGGTTTATTGATAAAAGTTTAAAACGTGGGAAGAAGCTGGAAATCCAGAAATAGCAGATTGTTTAAAGAAATCATGTTCCAGGTGCTTGAGAGAATAACAATAAAACGAGATGTAAAGATGATAAATACGACATGGTCATATTGTGATAAAAAATAGATATGCTTAGAAAATACATTGGAAAGAAAGGGGCCGAAATGGTTATATGTGGTTGGTGGGATTGTTGGCAGTTTCAATTTTTTTTTGTACCTTTGGGTGTTCTCTCTTTTTTCTTCTTTGAGCAGTTGTTAGTTTTTATAATCAGAAGCTTCTCCGCAAGGATTACTTAGTATTTAAACGGGCAGTTCATTGATATTTCAGGAGTTGTGGAACCTCTCGATGCTGTTAATATTTGACTGTTAACATTCTTTAAAAATTGAGGAAGGACTCCTTTTTCTCAGTCACTTGATGATTTGTACCTGTTTCCTTGAGTCCTGATAGAGTTCGGATGTAAGACCTGAAAGGTAAGTAGTGGGGGAGTTTCCATTTATCCTGGAGATCTGTTGAAGATCATTGGAATGGGGGATGTGTTTTAGGAGTCAAAGTAAATTCTATTGTGAGGGACTGAAGATCAATATAGAAATGTCTCTTTTTTTTTCAAATGACAGTTGAGGGAGAAAGATAGATCATTACTCACTGCCTATTTGGAGGCTGTTCACGAACTACTTTTAAAAACCAGTACGTGGTTCAGCAACTTTGCCATTTCTTCAGCTGGCCAGTTTCGGTGGATCTATTTAATTAGATTTCAACACGGCATCTGTAGCCCCAGTAAATTCAAATAATTAAGCTTCATGATTTCTTGTGTGTTATAAATGTCACTAAAATTGGTGTTGCAGAACAGATCATTTCTTTGGTAATTACAATTTCTGTCATGAATTGTTTCATCACTTACAGCGATTAGAACTTTGAAATAATTTCTTAAAATTGGACTCAATTGAATAATTTTTTTTTGCATTGGATCTCCTTATCCATTTTTCTGCTTTTATTCCTCAATTATTTGGGCTAGTTTACTTGCCGTGCATATAGAGAAGGATGTGGGTAGATGCTCCAAAGAAGCCAGGTGCCCAGATTTGGAGTTGGGCTGGGAGGAAGGTGGGGCCAATGTTCCTTCAGGGTGGTAGCCCTGTTCTGTCTGATGGGGTCCCATCTGGGAGCATGCATGATAAGGGATTCTGGGGGGCCAGGACTGGTCTGTGGTGTCTGTCCATCAGTAACCGAAGTCCTTTTCCAGTGTTTGTTGTGGGTCCTTATTCTCTGTAGAGGTAGTCCAGGCAATAGCCGTCTACAGGAGGAGGGTGTGGCGGCTGAGTGGGACCTCAGGAAACCATTACTAGTCATTTGGGGGATCTCTGCAGATGCTGCTGGCCACTGAGTAAGTTAACAATTATTGAGAACTTGGGGTGTGCTTAGAATAGTCTTAAGTGCTGTGGCTACAGACACACCTCTTTATCTCCTGCCCTCCTCTGTGAAATAAAGGTACGATTTTCTTGCCTGGCGCTTGGGGCTTCATCTGGCTTTCATCTTGTCTGCTTGTCCTAATGCCCAGTTCCCTCCAACCGCATGGGATGGTCTACCATCTTGGCTCACATTGCTGTTACTGCTAGCTGGAAGTGTCTTTAAAACCCCTTGTTTCTGCAGTAGATGTGCTCATTCCTCAAGTCCAGCTCCCGTGCCATCTCTCCTTTGAAACATTTCTCAGATTCCAAAGCCTTGAGCGGTGATCCGATCTCTGAAGATACTGCATTTTTTTTCTCTCACTCTCTGGAACAGGTGTTATATTCTACCCTGGGATGTGGTTCTTTGTTGAAATCTTTTTGCCTTCCTCAGGGCAGGAAGCCACTGGACTCATGTTTGATTTCCTAGAGAGACAAGTGATTGTGCCTCTTGGCTCCACGGATGAAGTATTTTGTGGATATGTTGATCTGGGACAAATCCACACTGGGGCCAGGACTGCTGGACTTGACCCAGGGATGGTGGTCATCCTGATAAGCTATGGAGGTGGTGTAGTCTGACAAGCTATGAATTCACTAACAATTTTTTTCATTTTATTTAATCTCTAAAATTATTAAAAATATCGTTTATTAATTATTTTTAAAAATTGTAAAATATATGTAACATAAAATTACCCTTTTAACTGTTTGTAAGTATGCGTGCGGTTCAGTGAGATTAACTGTACTCACAGTAAGAGAAACCATCCCACCATCCATCCATAGAGCTTTTGTTTTCATCTTGTAAAATGGAAGTACTGTTTCTCTCTCCCTCTGGCCCCTGACAATTACCCTTCTACTTTCTGTCCCAGTGAATTTGACAACATACCTCATATAGAAAGAATCATATAGTGTTTGTCCTTTTGTGATGGGTTCATTGTGCTTAGTGTAAGTCTTCAGGTTTGATCCATATCATAGCAAGTGTCAGAATTTCTTTCCTTTTTAAGGCTGAATAATATTCCATTGTACACACATCACATTATGCTTATCCAGTTACCTGTTGATGGACATTTGGATTGCTTCCACATCTGGCTCTCGTGAATAATGCTGCCATCAGTGTGGATGTACAAATATCCTTTCGAGTCCCTGCTTTCGTTTCTTTTGGTTATGTACGCAGAAGTGATGTTGCATCATAAGGTAACCTTGTACTTCATTTTTTGAGGAACGACCCCATTGTTTTCCATAGTGCCGCATCCTTCTCCATTCTCTCCAGCAGTTGTAGAATTCTCATTTTATAGGAAATGGAAAAAACTGAACTCTGAGGAATTAAATAACTTATCCAGACTCAGGTAGCGAGGAAGAGACCAAACCAGTACCTAAGCCCAGGTGTGTCTAGTTCAAAGGCATGTGCTTAGTCATGCTCCAAGCTATGCATTCCAGGCCTGTGTGGCTGCAGGTAACATAAAGCCTCTCCTACAGTGGTTTAAACACCCAGGCCTTGGTTTTTCCTAGTTAATGAATGGTCTTGAAGGGATATAGCTGCTGTCATTGTGTCTGTGGTTCAGCACCAACAGTTAAGAGTGACTCTGGTTCTTCCCCTTCAGACTTCCTCATTGCCTCCTGTTGGCAGGATGGTTCTTACAGCTCTAAACATTACATCTCTGTGATGTGTGAAGACAGTGAGAAGGAATAAGGGCCAAGGCAGCTGGAAGGGTCTTTCCTTAAAATCAGAACAAAATCTGCCCTCCAAGCCCTGGACCAGATTCCTAGAGACATTGCGTGGCCAGGACTAGGTTGTATGATGACCCTAGACTAGAAGGGAGGCTGGCATGTGTCTTTGTGAGTAGCAGTGAGGGAAAGGGGGCTTTGCAGTGGCTTTTGGGCAGCAGCTCGGCAGCCTGCCACACTGTTTGCTCGAGAAATTCAGGATTTGTTCCTCCCACGTAGAATCCTAAACCAAAATGTAGGTAATTAAGCAATTCGGCCTAATTTTAACTGGAAACAAATTTTGTTGAATTCTTCTTGGACCAAGGAAGGCCTATACAAGGATAATAAAAATGCCAGGAAAGATGGGATAAAGCTTTCATTGAAACCACTTAGTAGATTGTAAAGTGCTTTACAAGTATAGTTCACTAGACTGTGAGCTTCCTGGAGCAGAGGTTGTGTCCCATCATCGCCGAGTCCCCAGGGCCTCACCCAGGGCCTAAAGTATCATGGGCAAAAAAACAGTGATTACAGAATTGGCTGAAACATCACTGTGTTGTCATATGCCAGTGGTGAAAAGCTTCCAGGATGTGACTTTCCTGCATGAGGCCAAGGCTGTCTGGACGTTGACGGAGTATGAGCTAGGCTGATGGATTGGCTCTTTCACCCACATTAGAATAGAGCCGTTGGTATATTCAATAATAATGCTTTCAGTGCATTTAAATCAAAATTTAAATTCCTCATAAACACGTGGCTGGCAGAAAACCGGTAGCCAGCAATACCATCTTTTTAAGATGGATCACCTGCCACCTGGCTCCGATGTTGAACAACCACGTCTGTGTGGTAAGATCAGTGTCACGTGTTTATCGTCTTCATTGAACCCTGTTTGTTGCTGCCTGCGGGGGAAGAGTAACTGCTCATCATGAAATGCTTTCCTGCCTTCTAAGGACAGGACCATTCTGGCCCGAGGAGGCTGACGCATGGGAATTGGACAGACTTTACGAGCTGTCCTCCGAACAGCTCCATCCCCGGAGAGACCGTATGTGTCTGGGCCTGTGCCCATCACAGCATGACTTCACCTTGCCTAATTTCTACCACAATCCCTTGAGCTTTAAGTGGCAGATACAGGAGTTGAACACAGATCTTTGGGTTTTCTGCTCTCCTTTGGATAACAGAGTGGATTGATCTCTTGGGGCTGGAGTAATTTAGGTGTCAGTGTGGGCCAGGGATTGATCTGTGGAGTAAAAGTCCAGGGATTAAACCATGGCTCGGACATAGACGTCAAGACCTTGGGAAGACCCCTTCCCATCTCTGGGCCTCAGTCTCTTCATCTCTTACTGGGAAGGCTGAATTTATGATGCCATCTCAGACTTCCCAAGTGCTGTGTGCTGGAGGCTCGTGGATGTGGCACTGAACAGTGGAGCCCATTCCTGCCTTTCTAGAGAGTTTACGGTCCAGGGGAGGAGACAGCTATTAAACAGTTACCCAAATAAGTATTTAATTATAGTCATGGGGAGTGCTGTGGAGAAAAAGTACAATATAATGGGATTAGAGATATTTCACATACATCTAGTTATTTACATTATATAATCTAGTTACAGACATTATTTTGTATTCAGGGCACAGTAGAATGTATATGGTATGTAATGAGAGATCTGATGTAATGGTATGTGGCTAGGGGTGGGCTTGAAGGGCTTCACTGAGCAAGCTGTGCCTTAAACAGAGATGAAGGGTACTTAAGAGCGAGGACAGGAAACGAGGTGACATGCTCACAAGTGGACACCCAGAGACAGAGCGCCCTGAGAGAGTTAGAATCCTGTGACATTTCAGGAAATGAAAGGAGGGGGCCAGTCTGTGGAAACAGAAGGAGAAAAGCAAAAAGACCACCGGAAAGGTAGGAAGGGACCAGAGATCATTACGGTGTTGTGAATACCCCATGGAGATTTGTATTTATCCTAAGAATAAAAGCAAACCACTCCAGGTTTTAAGTAGAGAGTGCCATGATCACATCTAAGTGGTTAAAAGATCCTTTTGGTTGCAGTATGGAAACTAGAGTGGAGGGAACCAGAATAGATGTGGCACCTGCAGGATGGGAGGGTATTTCTTTAGTCCTTCTGAGGGGGTTGCTGCTGGCTTGGATTATGTAGCATCAGTGTAGAAGGATGGGAGTTGAAGGCCTTGAGACATACTCAGGAGGTAGAATTGATAGGATTTGGTGTTTTAGCCCAAGGTGGGGGAATCGGGGAGAAAGATTGTTGACGGCTCCCACAATTCTCATTGGTCACTAATTGGGGGTGGGTGGTGGGGGGCTGGGGATCGATGAGGAGATCCAGAAGGAGAATCGGAAGGCTGGGGACGACCCTATCTAACAGGAGGGGATTACTCCTCTCTTAAAGTGCATTTAAGGGAGGGCACAAAACTCCCATTTAGTGAGTGGACAGAGCCTGCACATTTTTCGGGGAAGAATGCAGAATGAGGACAAATGATGCAGCCAGAGCAAAGTGCTGTTAGCTCGCATGCATCCCAGCAAACCCTAAGTACATGCAGGAGGAGTTAAAGCAGTTGTGAGGAAGGATAGTCTGGGGACTGGATGCCATGTGGCCATCTCTCCTGGTTGGCTTGTGACAGGCTCCCTACCTTTACATTTTCCCCACCTGACTTTGCCCCTGAATCACAGATGTGATTGTGTCTTAGAATCCTCTTGCTTAACTCCTCTGAAGGCTCTCTGTTATCTCAAGGACGAAGCCTCACATCTCAAGCTTCATTTCTATCCCTGCCTCTCCACTTTTCTCTCTCATCTGCAGATGCTAACCCATTTGTAAGGTGAATCTGGCCAAGGTAAGAGAGGGGTCAGTATGTGTGGTCGTGGTCCCAGAGGGCAGGTTGTGGCAGGTCATAGCTTGGCATGTCCATCCCATTGACAGAAATGGAAAACTTCTGGGCTCCTCAGTTTGGACACAAGTAGGCAGAGGTTGCTCGGGGCACAGCAGTGATTTAGAACATGGAACCTGGACTGTGCCCAGGGTGTTGTGACTTGCTCAATAGATCAAGTATTGCCTTTTATGATGGTTTAAGTTGTTCCTGGGTTCTGAGGTGGTTGGAGGCAGTAGTGAGACCACAGTTCAGAGACCCCTTGTTCTGGTGGGCATCTTACTTCATAGGGGAATCCATGACCACCAAACTCTAGCCAGACCTTCGTGAGAAATAAGGAAGACAAGGAGAGCTTGGCTCTCACCTTATCTTTGGCTTGTTCCTCACCTGTATCCTTTGGCTTGTTCCTAACACTGGCACTGCTTATTTCTTCTAGAGTAAGCCAAAGAAGCAGCCTGTTTTCATGGGGGCCTTGGCAAGACTTGTGAGCACAGCCCTCATTGCTTTGGGGCCCCAGCTTCACAGGGCCTTCTGTACTCCAGCAGTGAACACAGCCTGGTGGTTAAGTGATGGTGGCTGCTGTGAGAGACAAATCCCCAAATCTCTGCTTCCCAGAGTCATTCAGGGACCCAGGCTATTAGAGAGTTTACTAATTTTAACCTGTGTCTACTGGCAAATGGGGAAAGAAACAGCATGGAAAATACATACCCACTTCTTTTAGCCATTCAATCTGGAAAGGATGTATATTACTTCTACCTCATTAGTTAGGATTAGTCACATGGTCCTACCTAGATGCAAAGGGGGCTGGAGAATGAAGTCCATAGTCTTGGCAGCTGCTTAGCAACACTTGTTGTCTAGGAAAGGAGAGCGTGAATCTTTGGTGGACCACTGACTCACTCTGCCACATACACAGCAATACTGTAGTACACGTTCTGTGTCCCTGGCCTTAAACCCTTGGAGACTGTGCCCTTTGCAGAGATAGCAGCACTCTCAAGGTGTTGCTCAGGTAGAACACAGCAACAAGGGGAGCCAGACTGGGAAGGATTATTTGTGAACTTATGAATTTTACTTCCAGGAATTCCAAGAAATAACTGGATGAGAAATCTGGAAGCTTGAGGTCTTACGTCATGTTGGGGTAGGCTCTGGGGAAAGACCCACTGATGAGGATTGAGGAAATTTAGGTGATACATAATAAGGATTTTCCAGTGTTTTGTTAGGGGAAATTATCCAAGTTCTTTAAGTAGAAATGTCCTTGGAATACAGGAGAATAACTCGTCAGGTTGTGATTGTTAGAAACATCCCTTGAAAACGTGCCACTGTCTTGGCTGTCATTCTGTACTTGTAAGGCAAACTTCTTATAGGTAGTGGTCTTCCGGGAGTTCCTTCTCAAGATGAAGGGGCCTCCTGGTGTGGATGGCAGACTCTTGATCATAGATATTCCTGTTGTATATGAATACATAGCCAGACACTTGAAGTTATAAATTGGTCTTATGTTTGTTCAGAAGCATCGAGCTACTTCTTAAGCTCATCTGCATGGCATAACTGAAGACCAGAGCTTGCTTTGGGTCACTTTTTGAAGCTTAGCCAGAAAAATCTGTTATTTCTTTTGTAGATGTGAGTTTATACCCAGGAGTATACCATGTCTCAGTAAGGATTCCTGAAAGGCTGTGCATGCAGACTGCGTGTCCAGAATTCTCATTACCTCCCTCTGCATTTGAGAGTGAATAGTCAATAATCTATTACTGAATGGATTGCAGTTGGTAAATAAAAAGGTTATGCTATGGTATATAGAGATTAAAAACAATAATAAAACAACAGCAATGATTATAGGCAACTAGCATTTCCTGATCACTCATATTGGCCAAGTTGTGTAAGTGCACCGTACTTTATAAATTAGGTATTATTGTCTTCTCTGTTTTATGGATGTGAAAACTTTGGCAGTTCTGAAGTGGTATCAGAGATGTGGCTGAGTCAAGGTTAAAGCTATGGCTGTTGGATCTAACACATGACTTCTGCAGAACCCCTGGGTTAGAATGAGTTGGTGGGAGTCTAGGAATATGCCAGGACCTGGCTTTTCTGATCCTCTTCAGTTTAACAGTTTTGATCATATTCTCGTTCTTTTGGCAGCCTTTTTGTTGTTGTTCTAGAATGTACCCTTAACAATATAGAAAAGAGAATATGTACCCTAAAGGGGCTTGAGGATTTGGGGACTTTAATCTGAAGCAGCTATAGCTGGTAGGAAATGTCTTGGAAGTGTCTTTTCAAAATCTTAATCAGTCATATGAATATTGCTTTTTCTTCTATAATATCGCATGACTATTTTTACCATAAAAACATTTTATCCTTGCTAAATTTCCATGTAAAACTGATGCTCCAGAAAATATACACTGTGTTATTTTGTGGCTTGCTGTTCTCCCTGGTAAGATGCAAGGACACTGCTAGGGCTGTGCAGTTCCCAGCTTGAGAAGCTTCAACACATGGTTGGGTAAACTAGAAGTTAGAGATGTGTTATCAGCCTTCAGGAACCGGGGTGTGAACATGGCTGCCTGGGCAAGCCTCAGTACCCTGCAGGGCTGTGTTGTATTGTGATTGATCCACACTGTGAGACTTGCTGTTTGCTTCCAGAAATGCAAACCATATTTCTGTTGTTGGAGTTGAATTTGGCAGCGGAATACCAGGTCATTCTCTTTTGCAGAGCAGGTTGGAAAGGTTGTTTGCATGGTGACACAGATGGGAAGATACCCATGGGACCAGGATATTTTATGCAGTGGCATATATTTGTGTTGAATATTTCTGCCGTGTCTTCAGCATCATAGTCTTTTGCCATACCAATGGCTTTATGGGACTCTGGAAAATAAATGACCAGGGCAGATCAATAAGTACATTAGTAATAAAGGTGTCTTCACTCGGTAAGGCCATCCATTGTGCTAAGCCCAATCTTAAGTGTTGGTTTGAAATATCAGCCTTGTGAAAGCATTCTAGAAATAGTCGATAGAAATAAGGGCCAGCCAGCATCTTTATATCTGTGTGATCTTTCATACTTAGGAATGTAAACAGACCCTTTGGTAAACTTTTAGAATAGAAAGTCCAAACTGATAACAGGGAAGACTGCCTTTTAAAATCAGTTTTATTGAGGAATAATTTTCATGCAGTACAATTCGCCAATTTTAAATGTACAGTTTCACTTTTAACAAATGTATACACCTATGTAAATACCACCACAATTAAGATTTAGAACATTTCCATTACTGTTTCCATTCCATTACAAGTTTCCCCTGGCACCTTTGCAAACAATTCCCAGCCCAAGGAGACCTACTTTCTGTTGCCGTACATGAGTTTCACCATATAAGTGAAATCATACAGTTCATAATCGTTGATGTCTGGCTTCTTAGTATCATCTTTTTAAGATTTCATGTTATTGTGTATATCAATAATTCATTATTTTTTATTGCTGATTAGTATTCCATTGTGTGGGTATAACATAATTTGTTCATCCATTCACCTGTTGATGGACATTTGGTTTGTTTCCAGCTTGGGACTTAGGCTCTTTGAAACAGCTCATGAGGAAAATGAAAAACCAAGTCAGAGGTTGGGAAAATATATCTATATATCTATATGTGCACATTTGTGTGTGTGTGCATGCATATATATGTATGTGACAGAAGACTTAAATATGGAATATATAAAGAAATACTATAACTTTAAATATAATAAATCTGTAATGAGAAGACAACCCAGCTAGGAAATGGACAAAAGATTTGAATGAAACTTCATAAAAGGAGGTCAGCAGATAGGCATTGAGCATATGAAAAGATCAAAACCATTAGACACGGAAATGCAAATTAAAGCCATATAATACACTGTTTCACATCCATTATACTGGATAACATTTAAAAGACTGACAGTGCCTGGTGTTGGTGAAGGTATGGAATACCGGAACACTGATGGATTGCTGTCAGTGGTGTAGAACGGTACAATGACTTTAGAAAAATGTTTGGCAGTTTCTTGTTCGTGTTATTTTTGATAGCCTTCTGATTTTTTTCAGTGAGTTATAGGTTGCTTCTTCCACTGTATATTTTATTTTATTTCCTCCAGTTTTATAGCTCTTTAGGGACAATGATAGATTTTCTGGAATCCTGAATTTTGTTATCTTTGAACAGTGTTATACAAAGCTATTACTTTGCTCTTCTGCTTAACTCAAGACAATATCAGAGAAAGCAATACTATACGGGCAAGAGCGAAAAAGTTAAAACATATTTTCAACAAGATAATTACTGTAAGGAAAGTAATTAATGTGTATAATAATGTGGATTCTGACAGCCCATGCAGTTACCATTTCCAGAGCTTTTTGTATCTTTACATAGGTCCATATTTCCACTTGGTGTAGCTTTCCTTCTGCCTGAAGTATTGCTTTTAATATTTATTGTACTCCACGGCTGCTGGTGAGGAATTCTTACAGCTTTTGTTTGTCTGAAAAATTCTTTGTTTCAACTTCATTTTTGAAAGACATTTTGGGGGTGCCTGGGTGGCTCAGTCGGTTAAGTATCTGCCTTCAGCTCAGGTCATAGTCCCAGCATCCTGGGATCGAGCCCCGCATTGGGCTCCTTGCTCAGTGGGGAGCCTGCTTCTCCCTCTCCCTCTGCCTGCCTGTCTGCCTACTTGTGATCTCTCTCTCTCTCTGTCAAATAAATAAAATCTTAATTTGGGCAGGTATAGAATTCCAGATTGACAGTTTTTTTCCTTTCAGTACTTTAAAGATGTTGCTCCTTCGTCTTTTTGTGTTGTTTCCCAGAAGAAATTTATTCTTTTGCTTTTCCCGTCTTCTTCTGTATGTGACATCTTTTTTCCCTCTGGCTACTTTTGAGATTTTCTATTTACCATTGGTTTTGTGCAATTGATTATGATGTGCCCTCAGTTTTCTTCCTGTTACTTGCACTTGAGTTTCATGCATGTTCTTGGATCTGTGGGTTTATAGTTTTTTATCTGCGTAGGTTTTTAAGAGTGAACAAAATGACCTGAGATTTTATAGTATTTAGAAGTATGTGATTTATCATGGTTGCCAAGGTAACATTGAAGTGTGCTAACTAATGAGTTTTTCACTCATGTGAATAAGCAGGAAAGTAAGTGGATGTGGTTCAACAGAAGTTTTTCTTTTTTTCTAGAAACAAGGTGGACTTGCTTCCAGACTCTGGGTTATGAAAATAAGGGCCTTTAATTTTGATTCATTTGGGCACTTACCCAGTTAGGAATTTCCCATTTGTGGCTTTCTGGCTCAGTGCTCATTGGGGTAGAACTTCTGGAAGGTGATGAATGGCTTGTCTGGACCAGAGAATTCCTCTTTCCCCCATTATGGGAATCCAGACAGGGTCCACTATTCTTTACAATGGAGGGAGAAGGTAGGACCTAGCTGCCACCTTGGTTGCATCCTAAGGGACCCTTTCTTCTATCTTTGGTGCATGTCATTCCACACTGGATCTATGGACTTAACAGTTTTTCCTTCTGCTACTAGCCTTCGGTAGCCATGTAAACACGTGGATTGGATTTCTCATGCTCTCTCAGAAATCCTATTTTAAAAGCCAGCCCAGGGAGTTATCAGTAGCACTGATTCAACTTGGAACTGTCTATGTGCTTGTAATAGGAAGGGACTGCCTTTTATCATAGGAATCTCAAACATTGGGGACCTTCTTTCCTAATCCAGGAATTATTCATAAATCTCTATTTACATACTTACCCTGAAATACCTTTTTTTCTCTATCTATTTGAAATTTAACCTCCCCCGCAAATGGCTCAGATCCTCTAATTAGGACTTAAAAATGTCATCCTGTATCTCTTCTTCTGGTTTACTTATAACTGTGCTAGACTCAATCTGAATGCTTCTCTGGTCCTAATTGAATGTTCATTTGTGGATTCAGTCCAAATTCAGAATCAAGGAGGTCTGTGGTAGAACAGGCTTTGATCAGCAAAGCTACAGCACATGGGGGATAGGATGTAAAATCCTCCAGTTAGTGCAAGGGGGAGAAAGAGTAGGATCATCTGTGACTCTGTTTAGCACCAGAATATGCAGCATTTGAAGCTCTGGACCTTAGGGGGTTAAAATATGAAGTCTTGGAAAATATTTTCTAACACCTTCAGGAACACAGAGTGCTTATTTCAGGAATTACTGAAAATGTAAATCTCTGTTGTTTTCTTTTCCCAGTGATGTAATTGATAGCTAGACACATGGTCACATCCCAATTTAATAAGATTCCTCCAGCAATAAATCATGACCAGAAGGGTATTTTCAATGTTTTGCCACCAGCAAGAGAATGTCTTGCATTTAATATAGGGAACTGTAAAGAGAGCAAGCATTGCCATTTCTTCAGGTTTTAAAATCATTAATAAAGATGTCTTTACTCTCGAAGGAAAGGGTGGTGAGCAGTCACATTTTTATTATTCTACTGAATAAGTGAATTTACCCAGCACATAAATTAGCAAATACGTTTTCTCCCTGCAGCACATGTTGACATTTTCCTGCAGATGGCTCAGCAGAAGGGGAAATGAGAAAGGTTTGGTT
The DNA here is from genome assembly GCF_003265705.2 of Callorhinus ursinus. Lineage (NCBI taxonomy): Eukaryota > Metazoa > Chordata > Mammalia > Carnivora > Otariidae > Callorhinus > Callorhinus ursinus. Next base: position 3,099,443 of record NW_027397145.1, read on the forward strand.
AGTGACAAAGGACAGGCATGTTTGGTCACTGTCTTGTACCACTCAGAGACACTGGACTGCATGCCCCTCTCACCCAGCCAGGGGGCTTGCTGGGAGTGGGAAGGTCTGAGATTGCAGACACTGCTGGGAAGGATGGAGTGGGGACAGGAAAGAAGTCAAGTCTGCCTGGCCCCTTAGAATGGATTTTCCCCTCTTCTATATTAAATTCGTTTATATCATTATGAGTCAGAGAAAGGATTTTCTCTATTTTCTTTCCATTTGGAATCATATCTCGTACTTTGTATACAGATGATCTTTTCTTGAACCGTTAGTTGGGGACAGTCTGTTTGACCTGCAAGTGCTCTCATTTTGGTTTAAGGCAAACTGGAGGCAGGATTTAGGGAGAAGAGGTGAGTGGAGCAGGGGGGATCGCTCTCGAAAAAAGATCAGTGCTGCATTGATGATATATAGCTTCTGGTCATCCACACACCTGTTGGACCCCGGTGATTGGCAAGCTGGTTGTTGAGGGGAACAGGTTGGGGCTCATTGTGAGTTGTTTGGTATTTCAGGATTGTGAAGGGTAGAGGTTTATTCCACATATGTGGGACTAAAGTCTGTTGAGAGGCTGAAGATTTCCATATAGGACTGTAAGATCTGGGCGTGGTACAGCTTCCTCCAAAGGTGGTAGTTTCAAAGAAGCCACAGGTGTAGCTCAGGTCTTGATGGGGTTGGGGGGCTGGGATGGAGCTCATTCCTGGAGCTGGGAATAAGCAGGTGTGGAAAAGAAGAACCTTTAGGAAGGCAGCTGGAACTACCCAGGTAAGTGAATTTAAATCCCCTCCATCTATCCACTCACCCATTAATTATCAACTTCTTAATATGTTCGGTATCGAAGTCACTTTTGAAATAAGAGAAGTTAATAAAATTGTGGATTATGGTGTATATTTGGTTTTTGCTTGTGGTTTTTTTTTTTTCACTTGTCACAAGTGAAAGCGAATTACTGTTTGCCTCTGCATTTTGATTTTTGTTTTTGACAGTTCATATTCAGATGAAGTGGAATCCTGGGGAAAAACTCAGGATGCAGTAGGAGTGCTTACACTGGCCCCCGGGAAGCAGCGTAGTCTGTATTCAGCAGGATTGCCTGGGAAGAGTTTTGAGTTAATGTCCTCAATTATAAGATGACATAATAGTAGACACCTGTCCATCAAAGTGTTCAATGAAATGATGACTGTAACTTCTTTGTACAGAACCCCCCCCAAAAGTGAACTCTTAAGATCTCATAAAAATAGAATCCCATGATACCTGTTGTATTCAAAAGTAACTTCTTACCATTTACCATTAGGTTTTGGACAGCTTTGTGTGTTAGAACATACAGACCGAGACACATGATCAGAGTACACTTGAGCTCTGTTTTCCAAATTTTCTGTTGAATGAAATCGAGACCCTAAGGAGGCCCCCCCCTCGCAAGATGCTGGAGGACATTCTTGCACATGTACGTTGGCATACTCGCCACACTCTTCCGTAGGGTGACCTCTCCATCTCTTGTACTTGAGGTCTGTCAGAAGGCAGCGCGGTCTCCCTGCCTTGGGTCACAGACCCCAGTGGACACTCCCCTGATGTTCCAGGCTTCCCCTGAGGACTTGGAGTCATTCCGTCCTCTTTCTGTGCTCAGGGGCTCTTGCTGAGCCAGCAGAGTTTCTTCCTGTTGGCCTGGGAATTCTCCTTTCCAGGCAGAGACCTGAGCTTCCCCCGTGTTGTTGCTTAAAACGAAGTGGACAGCCATGCAGTTGTTGGCTAATTCTTAATGTCAAAAGGGGCAAATTTTGGTTCAGAAACCTCTCCCCACAAATACCTGTCTCCCACAAGTCACCTTTTTCAGGCTTGTCGGCTACAGGCTGGAAGCCCATCTAATTTTTCACTCTGGCTCAATTTCTTCTCTGTGGCTGCTGGATGTTCGGTTTGGAGCCTGGCACCCGGCGGGCAGAGATTGGATGACTGCATCATCTCGAGCCCAGCCACCTGTCAGTGACGTCCTGAGGCACCACGGGCCTTCAGGTGCACACCTGTGCTCTGATGGTATAGCAGTTTCATCTGAGCTGAGTGGGGCTTGTGGTCCTGGAAAATTAGGTCACTGTTGCATTGGGCTCATGCACTCCATCTTCATGACATGTGGTTATTTCCCTCAACCCTTTGTCGTTGGGGTGGATTGTTTATCTTGGGGGGTCATCTGGAGTCCGAGGACTCTGCATCAGAGTCCTAGAGTGCCTCTACTCCACATTCCTCTTTCTCCGTGGTGGCTGTGTCAGGCATTCAGCCTCTTCTTGACTGTGGGGGGTGAGGACTGGAGAGAACAGGGGAAATTCATATTCAATACCTTTTTTAAAAATTCTAAATAGATTTTTTTCTTTTTCCTGGAGAGGATTAAAGCCGTGGGATGAAGTGAGACTTTGGCGTTCTGGGGAATTATCACTGTCTTTTGCATTTGTTTAATTTACTGCAGTTTGGGGTGCCCTCATTGGCATGACTAGAGCCGCTCTATGCCTGTGTGAGACCCAAAGGGCCTGGTACGTGGTAATCGCGACCCACCCTGCAGTCCCCAGCTCACAGGTCCCCGTGAGAAGTCTTGGCTAAATCCCTATCTGTGTTAACTAGCTCTTCCTGCTGCTCACACTCCATCTATTTCCATTGACTTGTGTTCCCCACTGGACTTTGAGGACACGGAACACACTGGGTCCTCAGTGGGGCCCAGAACTGTGCCTGGTCCCTAGGAACGTGCTGGGTAAAGACCTTCCTGCTGGAATCCATGCTGCCATTGGTACTGGGGAGCATGGGAATTTGTGACTTGACCCTGGGTTTTATCCAAAGCAAGATGCTAGGAAACGTCCTTTCCTGTGGTCCCCAAACGTGGTGTGCTCATCGGTGAAGCTTGTTCTTCTCAAGATAGCATTTCTGCCTTGCCCGCTATGTGCACCTATCCTTCCCACCTCTAGTCCTTCAGCTCATTGCAGCCTCCTTTTCCATGTAGACCCTAAGGAGAGAGAGCCACTGTCCCGTGTGCATGGGATAGGTCTGTCTGTTCCCTGGCTGGTGTCCGTCGGAGAGCTGGAGTGGAACCCTCCCCTCCTGCCTCAAGCTCTGCTTAGGCCTGTGAACACCAGAGTCAGCACCCATCCTGCTTGCCTGCTCTTTATGTTGTGCCCTGGGCTGCATGGGGCTTAGTCTCTATTTAATACTTGCTGGCTCCATTAAAATGCAGTGGTGCCTCCTTGGCCAATTACCCAATGGCACAAAATGGAACTTGTTGGGAATAATGAAACTAATAACAGATTTTGACAGCACTGATCCATGCAGACACCGAGATGGTTATCAAAAAGCAGACTTTTCCCTGCTTCCTGCAGCCAGCCTGCTTGTAACGTCTTACAAGGGCCCGGTTGTCACGATAAACGTCCCTGGCCATCAGTTTCCAGTGTCTCATTCTCCTGAACATCTTGATCAGTTCTTAAAAGTAATTATCATCATGAACAAGTGAAATAATACCTCAGGAAGATCTTTTCAAACACCCAGTGGGTGCATGGTGGAGTTGCCAGATAAGGGGAAATATATCAGCTGGAAGGTGTTGTAATAAACCAGGTGAACACCTTGATTAAGTGTCTGTGAATGCGGAATATCAGGAGCATGATAATAAGGGTATAAAATGGGAAGACTTGAAAGGTAATAAGGTCTTGGTGTAGTGATGGGAGATGTGGTGAAGCTGATGGAAGAAATAAAGTTCTCAGGGCTCGGGAAGGCTGATTGTGTGATGGCCTGAGTGGGCTGCTCACAATGGTCCATTGCCATACCAGCCACATCTGCTTCGCTTTAGCATCCCTTCCTCCACCCCCTAATGCTCAACTCTGGCCTGAAATGTAGGGGGTGCCTGCCAAATGCTGAACTGAGTTAAACTGAGCTTTCCCTGGGCCACAAGCTCCCCAAGGGTCAGACATCTAGCATTTAATAGATGCTGAAGGACTGAGCCATTGGTATATTTGCATGTGTATCCCTCCAACCTAATAGAGGAACCTCAAAAAGGCAAGAGAGAACTAACTTTGCTAACCCAGTGACTGCTAATACAACAGCTAGTCTTCCATGAGCACCTACTGTATACCTCTTACCCATGTAACATTTACTATGTGCTGAGTGTGTATGTGCATTATCTCAACCCTCACAAGAACTCGATGAGTTGAGTACTATCATTAGGCCATTTTACAGAAAGGGATGCAGAGGCTTATACACGTAGGACATGGCAGATTTGAGATTTGACCCTGGTCATGTGCAGAATCATTAGGCTACACTGCCTTTTCCTCTGGCCTGCAGCCCAATCCCACATTGGTTTGGGAGCCTCATGCCAGTGTCTGTGGTGCAGCATCCCTCTTCACTGTACACTGCTCATGGATTTAGGACTTCCCTGAACTCATGGATTCTGTTCAGTCCTTCTCCCTTGGATTTCAAGGCACATATGCACCTGTGAAGGGCATAACAGACAGGGCTTTAAACATACCCATTTGGTGCATCAACAGTACGGTGTCCTTCCAGGCTTTGAATGAAGAAAGGGAAAATCGTCTTGGAGGATGGGGGAGGTTAGGGACCATGTCTAGCATTTCTTGGATGGAGTTGGGAGTGGATTGTCATGACACTTTGGGGATTGTATGATGACCTTGGGTTCCTTAGATGTTCCTGCTCAGGGGCCTGGTGGGCTGTGTTCACAGGTGTGTATCCAGGGAAGGGGTTGGGAAGAAGATGGGACTGACCTTCACAAAACGTAAGTTGTGCATCGGCATCCGGCACAGTGCTTGAGCCTGTCCTCCCACCCACCCAGGGAGGAAGGTGGAATTATCCTCCCATCTTACAGTTGAGGAAGCTGAGCCTCAGAGAGGCTAAGAACCACTGTCAAGACTGCACAGCCAGTAAGTGGTAGAGCTGGGATGTCCCCCAGTCTGTCTCATACTGGAATACATGTTCTTTCCTTGACATATTGTTTCACCTTCCCAGGGAATCAGTCCTTGGGGGAGGCTTGTGTCCTCTTCCACAACATAAAACTGGAGACTGACTGCACTGCAAATGACCTTAGAAGTCATGCAGTCTTAAAAAATAAAGTTAGTGGGAGTCCAGAGAGGATGTCTTCTCTACATGGTTGCCATATCTGGTAGCTTAAGATGTGTCTCTTTCTTCCCCATAATTTTCCTCAAGGATGGACTGGAATTGAAGACAAGTTTTTTTTATCCCTAAGGAGGAGGGCAAGGATTGATGGGCTTCAAGGTTAGGAATCCTTAGGAGGTATTGTATTCCAGAGGTGGAGCTTGTAAGATGTTAATGTCACAGCAAAGGTGTGCGGTTTTTCTTGGCTTTGACACCAGTGGGGGTGAGGATCCTAGCGGAGTCATATGAGAACAAGACCAGAAAGTCATCCATGAGTCTCGGTGTGTAACCCTGTCTCCGTTCCTCATCTCCACTCTCTTCCATCTTGTTGGTCAGACCATTCCATCATGGTGGACCTGGGGAGGCCTGGACCCTCTGTCTTCTGCAATATATGCTGAGTGCAGGGGACACAGCAGTGAATGACAGAGACAGGCTTTTGTCCTCACGGGACCAACAGTCTAGGAGGTCAGATAAATAAAACAAATAATACGGTTTTCAGATGATAGTAAGTGCTAGGAAGGAAATAAATCGGGATGCAGTGAGATAACCTTTCAGGGAGACGAAATAGCATCTGCAAAGGCTCCAGGGTGGTGAGAGTTTGGCCTGTGGAGGAGAGTGGCAAGGAGCAGAGTGAGTGAGAGGCAAGGGGTGGGAGAAAGGGCAAGCAGGCACAGACCTTACAGAGCCTTGTGGCTTGGCAGTGAGCCTTTGGATGTCATTCTCTGCATGGGGGAAACCACGAATGGGTTTTAAGTTAGGGAGTGATGTGACCTGATATATGTTCCAAATATTCTTATATTCCTTGCCCCATTTTATTCAGGGCTGGTGGGTGTACAATGGACGGCTTTTTCTCAGAGCAGAAGGACTTGTGATCCAGTTTGGTGTTGGGAGAATGAGGATCTTAGTTTTAGCCTGGGTGTTAAGAATTCTGTGTGTGGTCTAGCCAGGATCGATGTTATTTTTTAATTGGGGTTTGGATTCACAAAAGTAGTGCTCTGTGCTTTTCTGGTCATCTATTTTCCTCAAGAACCTTGAGGAGGAGAGGAAGAAGGGCCCAGGCAAGATTTAAGCACCTCTGGGGTCTAGGGTACCTGGGTGGCTCAGTGGAGTGTCTGACTTGTGGTTTTGGCTCAGGTCATGAACTCAGGGTTGTGAGATTGAGCCCCATGTCAGGCTCCACACGCAGCACACAGTCTGCTTGTCTCTCTCCCTCTGCTTCTTTCCCTGCTCTCTCTCTCATAATAATAATAATAATAATAATAATAATAATAATAATAAAGCACCCCTGGGCCACCATCTAATGGGCTCATTGAATACTTCCCTAACATAATCACCGCTTCCCCTTTCAGGTGCACCCAGCCAGTTAGTGACTGCAAGAACCTGGGGGTCCTGGGTCCCAGGGGGGTGTAATTTTTATGGTCACATTCTGCCTTTGGGTTCAGCCCGTTAGTGCTGCCCTTTCCCTGTCTCCTGTCTCTTCCCAAGTATCTCCCCAGTTGTGAAGTATAGCTTAAAGTAAAGCATAGTGTTGTCACTGTTCCCTAGAGGAAAAAAAAAAAGATCAATTCCTTTAAAATTGCCCATTCTCCTTGGACATGAGTGGTTTACAATGAGAGCTATGGGCTTGAAGTATAGATCTTATATCTCTTTTTTCCAGACCATGAAATTATGTCCTGTTCCAGTACGTATTTCACTGATATAATTAAGCTGTTAATTCTCTCTGAGTTTGTTTTAACCATTTTAGGCAGGATTCCAGGATACTCTTAATGGTTCACAGTGTGGAAGGATGAGACCTTAGTTCAAGACCCAGTTCTGCTACTTACTAGCTCTTTGTCCTTTGGCAGATTACTTTTTTTTTATGAGCTTCCTTGTTCTCAATGTAAAATTGATAAGATAGCGAAGTTAATGGTACCTAACATGCACACTTAGGCTTTTGAAGCACGACTTAAGTAATTCATTTAATCCTCTTAACAGCCTTACTTGGGAATTACTATTGGCAGTTAACTATTTTCTTTCCATTTTACAGATGGAAACATTGAGGTACGGTTCAGTCGTTGGCCCATAGTCACTCCGCTGGAAAGTAGAAGAGCTGGGATAGAGCGCCAGAGTCTGTAGCCAAAGCTCTTTGTGGATCCTCCCTTGGAGACTTCATTGGAAAATGCATGCATCGTCCTTATCACAGTGCCAGACATGTAGTCCGTGCCCTTCCCATCTGTCTGCCTGTAATTCTGAAGAGTTGTCCTCTTGGACGCCTTCTCAGTAGAAAGATAGAAGCTTTGAATCCAAATGGGCTTTGTGCTGATGGCGACAGTCCCTTGGCACCCAGTGCTCAAGATGGATTGCGTGCTGAGCGGGTAGGCGTTGACAAGGCAGAGCTGTCAGGAAACTGGTGTTCTGCCATGCCCCCCGGTCACATGGGCTGCCTTCAGGATTGTGGGCAGGCGTCCACCCCTGCCTGGCCTTCCTGCTCCTGTGGGAGTCCTTGCTCCATGACTCGTACCTCATCCTCATCTTTAGCACCCATGGGGGTCGGCATAGGCGTGGAGTGCCAGGGATTGACACCGCTTTTGTGTGTGACTGTCGAGCAAGCTTCTGCCTTTGTGGATGCCTGGCTCCTGAGCTGCAGGGTTTTGTCAGCGTCGGGTCCCCTCTGTAGGATGCTGGGCTCCTTGAGCGAGGAGACCACATCCTCTCATTATACTTCCCTGGAACTATGGCCCTCCTCTCAGTGGGACCGGGATGAGAGCCCGCAGCACAGCAGCTTGCCCGGGACGCCGAATTGAGGATGATGGAGTTATATTGCCTGGCCCCGGAGGCTTCTGTTTTTTTCTCTCTGCTCAGCTGGCTGGGCCAGATTGGTGAATAGAGCAGAGTTCAGGGCTTGGCCATTGCAGGAAGCCTGTGGGGTGACTCTGTGAGGCTGCATGGTTCATCCATGACACAGCTGTGGGTTCCTTGCTTGGTTTTCCAAGCATGAGTAAAGGCAGGTTCCTATCAAATTAGGAATTAAAATGCATTTGGCTTAACCGGGAAAGGAATTAGCCAAACTTGCCCTTTTCTTTGGGCTCTGCAGTCTGGGTCTTGTCAGCAGGCTGGTCCCTCTTGGTCCTTCTGGCTGGGTAGTAGCTGGGGGGCAGTGTGGAGCCTCAGAGAGTCAGGAGCAGCCCCTGTTGGCCTGGCGGGGGATGGGGGGCGGGCAGGGCAGCCCCTAGGCTTGTTTATGAGGAGAGGGGTGTCCGGTGGCGCCTGCCCTCTGTGGCTTGGAGATGACCTTGGTTTCTGCCTGGAGGACAGTGCATGGGGCCAACAGGTGCCGTGTTTGCTTTTGGCCTCCTGCCCCAGCCCTTCTCCCACAAAGCCACCTTCAGCTTCTCTCCCCTTTCAGACACTTGATAACTTGTGGTTCAGCTGATTTATGAGGCTAAGATAAGCTCATTATGCGAGATGTCAGTAATCACATGAATTGATGAGGAGATTTCCTTGTTCCTTCCCTTGGATGCTTGCAAAATCATTTCAGGTGGATTTTGCATTCTTGACCTAAACAGTGATGAATTTAGACATTAGCTTCTTTCAGTTCTGGATAACTTCGGCTCTGCATCCATTGCTTTGTAACAAGCTCTGTCCTATGTGGGGTTTCTGATGATGAAGTTTTCCTGCACTGTGAGTGACAAAGGCTCCCTGCATCTTTGATGAGTGTGTGTTGTCTTTGTTTTCCTAATTATTAATTATTTATTAAGGGCGTTATCTGGAAGGAGTTTAGCCTGCTGGCTCCTGTCGTAAATGCCTCCTGCATTCACAGACGGGTTCAGAGTGAGCAGTGGTTATGTTCTTGAGGATAAAAAAACCACAAGACCCCAGAAACAAACTTTGTGGATCATCCTGATGTAGTATAACTCGTTATATGTTAGTTGGCTTGCTTTTCAAAGATTAAACTATTAGTGCAGGTGCATCAGCAGTGACAAACCCAGGGGTTAAATCCACTTTGCTGATGTGTTTTGTTTGGCCTGAACAGTCTCTTAAAAAATCTTTTTTTGAGTTAGTTGTTAACATTAAAAAATTACAAGATGTCCGCCGAGACCCCATCTATTTGGATCTCCTGTGTCTTGTGGAGAATCCTCAGACGCAGCCACCTGGCTCACAGTGCTCTGTGGAGACAGGTGGCGGTGTGGAGGCACGGCTGCCCTTTCCCACGGGCTCCCGTGCGCTATCCCGTTTGCCTCCACGTGAGCCTGGTCGACCTTGTTTATTCGGTTCGTCAGTTTGACTCTAGCTGGCATTTGAGCGTGTGGCTGCAGGAGCAGGGGAGCGAGCATGGGTCCGCTCAGTGACTGACTCCTCACCTCCGTGGCACCCATCCTGGCTGCCGCTGACGCCTCTCTCCTGATGAGCGCCCACGCCCTCCTCCTGCTCTGCCTGCATCTACCTTGGCAGCCTCCCTACTCCGCAGTCATGGCTCAGCACAGAAGGCAGACCGGTCCTTGTAAAACATGTCGGAGCGTTTCACTCCGCTGCTCAAATCCTGGCTAAGGTTCCCCATGTGTCTTGGAGGAAAACCCAGAGCACTCTGTGTCCTGCAGCCCTGTCATGATCTGGCTTCCTGCTGCCTCTCTGAGTGGTCTCCTCCTCTCTCCCTTGCTCAGTCTGTTCCAGCCACACTGGCCTCCTTGCTGTTCCCTGAACACATCAGACCTCAGCGCCTTTGCCCTGTCTCCCTGGAAGCTCTTCTGGTCGACAACTGCTCGGCTCACTCCCTCACTTCCTGCAGGTCTTGGGTCAAGTCCCACTGGATCAGTGAGGCCTCCCACATCACCTGATTTATTACACTAACCCATTGCCACCCCACTTCCTGTGTTTTGCATTCCCACCCACCTGGCTCTACATGTTCATTTTTGTGTAGTACTTATTCCCTTTTAACGCATTAAATGCTTTCTTTATCACATGTGTTGTTTGCCTCTTCTCCCTGCTGGAATGTGAATTTGACAACAACAGGGATCTTTGTTTTGTTCACCGTTTTATCCCAGGCATCTAGAACAGTGGCTGGCACTTCGTAGACATAAATAAATGTCTGTTGTTGGATGTAGTGGAAATCACGGAGTGTTCTCTTTTTCTTAAACGTCAAGGTGATTGAAATGTAGAAGGCTGGAAATGGGGAGCTGTTTTCGTATCCCCGTCTACACCGCTCAGAAGGTAAGCTCCCCAGAGGAACTGGCAGTGTGGGTGCTGTCCAGCCTGAGGCACGAGGACGGGGGTTCCGGAACTTTCCCTGGAGCTTGATCCCTGTGCAGTCCTCTTGCTCCTTCCTCTTTTCCTCTGTCTCTGAGGATGAAGGCGGCAGCCTGTTTTATGTCACGCGGAGCCAAGAAGGAATGGAGAAGAAGTGAGGGGACGGAGGGACACATGTGGTGGCCGTCGTTCTGAAGGGACCCTGCTGTGTGACCCCAGGCTCCAAGTGAGCCTGTGGTTCCCGATCCGCGGTGAGGGGGGGGGGCGCTGCTCGTCCGTGCTGTGGGGTCATGCTTCTCGGGAGGTCTCGAGACGCGAGACTGTAGTTCACGTTTAGGAGAGCCTTTACGTGGACTTACTGGTGCCTCTCAGCTTGCGCTCTTAAGGTTCAGAACTGTTTCCAAAATCTGGATCGCTGCTCTTTTTTTTTTTTTTTTAAGATTTTATTTATTTATTTGACAGCGAGAGAGAGAGAGAGAGAGAGAGAGAGAGAGAGAGAGAGAGAGAACACAAGCAGGGGGAGTGGGAGAGGGAGAAGCAGGCTTCCCACCGCCTGACGCGGGGCTCGATCCCAGGACCCTGGGATCATGACCTGAGCTGAAGGCAAGATGCTTAACGACTGAGCCACCCAGGCGCCCCTGGATCGCTGTTCTTAAAAATAGATTTTTTCTTATTTTTCATATTTCTGTTAGAAATTGCTTTTTGGGCTCATTTTCCCCCTTCACTCGGTGAAGAACAACAGGCTTTCAGAGCCCCTGCCTTATGCAGTGGCAGCTTTCATGTTGTTGCTGGGGGGACCGGCTGAGATCTGACTCCCCAGGGAGTCAGATCTTTTGGGGAGCCCCCGTATTCACACTCTGGTGTCTAATGTTGTCGCTCACATTTTCACCTCCAGTCCTTCTCACTAATAGAAAATTAATTACAGTGAAATATGAAATAACACAGGCCAAACATCACCTCGGCCAAGTGGCATAAAACACACCTCATCCCCACTCCAGATGGTTGTCAATAAAAAGTGACATTTAAAAACGCTGACTAAATTCAAACCTGTGAAATGCTTCCTTCCATAATTTAAATTCATTTTAGGGGAGATGTGCAAGTCTGTTTTGTTATAATGTCTATAAGCATATCATTCTCACGAGAACTAGAATATCTGCAATGCTCGTACATTTTCCTAAAAGGTTTTCAGAGAGAAACCTAACGGCTGCTACTGAGACAGATGAAGACCCCCTCTGAGCTGGGGGAGCTGAGATAAACCAGCCTGTCTTCTCCGAGACACGCAGCATTGGACTTGTAACCCCTCTTCCCTGGCTTTTGGTGTTGACTTCAAGGTGAAATCTTCACACACAGGCCAGGCTCCTCGCAGCTCCTTGGGAGGGACAGAGAAATTCCTCTAAGAGAACAGTAATAAAGGTGCCCCCTTCTTCCCAGAGAAACCTGAGGCTCAAGTCTTGAGATCCCAGATGGAATGCAAGCCTTTCCTGAGTAAAGATGCCTTTAGCTTTCTTCTGAAAGAAAGAGGTGCTGGGATCCTGGGATTCACGGGGTGACGGGGACTGTGCATGCAGTGTGTGGGGAGAGGGGCGTGGAGAGTGTGCACACCTATATACAGAGGGACTATGGCAAGCAGGCTTTTCTTGGAATTAGCTATGTCACCTTGGGCAAGTTACGTAGCCTCTGGAAGCCCCCATTTCCCAGCCTTCAGGTGAGAATGTGAGTAGTACCTGCTGCAGAGCATCCTCGTAAGGACTCAATCCGACAATGTAGGTAAAGCCAGCACATGGCTAGCACTTAATAAATCTTAGTCTTCATTGGCTATCACTTTCTTTTATTAGCTATCATTTTGCCAAGTTTCCCCAAACTCCCTGCATGCATCTGTTCCTTATGCTTGTTGGAACAATGCAAAGATACGAACTCCCTGAGCATTATTGCTTTTCCTCCAGCTACAGTGTTTCTCTGAGTGGGACTTGGTACACACCTCCCCTGATGTTCTAGTCCAATGGAACCATCAGGGACGGCCCCTGGTTGTATGTTGGGTTTGGTGCAAGAATGTCCGGCAGCCTCGGTTGGGAGACAGGCCCTTTCTTTGCTCTGCCCCAATACCCATCTATGGACTCTGGCTCCAGCAAAGCAGGACATTCAGGGGTGGGCTGGGGAGGGGTTTCCAGTGGGTGCTCTGCTGGTAAGTGTGTGAACAGCAGTGGAAGAACTCTCTCTGGGCAGGGGGAGCCACCCCTGGTTTATCCGCAGCTGGACTTTCTTCTCTTTGATCCACTCTTTTCTTTACTCCTTGCCAGCCGTTCTTGGCAACATCGGTGTTTGGGTATGTGCCCGTGTAGCACCCAGCTCCTTGGCTGAGAGCAGTGTTTGCCTTCTCGAGAGCCGTCTCAAGTCCCAAGGGCTGTGCTGAGGGCCTTGCAAGGAGCCCTTGGTTGGCCACTATGGTGTCACCCTGCCATGCTCTCTGCATGAGCCCAAAGACCAGTTATGTTAAAAGCTCTTCCTCTTGATCCCTCCAAGTAGGAGTAAGGTATTCTAATTCCAAGGCACCCCTTTCTAGAAAATGTAGTATATGTTGTAGATTTGCTCTTCTGGTTAGACAGGGTAGATGAGCAGAGAACAGGCATCTTTTGGGCATTGGTGGGGGGTCAGTACTCTGTGTAACTTCCTTGCAGGACTCACTGGTCTCCTTGTCCATTTGTGAATCTTCCTGTCCTGAGCTGGCTTGGGCCTCTTCCCAGTGGAGGCTCCAGTAGTAATGAGAGTCTCTCCCAGAGTCATTCATACATATCACTGGGACCTGCAGGGTCTGCATGGGCTGGTGGGCATTATGGTAGGCTGGCTAGGTACAGCCTCTGGCTGTGGAGACAGGCAGTTAGAATTGTCCCTTGCACCTAGCACACTGTTGTCTTCTGTCCTATGACCTGGCGATTAGCCTACTGGCCAGAGGCTTCAGGGTCTCTGGCCACAGCTTTGGGATGCATGGCTGCCCAGGGTGAGGGCAAGAAGGCCACAGTCATCTTAAAGTCTGTGAGTGGAACCCAGGCCTCTGAGGATGAGCCGCTTATTCAAGCTGAGTGGATGAGATTTGCTTCAGGACACTTGTGAGAGACTGAAGACTAATTATGTTATTTTCAGGGAATGTTGACCTCTGAGATAGCGAGTTCAGCAAAGAGGTTAAACTCTCCCAGAATGAGCAAGCCTTGTGGTTTCTTTATTCTTTATGGACAAAAAATTTTGCTTTGAAAATAAACATAAAATACATTAATTTATAAAATACACTTTGCAAAGGCTGACTTTTAGTCCCTACATGAACCTTGCCTCTGTTGTTGGTGAGGACGCAGTACAGATGGTCTGTTTGGTCTGCTCTCAAGACCAGTTGTAAGCTGGTTGTAAGCTGTTGTGGGGGTGGATATCTGCAGGCAGTAGGTATTTTTCAATAATGGAAACAGTCACAGATATTTTTTTTCTTAATAATGAGGCATTATAACCCAGCACTGAAGAACCTGGACTCTGAATTCTCCCTGGTAGGTTTGCTAGAATTAATGAGTTCTTGCTTGCAAAAATTTGCTCCACACATTGCCCAGCCCTCAATAAGCTATCACAGTTACATGTTAGGGTCTTTCCTTGATGTCCTGACTCCTGGCATTATTTCAGACATTTTCTGGCATTATTGTGAGCATCCTACGTGGGCTCCTGTGACTTAGAAAAAGAGAACTTTCAGGGAAAATAAAAAGCTTACTAAAATATAAATGCTAAGTGCACATCTCAGTGGGGACATAAATATTCTTGCCTTCCATTATGCATCCTTCAGGATCATGTCATTAGTCCACAGATGGCCCTACTCTACCCAATTCCTTTGGCTAAAACCCCTGGCCCCTCTTGAGGTCTTCCGACCGCCTGCATGTCAGGTTGTTGGGAAGTCAAGCGGCGTGGTGCACAATATACCTCCTGGGTAGGTCTCTCTGCTCTGTCTTTGGACGCCAGGTTATGGCAGGCTGGTGCATTTGGAATCCTTTCTGAAGTCTTTTTCTTGCTGCTGATTCATTTTCAGGAATAAAGAGGTGCTATAGTGTTAGATTTTATCGATCACTTAACTAGGAAGAAATTATGGAAATATTATCCATAAAATTGCAGTAAAACCCTGTTAATCTGCCAAATTCCCAAATTAGCAAATCAATTAGATTTGTTGAGTATTTGTTTAGCTATGGTTTCCTGGTGACTCCCGCTTTATTTATTCTCATAATTTCCCCAAAGATTTCTTTCTGTCTTCCTGAGAGACGAATGTGTTCTGCATATCCTATCAGAAGCCGCTGGAAGGGCTTAGGGGCAGAGAGATAAATTAAGCAAATATTTCAGATTTGTTACTGTATTTTCGTCAGCCATGTAAGTTAATGGTCCAAGGCCAGATACATTGCTTAATGCCGGGCACAGCCGTGCTAAGTTCTGCTTTTTCTGGGGGTGGAGGAGAGGCACGGAGAGATTATAGTTCAGGTTTCTCTGGCTTGGGCCCCGGGGTGATGGGGACCTGCCTCATGACACTATCTTGGACCGAATACAGTCTCTGGGCACCAATTATTTCAAAGGCATGAGTTACTGTCATCCTGCTACCTTGTCCTAACCCATCAGCTAACAAGGCTGCCTCGCTGAGGTATGCATGTACCTGAAAATGGCTGGCAGGCAGGCCAGCCTCATTGTAGGTCTTGTCAGCCTGCACAACAGTCCCGTGCGTGGGTGATAGAGGCACTCATCAGTACGGTGTGCACTGGTGGGGGGACTCTCTGGTGTCCTGCACAGGTTCCCTGGGCTACTGGAGAGGGGTCCTACCATTGCCATTCCAATAATTCATCTTTCTTCTTTTGGACTCTGAGGATTCTCCTTCATTTGGGAAATTCCCCTTAAACATTCACTTGATAAATATTTATTGAACATTTGCTATGTGATGGATGTGGTACTAGCCACTGTGGGTGGGAGTGTAGGTGTGTCCAGGAAGGCTTCCTGGAGTATATGGTGTCTAAAGTGACTCTTGAAAAATGGATAAGGGATCCAAGTGAAAGGATTCACACAGATTAACTCAGTTGGGCTCCTCAGGCCCTGAGTATTGGGCATTAATGTCGTTCCCCTTTGATGGAGGAGGAACTGAATCTCAGAGAGGGTAAGTAATTTGCCCAATGTCAAGAACTGGTATGTGAATTTAGGAAGTCTCTGTCCAGAGCCCACACTCTCAGTCACTGGAACTTAGTGGTAGACAGGCAGGCAACAACCACAGTTTGACCCATCATTAACAAAGAAAAGAAGGCGGCATTGGTGTTGACTGAGAAGACAATGACTACATCTAACCTCCTTCAGGGCTGGCTGTATGAAGGGAGGGGATTTGGGGGTGAAGAGAAAGAGAGACTTGATCCCCTTCCTGAAGGAGTGCATGATTCAGCTAGAAAAGGCCAAGAAAGCTCTAGTCAATAGAAATAGCAACTATGGCTACATGCACAGCCAGATGTCAATCTCCAAGGGATGACAGTGTGAGCGGTCCCTAACCACTGGCATCAACACACTCGCCATGTAAGGGCACTGTCCTCAAATAGGGAGACAGGATGGGCATTGCTCTCCTGAACTCTTGGACCAACTCTTGCTGGGGGGATGCCACTGTAATTCTAGAGGTTATAAGACATCCATGGAGCTCCCTTCATCCCACTCTCTGAAGGAGTTCTTTGGGAATACTCTGGTTCTTTGACCTGGCACCCTGGAAAGAGCAGGGAGCAGGATTTTGAGCTTCTGGATCAGTGGTCTAAGAACCTCAGTTCTGATCCTGCCTCTATTGCTCACTTACTGGGTGACCTTGGGCAACTTCCTCAACATTGCTGGGCTTGTTTTCTTTATCTGTCAAATGAAAGTAATACCTTAAGTAGATGTTGATGGGTGTGAAAGCATTTTGGAATTTTAAAGTATAAAAGTTTAATGTTCTTTGCAGAGTATGTTCTTAATGTTCTATTTTCTCCTGCTGGGTGGAAGGGAGGTAGCTCACCACTGAGATGCCTTCCCTTGGGTGGCAGTGAATCTGCGCGGCCGCATTTTGAGCCACTTCATACGCATGGGATTAATTACGTGTGTTACATTGGATGAGTGCTTAACCTCTCTCTGTCTCTTCCTTGTCGATAAAGTAAGGAGACCAAGCTCTCATTATGGAGATCATTATGGAAAACGCGATGACGCATGAAAGGCTCTGGAAACAGCGTTGGTGCTTAGAGAATGTCAGGAGCCCCCCTCCCCCAGCCCGTGACCCACCAGCCCCTCCCCCATCACAGCCTAGGTGCGCGCATGCGCACAGGTAGCTGCAGGTGCCGCGGGAGGGGATCTCCCGTCTCACGTCCAATTCCCGCATCTCCCAGACTTGTGGGTGCCTCTCTCCTGGTTTCGGCCACATTCCTGAACACCTGGATTTATTAAAAATTTTTCTTTAAATCGGTTTCCCTTTCTCTCCAATTTCATCTTAAGTAATAATAGATCTGAAACTATAGGTTTAATACATAGAACATAAATTACTTAAATAAAAAATTTTGTGTAGTTCCCCAAATCCCCACACTTTGAGAAACGCTGTGCTAATTGGATGTTTTTGAGATACCTTCATGCCTGCTAGAAGTGTTTTCTCTGATATTTCTCAAGAAATACTGGAGGCATTTTGGAGGTTGTTTGGTGACGGGAACATTTTTATATGAGGGAGTTTGAGGCATAGAACGGGCTGGATTGTAGGGCACATTTTTTATCTGAGTGCAGTTTGAGGAATAGAACTGGCTGAATTGAAATGCAGTTTGGTGTTTATCGGGGTCCTGAGCTTTGAAAGCTCCATCTCTTTCTAGATAGTGAAACCCAAAAGTTCGATGCAAGGTAGTCCCTGACAAAGCCGTAAAAACTGAGGAGTATTACGGATGGCCCAGAAATGTAACGTGTGTTGGAGAGAATTTCAAAGCTCTGATTGGGCGCCATTGGCATGAAATCACAGCCTTCATGCCGCCGTTGGGGGGCCTGGATCCTTCTGGAGCAAAGTAAGTGAGTAACCTTAGTTTGGCATTCTGACTCAGGCTTTTCAGCGGCAGTGCACACCCAGGATAGAAGCTAGCAGCTGGCTAGCAGCATGCTTTGGATTGGCCTCCTTGGCTTACCTCTGCACCCCTAGGGAGTGCAGCCGGAAGGCCTTGCAGGGGCTGGGCTTCTGCCCCTTCCAAGCTGTACTGCAGGAACGTGATTTCTGCTCCATCAACTACCTTACCTCGTCCCGGCCTGTTTTTACTGTGTGCACACAGTGTAGCAGCTGCCTGTAATTTGGCTGTAGATGGGTGATTATCGTAGTTATTAAATGCCGTCAGTTGGGAAGGAGTCACCAGGCATTGATCTCATGTTGGTGGGATGGAGAGAGATGCACAGGCCTGGACAGAGTGTCCTCCTGTTTACCACTTTGCTTATGGACTGCAACCTGCTCATCCCAGACCAGTGAAAATGCATCCCGTTTGTCATGACTGCACTTTCCTGCTTTTGTGAAGAGAAATGTGGTTTTAATTCCAGAGATCAGATGGGATGACTTGTGTTCATATGACTGATAAATCATTTCAAAGAAAATTACTTTGGCATGTCTGACATTTGTATGGATTGCTTATGAAGTAGAGGAATGAATCCCGGTCACGTCAAAAATATTTTACCATTACAAAAAATTGTGGTCTGCGGAAAACAAAATTCAATAAAGCTATAAAGTTGTCTGACCATCTCTCTGAGCTGCAGAAATACAGCATTCTGGGACCCTGTCATGGGCATAAGCGTGCCACAAGGTGGGCTGTCTATAAGAAGAGAAGACTCAGGATAGGAATGAGGAGGTCTGGGCTCTGGCCCCAGCTCTGCCCACTGACCACCATTTGCCACTGGGCAGAAGTTATGTCATCTTGCTGGACCTCAGCTTGGTTGGGTTATTGACTTCACTGAAATATCTGATAAAAGCTTTGCCCTCTCCTTAGAAAACATGAACACAGCCAGAAAGTATTTTTCACACAATGCCCAGACGTGGTGCATCTCTTGAAGCTCATCGGTGAGCCTCAGTTTAAGGACTTCCATACCCAGTGGACCCAGCACGATCTCCCTGCTCTGGAGACCATCTTAAAACTTACTTGACTTTTTAACACTCTTCCCTAGAGGAGGAGGAGACAAGGAGACAAGGAGAACTGGCCTTCAGAGCTGAACTCATTTCCCAGGGGCTCTGCCTCCTGGTTCAGTGCAGGGGACATGTATTGAGCCCGTTTTGGATGGGAGGCAGTGGGACGAGGGGATGTGAAGATGATCAAGGCACGTAGCCAGTCTCTGAAGGGAGGCTGTTCACATGGGCATGTCGCTGTTGCCGGTGATGGCTGGGACCAGTGCTGGTACCAGCATTGGAGAAAGAATCAGAAATTGAGTCTGATTCTCACCTTGTGATGAGTTCTCATTTTGCTTTTTGTGATCCCAGACAGTCCCCTGTGCCTTAGTTTCTTCATATGTACAACAAGGTCAAGGACTCTAGAACTTGCTTTTTTAATTCTTACAAGGTGACATGCAACATTCCGTTAGTTTTAGGTGATTTGATATCTATACATACAGAGAAATGATCTTCCTTATAAGTCTGGTTACCATCTGTCTTCATTCAAAGTTAGAAAAGTTTTTTTGGAAGCTTTTAAGATTTACTTCCTTAGCACCTTTCGTATTTGCAGTACAGTGTTATTAACTGTAGGCACCGTGCCTCCCCGTGACAGACTTACTTCATAACTGGAGGTTTGTACCTCTCCCTCCTAGGACTGTCTACTTTTCAGAATCATTGTGAGGCGTGGATATGCTCCTGTATTGATTTGTTTAAAGATTTTATTTATTTGCGAGAGAGAGAGGGAGAGAGCACAAGCAGGGGGAAGAACAGAGGGAGAGGGAGAAGCAGACTCCCCACTGAGCAGGGAGCCCGATGTGGGGCTCCGTCCCAAGACCCTGAGATCATGACCTGAGCTGAAGTCAGAAACTTAATGGACTGAGCCACCCAGGCGCCCCTCCTGTATTCATTTTTTAAGAGTTTAGCAATCTACTCATGGTAACAAGATCTCTGCCAACAAAAAAGCAAATACAAGTGTAAGAAGGGGTGAGAGCACACATTGCGAGTGTAGACAAGGAAGGTATTACTCCAGGTTCTGCTGATGGGGAGAGCCTGTGCCCTGAAACCAGGGACCTTCATCTTGAAGAATTTATTTTAAATCTTATTACTTTATCATATAACTCATCATGTTAATTGTGGAAAAATAGAAAATACTCTTTATAAAAAACCAAAAACCTAAAACACATACCATTGATCATTGAAGCAGTAGAGATAACTACTTCTGATCGTTTGGTATAAAACCTCTAGACCGGGCGCCTGGGTGGCTCAGTTGGTTAAGCGACTGCCTTCGGCTCAGGTCATGATCCTGGAGTCCCGGGATCGAGTCCCACATCGGGCTCCCTGCTCAGCAGAGAGTCTGCTTCTCCTTCTCATCCCCTCTCATGCTGTCTCTCATTCTCTCTCTCAAATAAATAAATAAAATCTTTAAAAAAAAATAAATAAAACCTCTAGACCTTTGGATGCATGCACATCCATGGAAATCCACTTATTTATTCATTTCACAGTATTTATTCAGTGTCTACAAACATTCCTGGCTTTGAGTTAGGCACTTAAGTCTATAATGGTAAGCAAAGCAGATGTGGTTCCTTAAGGACGTATTGCTTCAGGCTGGAAGACAATTATATAAATATGTATTTGCATTTGTCACTTTCTGTAAACATAAGCATGCACACGCACACATGTATGCACACACACACACTCACTCTCAGCTGGTACTATGTATACTCTGGGTTACTGCTTTGCTTTTGGTCACTTTCCCCATTATACACTGTAAGCTTTTCTCCATGTTGTTCAATACATGCATCAGTTATCTGTTGCCTCTCAGACAACCACAGAGCATCACTGACATACAACAGTAAGTATTCATGTCTGGAGATGGGGGGATAGACTTTTCTTGGCTGGTCTTGCTGGCATGTCTGCGGGTCCTCTCACTATCAGCTGATCTAGAATGGCCTCGGCTAGGACAAGTCGGTATTTATTGAGTAATCCAAGTATGGGCTTAGAGGTAGAAGGAAGTGGGAGGCGCTCTACTGAGACCACAGAATTAATCAGTTCGACTTTCATTAATTGAATTCTTACTGTGTGCCCCCAGGTACTGTGCCAAATGCTTTGCGTTGTTGTCCGTAATCCTCGCAAGTGTCCTGCGAACCAAGTACTCAATATCATTGCGCCTTTATAGACAGGGAGATTGAGGCACAACAACTAAGCAGCCAACCAAGGTCCCACAGCTGCTTAGTGGCAGCACCAAGATGTGAACGTGTGCAGTCTGTCTCTAGAGGCTGTACCTTTCACTTTCCCTTCCAGGGTCACTCTTGGTAGTAGAGGATCCTGTTGAGAGACATTTGACAAGACTTGGTAACAGTTTATGGAAGAATAGAGGAAAAGATGTAGGTTGTGGAAATGAACTTTCTAGCTGTAGGAGTGGTGCTCTTGACAGAGCAGAAAGACCACATGCAAGTCATTCTGTGCATTGGGGTTGGGGTTTTAGAGTAGCTGAGGTCGGGAGGGAGTCGCATGTCTTTGGATGGTGAATGAAAGCAGTGGTCAAGGGTGGACCTGTGGCATCGCCCAAAGGAAGGAAACTTGGAAGAGCAGGGAGCACCAAGAGTAGAGTTTTGGGGCCAGGTTTCATCCCGGAATTAGGAAGAGAAAGGCGAGCCAGTGAAGGAGTGAGCAGAAAGGAAACTGCCTAAATTTAGTTGTCCATCCAGACTGAAGGAGGGGAGCTTTACGGTGGAGGGATGGCCTACAGTCAGGGGTGGGAAATGCCACCAGGAGGAGGAAAACTGAGAAGAGGTCGAGGACTTGGCCATGGGGAGGTCGGGGGCACCACCAGGCAGAGCGGTTTTGGAGAAGCTGTGGAAACAAGGCAAGTCACATTGCTGCCCGAATGGAACAATTTAGAAGGATAGGACTGAGGGTCAGCTTTTGAGCCTGTGCTTAGGGCGCCTGGCAGCCAAGGCCAGGGCCCCTGTGGGCATGGGGACATGGGCTGTCTGAGTGTGACAGGGTGGGAGGTCAAGAGGAGACAGTCGGGGATGAGTAGGGCTGCATGAGAGAGGAGGGCTCATCAAAGGAGCCCACCGCAAGGAGGGTGCATGACGGGTGAGGCTCAGGGACAGGCAAGGAGGAGGGAGGGAGCAATGGGTAGAACCATCGGGGAGGGCAGTGAGCGCATGTGAGGTTACGCGTGGCTGGGAGGAAAGGGTGTCCAGAGGCAGGACAGCATTGTTATTCCCGCATCTTCACTTGGCTCCAGCTTTCTCACAGTTACCCACTTCCGACACAGCAGCCGGAGGATCTTTTGAAAAGAAAACCGTTGACATTCGCTTTTGCCCTCAGCATAAAGCCTGCTCTCCTTAAGGTGGCCTCCATGCTGGTCGCCTTTTGTGTTGGGGTTCCTGCCGGCTCTTCAACCACATCCAGCCCCACCCCCTATACTTCCAGCCCGTCTGTTCCTTTTGCCTGGAGAGCTTGACCCCCTGTTCCTGTACCTGTTCCTTTCTAACTCCGGACCTCCGTTCAGACGGTTGACCTCTGGCTGCTTCCCTGCATCTCTTCTCTGGAAAGTGCCTTGATCTCTGCTGAATCGCCAGCATCCAACACCATGGCTGGCGCACAATAGGGGCTCAGCAGAACCTTCCTGAAGGAAATTGACATGGGCGGTGTTGACACACGAGGAGTCCGTGCTGTTTCTGGTGGCTGAGAACCTCTCTGCAGGTAGGGGTTTCCCCGGTGCTCCCAAGCCCCTTTGTCATGATAACCACAACTCCTGTGTGTTTTTCAAGCCTGACCAACTGCCCTCTGCCCTGCAGTCCTCTTCTTCCCTTTTCTTTTTAAAAATGGAAATAGAACAGGCAAAGCAGACCTCACAAGGACCTCTTTCCTTTAGACAAATAGCTGGCATTCCATTAAAATGGTAATTTCCTTTGTTTAAAGAGGCAGATGTGGTCAAATTAAGCTAATCTAATTTGTAATTTTTCATTAAAAATATATACGGGTCAGGCCGGAAGGCTATTTGGGTCCCCAGGGTCATTGCATTAGCAGTCATGGGAACAAATGTCCTTTATTTGCTTGGAGATACATGTCGCTTCCATGCAAGCATCATTTCCTCACATTGACTCCTCCATGACCTTGTTTCAGACCATGGGGGATTTCTGTCTGCCAATTTTCTTGTGTTTTGCCCTTTTTATTAAATAGAAAATCCCTAAGTACCCCCAGGTTGCAGAGTCCCTTGTAGAGAGAACAGGAGAAAGGTTCTCCTCTGACTAGTAGGGAACACGGGACAAAGACATGGGATTTTATACAAGAGCAAGGAAGAAAGTAAAGTCCTGCGTGGAGCTGAGGGGCCGTGGAGGTGCGCACTGGCCCATGTGCATGCGTCTGGGGGGGGCGGGATGGCAGAGAATGGAGGAGGACGAGGCAGTGGTCCCTTGACATTCTCACATCCCAGCATTTGTTGGTACCATTTATAGCTTAGGATTTCTCTCATGAAATGCATCATTCGTGCCTGGAACCTGTATGTCCCCATCTGAACCTCAGTGAGAGCTTATCTGCTCTTGGCCATGATGTGGAACCTGGATGGTGTGGTCCACAAAGATGATGTGGCTTTTATTCTACACCCCAGTCCTGAGGGACTTACGTCTAGTCCATGTTTTAGCAGCACCTCTGGCATCTAAGAGACCTGGATTCGAGCGCCAGCCCTGCCTCTTGTCGCTTTGGGGCTCCCCGTATGAGAAGTGGGGATGCTGCTGTATGGCGCTCCGTGCATGCTGAGCTCATAGCACTGGTCCTAAGTGGTCCTAAGCGGTGCCTCTCACCAGCACCCCCAGGTTTGGGATTGCTTGTCCAGGGTTGGGACCATGCATGTGACATCCGCAAAGCCAGGGGTTCCTCCTGCCTCTGTTTCTTCTCAGCAGTGACACCCTGAACCCCGATGAAAGGTGGTTCAGTCGTTCACTCTGCCGTCAGAACCTAAAACATGGGTTGGAGCACAGGGACGTGAAAGCAGTGTTAGGGCGCAGGGACGAAAACGTGGGGGACCTGCAGAGGCAGGCAGTGCCTACCACACGAGGCTGTAAGCTTCAGAGGGGCAGACAGGACCTGGGCAAAGTGTTCTTGGCACTCTAGAAAGCTCTTGGCCCTTCTGGTCCTAGGTGACTGTAGAGCATGTGAGGAGTTGGAGGTGCTTCCATACTATTTTCAAGAAGGCTGAGATCCTTGGATTATCATTTTTAAGCCTGTGATAAAACCTGTCTCCCAGGAAGTGTGTGGCAGTGCGCTTTATTTGTCCCTCTCACATCCTGTCTTGACTGGTCTTTGGAATGAGCCTTAGGTATTTTGCTGTAGTTGGCCTATTTTCTTGCCTACCTAAATTATGCCAATTTGTGCAGAGGATGGTACGTGATGACAAGTGAATGGTCTGCGGCGAATTCTGTCTTCTGCTGCCCTTTTCTTGTCACTGTCACAGCTGTGAGCTTTGGCAAGTCCTCCAGATAGATTTTCCTTTCCTCTTAAATGTTTGTCTAAAATTAATTTTGACTGTTTTGAAGAGGTAGCTGAGCGCTCAGAGGCTTTTGCAGAGCAGCATTGGTCGCCTGGGCAGAGGAACCAAAGACGTCAGATTCAGTGTGGTGTGTGAGTGCCCCCGGAGATGGAAACTGGGTCCACATCCATGCGGAGCTGGAAGGGGTGAGTGGCCAACATGCTGCCCAGCAGACCTGGAGGGGAACCCTTGAGGTTGGAGCCTTAAATGCCGTTACACCATGTGGGCTCCAAGGGCATGAGATGGCCCGAGTTCTCATAGGCCTTCCAACCCTGGACAGTTGGCTACCTGTCAGGAAAAATAGTCATTTTTTAAGAATATAATTGGGTGACTGCTTTTGCTCTATAGTCTTAGGAGATCACCCAGAGCTCCCTCTGTGCCCCGTACCTACAGAGATCACATCAAAGGACGTAGGTAGAACCTGGCTCAGCATTTGGAAGGGATGCCAGTGTTTCGTGGGTTTCTCTGTATTCCGTGGGTTTGGATGGTCTGTGGTCCTTTCAGTTGGCAGCTAGCACCATGCTTTCACCCAGGGGATGGAACTCTTGTCCATTCGGTGTGGGCCCTGTGAGGGTTTGGGTCTGCTGTGCTCGCTGTTACATCCCTACTGCCTAGCAGAGGCCTGGCACACGGAAGGTGCTGAATAAGTACTCACCGAGTGTGGTACAAACAGACTCTTCCTATTTGGTGACTGGACTTTATATTAGAAATACTTCCTCTATGCCATGGATGGAGAGTTTTGGCTTCAGTGTTCATGTTTCTCCTTGGTTTTAAGTGCAATTTTAATTGGTCCTGGGTGGACAAGGTCGGGCCTCATTCAGCCTGAGGTGGGAACGAGAGACCTCCATTCGATTCTCAGCTTGTCCCTTCTTCTCTGTGGGAGTTTTGTCCGTCATCATGTGGCTCCCGACACTTACTCATTTGTATATCCTCAGAAGCTGGCGTCACAAACTATCTCCCAGCACCTGTTTTTGTAAATCAAGTGGTGTTGGAACACGCCCACGCTCACTTGTTGACACGTTCGTGGCTGTGCTCATGCTGTAACACGGAGTTGAATGCTTGCGACAGGATCCATATGGCCCAGAAAGCCCCCCAAGCTGTTTACTGTCTGGCCCTTTACAGAAGAATGTGGGCTGCCCCCTGTTCAAGAGCACCGGGAGGTGCTATACGTGCTCGATGCATGGTAGGGCATGTGTTCAGTGAATGCCTGACAAATGGATGAACGGAATGGTTCATCATTCTGCTGGTGGGGTGTCCATTCCTAGGGGCTGTGGAGGAGGGGATGTTGTGGGCTCAATCTCAGGACTGAGGGCCAGAGGCCTCCCCAGGGGTGTCATGGCTTAGCATGACCTGGTGCCTCTATTGGAAGAGGAGTGGCTGGTGCTACCTGTTCATTGAGTTACCAGATATTTATCGAGCCAACCAGTTGCCGAGCACCAGCGAGGTGACGGCTGTTACCGGGCACATACTACTTGCTGGTCCCACTGTGTTCTATATGTGTTGTCTGAGGTGTTCACCATAACTTCCCTGCACAGCGGTAATGTTCCTGCTCCCCAGATGATAACATGAGGCCCAGACGTGGCTTCCCATGTCCAATGTCATATCATGAGAAAGTGGCAGAGCCACATGCCAAGTGTGGGTGTGTCTGACATCGGAGCCCATGATCTCACTGCTGTAACTGTTCCCCTCCCCTCATGGAGTGCTTAGCAAGTGGACGCCAACAAGCCTGGGCCCTGATCTCAAGGGGTTTGTAGTCTAGAGGGGAAGTCTGAATTGTCTCAAATCCTTTTTGGAAAAGGGTACCAGACAGTCAAGAAGACTTCCTAGAAAAGAGAAAGATGGCAGCGGTCAGCGTAGTAACGTGGAATGTTACTGTTGACCGTGCGAATGATACCATTCAGAGCAGGCTCCAGGCATTGTTTCTTTTAATGAAGAACCCCACATGATGGGCGAGGCAGATGTGAATCGTGTCCCCTCAAAAGATAGGTGCAAGTCCTACCCCGTGGTACCTGTGAAGGTGACCCTCGTTGGAAATAGGGTGTAGGGGCTTGCCGACGCAGAATGGGGTGGAGCAATGCAGGCCCCGGCCGCAGGGCCTTCAGGTGTCGGGTGTGGTTCTGAATCCCCCAGTCCCATCGAGTCCTTTGCATCCCAGTTGGTGCGGACCCAGCTTCAGGACGCACACTTGTGAGAAGAGCCTGTGGCCCTCTTCAGTCTTAGGCTGTGTTCCCCAGCAAGCCGAGGGGAGGGAGTGAAGGCACCCTGACGAGATCACCCCATGGGAAAGGCTGGTGGGACCCCGGCCTGCATTCATCTGGGGGAGGCGCCGCCACTGCTCCCTGTCCCCCAATCTCCCCTTCCAGCCTCTCTTCTTGGAGGAAGGCAGGTAAAGATCAGCCAGCCAAGTAGCTGCTCGTATTGTCAGAAAAATCAGTGGGTCAGATAAACCATGGAAACTAAGGGCTCAGTGGCCCAGAGGGTGAGAGGAAGAGACACAGTTGGAGCCTACCATGTGCTAGGTGGTGTGCTAAGACTTTGTTCTTGTTTTTGCTTGTTTTTATGTTGTTAAAAAATCACAGCAGCTCTTTGAGGTGTTCTCATATCCCCATTTTACAGATGGGAAAAGGAGGTTTGAGGCCTTATGGTGATGGAGCCAAGGAGTCATAGAAAGTGGTCACACTGGGATTTGGACCCACAGGGTCTTTCTGACTCCAAGGTCATGTTCTCAACAGCTGCTTTTGGAACAGGAGGTGCCCTCAGGGAGGGGAATGTGAGGTGGGGCTGCCGAGTGCAGGGGTGGGGGGCTATGTGGGGGCTGTGGGAGAGGGATAGAAAACCAAGGGACCCTCTTAGGGTCGTGTTTCGCAGTTTGAACTAGTCCTGGCCCAGCAGCTAATCAAACTTCTGAGCGCCACATCACGCGCCTTCATTTTAAGGTGAGCATGGGTAGGCTACTTTGTTCCCCTGGGCAGTGCTGCCCGGTCTTCCCTTCACGTCCCAGGTTCCTCTTCCTAAGCCACAGCATCTTTAAGGAGCTCACACTCACATACTGGACGCACATGGGCCATTTCGTAACCTGCTTAGGAAAATGGTCCCAGAAGCTGTTGCCGTGACTTCACCAGTAAAGCAAGTACATTAGCGAATTTTCTGTTGTTACATCCATTTTTAGCTTTGGGTGTACCTAACCTGCCCCGTTGCCTCCCCCCACGTTCCGTCTCCCCCAGCCCCCACCATCTCTATTCCCACCTCTCTGCCCTTACTGAGTCCTTACAGTGGAGGGTAGATATATTACAGCCTAGATGGAGCATGATTCACGCACACGACATTTGATCCGCTAAGCTGTCGGTCTGGTGAGTTTATTTGGTGTGGGTCTTAGGGAGTTGTTATATGAATATCTTAGAGGAAGCAAAGGAGAATGATGAATGCTTGGAAAGCTCTTCCCTGACATTCTAATTCTTACTCACTAAGTGTTAAAGTGGCGATATTTAGTCTGATGACTCAGTCTGTGAAGGGGAATTGGTTTTAGTGCTATCACCATTGGGGCTCATGAATTGATCCACCACTAAGGTCTGAATTACCCAAGAGATGAGTTTATTTGGACTCGAGAAAGCGAAGGCAGTCTTCAACTCCACTCACCCCACAGCTTCTGTTGTCTTGTCAGGTCCTGGCTGGTGACTCGCCTGATGCTACCACCAGACATGTCTTGGCTTATTGAAGGAAAATTTCACATTCAAATCAGATGCTGACTTAATGTATGATTTATGGCTATTAAGCCAAAGAAATGAGTGAAAACTTTAAAATCATAGGCTTATCTTGTGTGATTTTTAAGCAGCACCAATACCCTCCAGTGGGCGAGAGATGCCGCTCAGAAGTATTTGCAGCTTGCTTGGGAAGCAGAAAAAGTATTAAGAGACCTTGTCACTTGAACAGTGTCTTTTTGAACATGAAACCCTCCTTTTTTGTTATTTAAAGCCACAGGATGGCACAGAAACACATTCGCATATTACCCAGGATTTTTTTTCTTTGCAATAAAGATAAATCTGTATATATTTGATCTCTCATGTTTGAACGAAATTAAAATAAAGTCATTATGATGAAACTCTTTTCAGATGGCTAATCTGTCTTTGTTGTGATAGAAAGCCAGAATGAGTTTTTATTCTATTGGCTTCAAAACATGATCCTGACATTATCAGTCCCGGGAGGTAGGTGGTGGGCTGACGCTCCTTGCCTACCATCATAGCACCCCCAGACTGGGAGGCCTGCCGTTGAGGTTAGATGAGGATGGAAGAGTGTTCTGGTCCCCTTTAGGCTTTCCCTGGTTCCTGTGGGAAAGCAGGGTGTATTGCATGACCAGAATGGGGGTAGGGGAGGAGGCCCAGGAAACAGTCCCAGTCTTGTGAGAGCTAAGCCTGTGGAGAACTATGAGGTGTCTTGGGGTACAGTAACAATCTATGTCATTGGTCTGAGTCCTTGGACACATCAGAGTGTAACAGGTTGCCCTCCTGGTACCTTGCCACGCCCCTGCTGCTTCTCTCTTCGCAGCTGCTGACTTGCCTCAGGTCTCATGTCCTCACTCCCCAAGAGGGAACTGAGTTAGTAGTGGTGATCATGGGGTGCTGGCTAGACTGTGGAGAACAGCCCTGAGGCTGGGCACTGAGCCCTGCTCTCGCCTCCTGAGGCGAGGAAGAAGGGCTGCCTGGTAGAAAACATGCTCACCTGTGGTCATGGAACTCCATCCAGCCCCTTGCTCGGAAAGGGGGCCATCAGCATGTAGCTGTTGGTAGCATCTTCGTCTCCTCTCTGGCTCGGGTGGGGACTCTGACCTCATTTGCACGAAGGGCCTTTGGCCACTCGTGTCTCCAGCTCAGAATCCGTAGCCATCCATGCCTGAGACGAAGGGCAGCTCTTTAGCTTAGCCTACAGCTTCGGTTTTGATGGTCAGCGGGCTTATGCTCATCTTACGGAGCTGCAGGGGCTCTGCCAGTCCCGCCTGGACTCCCATACCACCTTTCTCTCACCTCTGCTGTCCTTACTCTCTCTCGCTTCTTCCCGCATCCACAGAGCTGCGCTAACCCAGCCATTGCCCCAACTCGCCCTCAGGCAGCAATTCCTGTGCAGGGCGAAGGTGAGACACAGAAGGGGTGAGGCGATCCTCTTGCATTTCTTGCAGCTCTGTCTCCTGATTCTCATGTAGTCCTGTCTGATTTCCTTCCGGCTGGTCTGATTTCTCGTTGGGACAAAGACTTACTTTCAGGACTGATTTGACTAATTTGTTGACTAGAATCTGTCCCTTGTAGAAAACACCAAGGAGTTTCCTCTCAACCCACTGGAAAAGAATGCTGAATGCTGTGGCAGCTGGTGGTCACGCAGACGCAAGAGAAGTAGCTCTCCTTTCCTGATTTATCTGGCAGCTTATTTAATTGCTTGTGTCTTGCCTTGTGCCAAAAACTTAATTTATTATTCCACAAGTAATGCATGTTCCTTGTAGAAAATTACAAAAAAAAAAAAAAAAGAAAGAAAAAGTAACAGGAACAAATTATTCCTTGAGACTTGGAGAGCAAGCCATCACGCATTACATCCCCCCCCCCCCCAAGTTAAATCAAGATAGACAAGGGGCGTGGTGTCGCCATGGCTCAGGGCTCCTTCCTGTGGGAAAGACCGGGGAGCTACAGGAGGGACCAGAGGGCCTGGCACTGAATGCCCCCCTCCAGTGGGGACCCCCGTGGCCTGCCCCACACCAGCAGCCAGGCTCCCGGCATGGAGGCCTCCACATGCTCCTCCCTGCCCGGTCCCACACCCTGCGCGAGGCCATTCCCCGGTTGAGAGCTCCAATCTCAGGCCTCCCTCGCTTGCCGTGCGGAGATGGGCCAGTAGACCGAAGAAAGCGCGCGAATAGTATTTACTCTTCCGTGGAGCCGGGAGAACACAGGTCTGGAGAACGGCAGGCTGGTCGTCTCCTTCATGCATTAGCGAAACCGGGCCCTTGTCGGTGAGCCGCCGCAGCAAAACAAACAGGCACAAAAAGACGGCAATAAACTTCTGAATAATGTACCGTTTTGATGTACAAGGGCGCAAAAAGAAGAAAGCGTGAGCTGCTCCTGCTTCTGCTAGCCACGCTTCACGGCTGCTAACATCTTGTTGCTGACCTTCCAGTCTTCTCTGTGCTCACATACCGAGGTGCGCCGGGAAGGCTGGGCGCGCAGAGCTGATGTAGGGCAGTATTTAAAGAAGAGGCAGGGATCTGGAAGGAAAACAAGGGCATGGAAATAAAATGAATCCAGGAGCTGCTTTTCCCAGAAGGCGTGCTCGCTTCCCTCCAGCGCGGGATGCTGGTTTCCGTGAAAAAGACTCTTTGCCAGGGAGCTTTGGAAGAGAAACCTGTGGCCCCTGATGATGGGCTGGTGGGCTTCACTTTTAATAAGCAGGGGGGAGCGTGGGAGGGAGAGGTGCCTGCTGGCTGTCAGAGGAGGCAGGTGGCTGGTGGCCCACAGATCCTGTGCTGCTGTCTTCCTGGGACCAGAATACCTGGGGCCTGGGTTGCTTTCTGGGGCTGTGACTGGGCTGGTCCCCGGCTTTTATTCTAAGCTCTGCTTGCTCCCAGACCTGGACATAATTAGAGGCGTGCATGCCTGGAGTGGGCTTCTTTGTGTGACTGCCTAGTGGCTCCTGCTTTCCTTTTGTCAGGTGTGCCCATTTTGCTTCATGTACTTGGCTGCTGAGATGGCCAGCAACAGTTTTATTGCATTCAGTGCTTTTGAGATTGCTTTTGAGTTCCTTATGGTGCCTTCTGAAAAGGCCTTATGCTCCTGGGCGCAAGTAAAGGAATATTCTTCTAAGTTCCTTTGAAGTGGCCCGGCTGCATGGGCTTTGTTCTCTGCAGACATGTCTTTGGAGCCTCCAGCTGGGGATCTCCACAGCGGGCAGGGCTGGGGTGGGGGTAGCTGGAGGTCACTTATCACCTGAGCGGACCTGGAGCCTGGGGCTCCCACTCGCTCATTCCACTGCTCACGAGCTTGGGTGTTGGGGTGGAATTTTTGTTTTGGGGCTTTTTAAAAAAAAGAAAAAATCCTTATTTTAGTTTTTGTTTTAACAAGCAGGAGAGGCAATTGCCTTCTTTCTTAAAGGAGTCTGGGTTCATTTTTACCTAAACTCAGGATCCTGGATAAAATTAAACAATATTTTAAATATTAAATAAATAATAAATTAAAATAATTTAAATAAAGTAAATAAATTATAAATTATAAATTAAATAATTTAAATAAATCAAGTTAATAAATTAAATAATTTAAATAAATAATTTATGGAGATATTTCTGAATTTTTAAAAATATTTTTATTGAGATATGGGAAAACACACAGATCTTAAGTGCACAGCTCAGTAATGTTTACCCCTAAATATTCCTCTGTAATCTTATCTAATTACGATCTAAGAACCTTTCCAGCACCCCCACATGCTCCCTCATGCCCTTTCTAGCCGATGCTCCTTTAGCAAACATAACTGCTGTTCTAACTTTTATCACCATTGATTAGTTTTGCCTGTTTTTGAGCTTGATATAAAATGAATTCATCTAGTATGTTTTTCTTTATCAGTCTTCTTTGACTTTTGTGTGTGTGAGATTACCACGTTGTATCTATAAGTAGTTCTCCATCACTCTGTTGTATTCCATTATACGAATGTGTTACCACAGTTTATTTATCTGTTCTGTTGATGGGCATTTGGTCATGACATTTTTAAAAGCTTGACATAGAAGCCATCTTTTGATATTAGCCATCATTTTTGCCAGGGATTTTTTTTTGTTTGTTTTTTTAATTAGAGTGATTGTTTTTTTTTTTTTTTTTTTCCAAATCACATGCCATCCAGATTCTGGATGGAATATGAACTGCTGCACCTTCATGGGGGGGTTGATGGCTTTGAGCCCCCAACCACTTTGCCTCCCCTACTCCCTGGGGAGGCCCTTGGGCGAGGCACTTTAGCTTACTGGCTTATCCGCTGGAGTTGGCCTATCTCCCCGCCTTCCCCTTGCTTGTGCATCTTTGGACACATTACTAAACCTCAGTTTCCTTATCTACAAAATGGACATTAAAAAAATGAGTGCTGCTATCATAGGGTTATTGGCAACAGTAACAGTTTCCAAGGCAAGCACCACACAGAGCACGGACGCTTAGCTTGTGCTCCATGAGTGGTGTAGGGAGCACTGCTGTCTTTCAGGGCGCCGTCATTCCCATCTTGCAGAGCCCTGGTACTCCCTGGGGCACCATTGCAAAGACATGGATGCTTGCCGGTGGCAGGATCGCAGCCCTTACTGTCCCTCCTGCCCTGGGAAGATGTGATAAGCCACAGTGTGTTGGTCCGTGGTGTGCTGGAGCGTCTCTGAGGCACTTCTCCCTGCTAGTTTGTGAGCATTTTGGAGAAGGGCGTGTCATTCTGCACTGGGGGCTGGTAGAAACCTGGCACTCCACTGGTCAGTACGACTGTGCCCCTCAGAGCCCTCTTTCCCACACCCACCTTTTTGCTGTGTATCCGGGCTTTGTGGGGTGGTTAAGTCTGTGCTCAATGAAGACCGTGTGGGGCTCCATCCTTGTGGCAGGATGTCCTTGTGGCCCAAATCCAGAAAGATGTTAGGATGGGAAGAATGGAGTGCTTTTCTGGCTTTTATCCTTCCTTGGCTTCCAGCCAAATTGGACTTTTGGAGCCAGGCCCAGGCCCAGGTGGAGCTGGAAGGATTAGATGTAACTATTACTACTCTTCCTAATAACAATGGCTAACATTTATTTAGTGTGTACAGTCTGCTTTAGATGTGCTATTGAATTGAATCCGCACAACACCCCTGTGAGGTAGGTACTGTGATTATATGTGTTTATACTTGTGGATCTGCCCACTGGGCTCCTCTAACTAGAATTAAGTTTCATGGGGAGAGATTTTTTTTTTTTCCTTCACTGTTGTATCCCCAGAAGCTAGAATAGTACGGGCTTAAGAGATATTTGTTAAATCAATGAATGTGTCTATTACAGGCGACGAAATTGAGGCCTAGAGCCATTAACTCACCCAAAGTAACGCTGCTGGTTAGAGGCAGAGTCAGGTCTGTTTGATGCTGAGTTCCTGCTGGTCACCATCCTCCTGTACAGGAGTTGGAGACCCTTCCCAAAAGGACAGAGGTTCAGGTTCGGCGTGGGATGGAGATCTCATGGAGGCCTTCCAAGCCTTCTTGGTTCTTGGTTGCACTTTTAGTCACAGTACAATTGGCAGCAAGTAATTACCATTATGCCATTATACTACAAATTACAGCTGCAAAGACCTCTGTCCCGAATAATTTCTGTGTCTTTGAGGCAACAACTGGACTTTGAGATGAGACGCAGGCAGGTGAGGGGCTGCTCACCTGTAGGCCCCTTCCCCTGCTGCTTAGCTGTGCCCTGCTCTGTCTCAGGTTAAATATACATTTACCCATTTCCTATTCAAGTATGTGGTACTTCCTCTGTTACTCCATTTTTTTTTTTTCCTGTTTTTAGCATTGTCATTTTCTGGCATTTTCCTTTGGAATCCTTCCCAAATTGTAGCTAATCTCTGCAACACTCACTCTCTCTTCCCTTTCTGGGAATTTCTGACATAGGGTTGGACTTTTTTTTTTTTGGACAGCTTTGAACCAACTTCCGACATCAGCTGGGTGCTGTTTTTAAAAAAGTGCTTGTCTCCTCTTTAGCTGTTTCTCAGCCTGGGGTCATTTTTAGCAGGTTTCAGTAATGGTGCCTTGTCAGGATCTTATCCTTAAACACGCATTTGCAGATGTCTTTTGCATTTTCCCACAGCATGCAGGAAGGGATTTGCTTCCGCTCCTTAGCATGAAGCTACTATTTCTTGGAGTGAGTGGTGGGCTGCAGAATGTGGGGCTTAATGGCTTCGGGAGATGAGAGGCAGGACAGTGTTGTAGCTGAGAGCTTGACTCTGGACCGAATGCTCATGTGGGACCCCATCCAAGCTTTTTCATGTCTTTTGCTCATTCTTGGGACCTCCCAGTCCAGGATGGTGACCACCAGCCATGTGTGGCTGCTGAGCACTTGAAGTAAGGCTAGTCTGAATTTGAGGTATGCTCTGAGTATAAGACACACACCAGATGTCAAAGCCTTAGTGGAAGAAAAACAAAAAAGTAAAACAGATCATTAACATTTTAAGATACTGATGACCTGTCAATGTGATAATATTTTGGATATGTTGGGTTAAATGAAATAGGAAAATTAATTTCACCTTTTTTCTTTACTTTTTAATATGTCTGCTAGAAAATGAAAGTGACATACATGCTTCACATGACATTTCTCTGGGACAGCGCTGGGACAGTGGGACTGAGGAGGTGTCATGAGGACAGGCAAACGGATGGGGGTGTTTAGTTTGGTACATGGCATGTGGTAAGCATTCAGTGCATGGAAGGGGCTGTCACCATCTGCGTCATGTCATCATCAAGGTTGGAAATCTAAGCTGGGAGGAGAGCATTTGGAATTGGAGACGTCTGGGTTTAAGAGAGTTCCAGGCAAACTCATCTTCCTTCCAAGAGCTTATGTATGATTTAGGGTTTGCGAGTGTTCCTGAGAGGCCCACTCCTCTTGACTTCCCATTTGTGTTTATAATGGAAGGTTGTTTGTACAACTCATGGTAAACCTCTTACCTAAAGGGATGACTGCTCATTGCAACCCAATCGTAGAATCCCCTGAGGCTTCTTTATTTACCCAGCTACTTTGACTGTTCTGTTGGAGTGAAAAATCCATTTTTTAATGAAACCTCTTATATAATAGCTAACCTTTATGCCTAGCTCTATGCTAAGTGCTTTTCACAGTATTGACCTGCCCCGTTTGCGGTGGAATAAAGCTAGGATTTGGCTTAAGGACGAACCCCAAGTTCTATAGCACATGAGGGAGCTGGGCCTTGAATCCAGGTCTGTCTGTTGCTGAAATGACTACGTTATTTATTCTGCCTCATTAGCAGTCAAAGCAAGTTTCTCTTAATCGTGAAACCCAGGGCAGGAGCGGACCGGGCATTTCCAGGTATCTGAGAAATTGGAAAGACCGTATGTCTGAAGGCAGAGAAAGCCCAGAAACTGGTTGAGAATCCTCTGGCCAAGGCTGACTCTGGAAGCAGAGTCAAGTGCAGGGTGGCCAGCAACATGCTGTGGCCAGGCGGTCAGATGAGCAATGAGGGCAATATGGCCCTGGTCCCAGGCTGTCCCTTCGTCTCAGTTGAGCAAGATTTCATACGGTTCTTTCGTGGACCCAAAGTCCGTTCACCAGAAAGGTTTTCTTTGCCGAGTCCCTGGAGAGGTAGAGAAAAATGCTGTCCCAGACACTTGACAAATGCATTAACTTTGGCAGTGCTGCTTCAAGGAGGCATTTGATAGAATGTTCCAAGGCCACAGTGTTTTCTGGGAGAAATTCCTCGACAGCTAAAACTCTAATGACTGTGTGTGTCAGGAAAGGACCTTATCTTTCACTTAGGCCTGATGTAAATTTGCTGGTGACTTTCCCACGTTACCTAAATGCCGGGAAAGATATGTGTCACGGAGCTGGGCGTTCCTGGTGCCGCAGGACACCGAGGAGCACAGTCTTCAATGAATGGGTGTCACCGATTAGAGCAGCTGCCTTGCAGGGAAGCCGTTCCTCTTGAATAAAAGATTTCTACTTAGTATCCTGATTATTTCCTCTTTGACCCCCTTTCAGTGAAGATATGCAAGGCTTATTCCTCACCTCTTGACATCCGATGCCTGTTAGAACCTTATTAGCGTTTGTTCTCATTGACGTTCATTGCATTTTCTGTCCGGCAGGGACTTGATTAAGAGGTGGAAAATCACTGGACTGAGTCCACATGTGACTGTCAGCTTGTGGCGGGATGACCAGCTCAGCATTTAATCACATCTCTTGTGTTTTCAGTTTCCTTTCATACCCCTGGAGGGAAAAAGTTCAATTCCAAGTCACGCTCTGGCTAGGCAGGGGGAGGTAGGGGCTGGAATGGGGGGTGCAGAATCCCGAGTGCCATGAAAGGCAGGCTGGGGCCTGGATGACAGATTCCACCTGCCATTTGCACAAGGCACCCTCCCTGTGTCTGGCACCACAGGGAGAGGCAAGCTAGCAGTGACCCGCCGTCACTGGGCATTTACAAGGGCTAGGCCCTGGGCTAACTGGACTCCCCATTGGATCTCAGTCCCCGTGCGGGTCCTCTGAGGTTGGTAGTTGCTCTGGAATGAATTGTGTGTCTCCAAAATTTCTGTGTGGAAGCCCTAACTGACATGTGATGGTATTTGTAGGTGGGACCTTTGGGAAGTAATTAGGTTTAGATGAGGTCACCAGGGTGAGGCCCTCATGGTGGGATTGGTGATCTCTAGGAAGAAACACCAGGGAGCTTGCTGCTTCTCCCTCTCTGCTGTGTGAGGATACGGTGAGAAGGTGGCCATCCAGAAGCTAGGAAGCAGGACCTCCCCAGGAAAACAAATGAGCTGGCACCTTGTCCTTGGGCTTGCAGCCTCCAGGACTGTCACAAATCCATTCCTGTTGCCTAAGCCTCCCCGTCTGTCATGTTTTGTTGTGGCAGCCTGAGCTGACCAAGACCGTGGTCCTTGTGGGTCCTCATGCTGTTTTACCAATGTCAGATGCTTCTCCAAGTTCCCCAGTCAGCCGTCCGCAGGACAGTCTGGGCCAGGGATCTGCCGCCCAGTCTCCCTGGCTCCTCTCTGCTTCTGTTGGGGGGGTGGTTTATGCATTTCTCTTCTCCCTGGGCAGATCTCTTCTGGGCCTGTCCTTTATCTCAGGGTCACAGAGCCTGTGTAGAAGAGCCGGTGAGTAGATATCAGCGGTGTGAATGAATGCATGGTGATAAGGAACGTGGCAAAGGTCTGGGACAAGAACCGCCTAAGGAAAGAGGCAGCTGGATGGAGCAGCAAGTCACGCACCTTCTCCCTTCACTCATGACCTGCGTCCAAGTCTTCATGAACACGGGTCCCCAGAGAAGTCTTTGCTGCAGCTGGCCTCCCCAGAGACACTTTCCCATTCGGGGGGCACTGTCCTGGCCATCTGGAACAGTCCCCAGGTGCTCCACCTGCTTGTCGGCTCAGCCGAGTCCACTGTCTGCCCATACCTCTGCTTCTACCTGCACACTGGGCTGGTTGGAAAAGAAGGGGTTAAAGCCTGCAAGTGCGAGTCTGTTGTACAGAGCAGCATCTAGGTCATCCCTCTAACACAAAAGAAATGAAATACAGCTTGCCCAGCGGCCGCTTGCTGCATAAACCCCGCTGCTCTGTGCAGAACACCAGGCAGGCACGAGGCCATTTTAATAAGATACAGCAAGATTAATAAGGGACCAGACCACATGCTTCATGCTTCTCTGGAACACACTGTACTGTGCACGGTTGTTGGGGGGGGGATGGTGTCCAAGGGGGGAAGCAGAAGCCGTAGGGACAGAGGGTTTTGGGGGGCAGAAGAGGGAGGCATTGAGGGCATCAGCCCCAAACAAGGCCCACCCAAGGAGCTTCTTGGCGGGAAGAGTTGCATATGGCAGGGGTCCCAAACCTGGGTCCAGCCTGGGTTTGTGGCAGTGTGGGGCCACCCCGGAGCCGTGTGGAGCACTCCCAGGCCTGGCCGGCTCTGTTGGGGTTGCACGGGGCCTTTGCCTGTGGTGTTCTCCCAGCCTGGATCATCCTCTCTTGTCTCTGCCCAGGCAGTTTCCCCTCCTTCTTCAGGTCTCATTTCCTGGGGAGGCCTTCCCAGACCCCCCCAGGCTAGCTCACGGGGGCCATGCTCCACCCGTGGGGCCCTGAGCTCCCTTCCTTATGGCATTGCCCACAATTGTAATTTTAGCTTCAAGTGTCACGTCTTCTCCCTTCCTCCCCCTGCTTTGGCTTGCCTGGTTTATTCTCCTACTTCACTAGGGCAGTAGTTTGCAGAAACTGAATTTGTCTGCCTGTTGATGAGTATGTTTGTGCTTGAAAACTGTTCTCCCAGCCCGAGCGCTGTAGCACCTTCTTGGGCAAAAGCCCATCATTAGCTGCCCCCAATCTCGTGACTATGAGGTGCAGAGAGGCGTTTGAGGGAGAATTTGGCCCGATGAGTTCGAGCTCCTGAGTGCGTCTTCTAGGATCAGGTATGCACTCCAGTTCAAATGGCGTTTTGAGGAGAGGGCCATGAGGTCATGAAGCTGCCTTTCGGGGCTGGCTGTGTAGGCTAGGCAGTGCAGGGGAAACCTGGGATGGCAGGCATCTGGGCCAATACTCCCATTGCAGTTTCCTAACCTTGATCGTGGTCCATCTGCTGCAGACATAGCAATAGCTTCTCTGCCTCCTGCCCTGGACTTGGAGGGCAGGGCTGTGCTGTCTCTCCGAACATCCTGAGATCTTGGCACAGTTACTAGCAGGGAGTTGGTACCTAACAGGTGTAAGCTTAAACCATGTATAGGAGATTTCCAGACTTTGTGTGCTGAGAAACTTTGTTGGGATGTGTGGTTTGTATAGGTCAGCATGAAAGACTGTGGGCAGAATAAAAAGGGGAGGCAGAAGGAGTTTAGCATGGGATGGTAATGGTGCTGTTAGATCTCATGCATTGGCGCTTCCTACGTTCCCCTCGCTGTATGCCTCTTATCTCTTCTAATGCTTGTAGGCATCTGTCTACTGGAGTTACTTATATTTCTTCCATTAAGCTCTTCTTAAGCCTAAGTGTCTGCCACGTGCTCAGTCTGGGCCACGATCCCCTGGGGCTGCCCTAGACATACCCGGAGACTTGCTTACGTTTAAACTTCTGCTTTGTGGAAGATGTGGTGTATGTGTGCAGTGGAATATTACTCGGCCATAAAAAAGAACGAAGTGTTGCCATTTGCAACGACATGGGTGGAGCTAGAGAATATAATGCTAAGCAAAGTCAGAGAAAGACACCATATGATTTCACTCATATGTGGAAATAAACAAAACAAACGAATGAAGGCGAGGGGAAGAGACAGAGACAAATTAAGAAAGAGACTCTTAGCTATAAAGAACGGATGGTTACCGGAGGGCGGGTGGCTGGGGGGATGGGTGAAATAGTTGATGGGGTTTAAGGAGTGCATTTGTGATGAGCACCAGGTGATGTATGGAAGTGCTGAATCACTATATTGTACGCCTGGAACTAATATTACACTGTATGTTAACTAGCTGGAATTTAAAGAAAAAATGAAAAAAAACCCCCCAAATCCTCCATGTTACGGTCCTCCCCGCACAGTGCTCAGTGGCAACACTACTTCTTGCTGACAGTTGACCGCAGGGATGTTGAGGGCTTGACGGGACCCAGGAGAGGCCGGGGCTCCCCATCCACACTGTACATTTCCCAGCAGTGGTTGCTGTGTGGGATGGGCGCAGTTCCCTCTGGAACACAACAGAAGGGTGTTAGCTAGAGCAGGGGAAGCTCTAGAGGCGGCAAACCACAAGTGCAGGCCAAGCCCTCTCCCTGTAAAGCAGGGGTGATACAAAGTCAGTGGAAGCCAAGTCATTTCGCTTCATCTACTGGAAAAGATAGGAACAGATGAACAAACAAAACCACGCGAGCACTCCAAGCACAGAAGCCCGGCCGATGGACTCATTTGTCACTGTGCTTGCTCGCTCTGTCTCTGTCTCTCTGCCATCTCTGGCTCAGCAATGGTAGCAGTCTAATGTCTGGTGTTTAAAAAACTGCACCCCTAGTCATTTGCCATTCTCATTTACTTGGTCTGATTTTTTTTTTAAGTAGGCTCCACACTCAGCGTGGGGCTTGACCTCTGAGATTAAGAGTAGCATGCTTCACGGCCTGAGCCAGCCAGGCGCCCCCACTTGGTCTGATTTCTTGTTTTGCACACAGTTGGACCACACTTAGCTGGAGCATGTCTCCCTTTGTCTCCCCCCACATTTTCTTAGATCTGTGCTCTTTCCCTGTGAAAGCAGTGATGGAAAGTCTCTGGATTTTCCCTGTGGAAGCAATGATGGACTCCCCTGCTTCAGCTGCTTCTGATTAAATTCCTGCTTAATCATTGATGTCTCTGCATTACTCAGCAACCTGCCCACTCGAAAAGCTGAACTATTCTGACAGTTGACGGGTGGTAAATGGTAGTAACTGCCGCTTGCTAAGGTGGGGCTGGGAGGGGACTCTAGCCTTGACCTTCTAGGCCAGCTTGGTATAAGTATTTAGGGCATGGGTGTTGGAATCCAAAAGGTCCTTGCTCCCAGTTTGGCTCTGCCACTTTTTTGGTGGAGTGGCCATGGGCAAGTCTGTTAACATCTGTGTCTTGCTTTTCTTATCTGAAAAATGAAGATGATAGTGCTTATCTTGCAGGATTGTCATGAGGATTGAAGATCTTAAATCTCTACAGCATTTAGCACAATACCTGGTAGTGAACATTCAATATATGGGAGCTTTCTGTGGCATTATTATCTAGCTTATAGATGTTGATGAGACAGTTTCAAGTTTTCTATTTTGAAAACATCATAATTGTCCTATTACCCATGTGACATCCTGAATTTTAGTAGGATCGAAAGATGCTATCTCATCCTTGGAGCACTTGGAGAGTATTCTTAGAGGATTCAGTAGAGTTCTGGGTTAAAGTGCAGAGAACCCAGATCTCTGTTTGCCCACCTATTGAACTTTTGTGCAAAGAGCTCTTCTGGGGACCCGACCTTGTGTTTGCCTCCCATGGCATCAGTTGGCAGTCTGTGCCATACTCAGAGCTTTTGCTGCTCCTTCTGGGACATTTCATGAGGATTCCTTTTTCCAAGTGCTGCCAGAAGCTTTAGGACTGTACTTTTACATGTCATTATGTGTAAGTGGTATTACAGAATATTTAATAAGGTCAACTACATTACATGTTTGAAAACTGTATAAGTTGAATTGGGGAAACAGCTTTGATTGCATGAGTAATATTTAAAGTGCTTGCTAAAAATACAGTAACTTTTCTGTCAATAATAGAAAAGCTTCTGAGCTCTGGAGAAATTTTTAAAGCAAGATCCAGTGGCTCTTGCCCATCTTGGTGAAAGTTTCCATTAAACAGATGATTCATGTTATGAGAGTAGAGTGATTAACATGAATTATGGGAAAATTATTCTAAGACTTGAATGGCTGAGTTATGAATGGGTTAGGAGGCAGATTGCTTAGCAATTGGCATTTTTATTTTTATTTTTTGTTTATTTTTTATTATGTTAATCACCGTACATTACATCATTAGTTTTTGAGGTAGTGTTCCATGATTCATTGTTTGGGCATAACACCCAGTGCTCCATGCAGTACGTGCCCTCTTTAGTACCCATCACCAGGCTAACCCATCCTCCCACCCCTTCCCCTCTAGAACCCTCAGTTTGTTTTTCAGAGTCCATCG
This sequence comes from Callorhinus ursinus, assembly GCF_003265705.2. Lineage (NCBI taxonomy): Eukaryota > Metazoa > Chordata > Mammalia > Carnivora > Otariidae > Callorhinus > Callorhinus ursinus. Next base: position 3,140,854 of record NW_027397145.1, read on the forward strand.
TCTCTCATGGTTCGTCTCCCCCTCTGATTTCCCCCCCTTCATTCTTCCCCTCCTGCTATCTTCTTCTTCTTTTTTTTAACATATAATGTATTATTTGTTTCAGAGGTACAGATCTGTGATACAACAGTTTTGCACAATTCACAGCGCTCACCATAGCACATACCCTCCCCAATGTCTATCACCCAGCCACCCCATCCCTCCCACCCCCCGACCACTCCAGCAACCCTCAGTTTGTTTCCTGAGATTAAGAATTCCTCATATCAGTGAGGTCATATGATACATGTCTTTCTCTGATGGACTTATTTCACTCAGCATAACACCCTCCAGTTCCATCCACGTTGTTGCAAATGGCAAGATCTCATTCCTTTTGATGGCTGCATAATATTCCATTGTGTATATATACCACATCTTCTTTATCCATTCCTCTGTCGATGGACATCTTGGCTCTTTCCACAGTTTGGCTATTGTGGACATTGCTGCTATAAACATTGGGGTGCACGTACCCCTCTGGATCCCTACATTTGTATCTTTGGGGTAAATACCCAGTAGTGCAGCAATTGGCATTTTTAAAGGAAGATTTTAGTCTATGGCGGAAGACCCTCAGCAGCAAGATTTGCCCAAATATTGGTATTCCTTTTTAAAGAGGGAAAACTTGCTTTCAGGGTAGAGGAGTTACTTCTGTCCATTCCTGGAGAGATTCTAGAATTCCTCCCAAATTTGGCTCTACACAAGTCAGGTTTGAGAAGGTCAGAACTCTGTCTTGAGGGGTGAGCCTTTGAATCTGGGCTTTGTGCAGAGGATTGGGAGGAATCCAAAATTACTTCCAGTTGGCCAGAGACTCTTGCGTGGATGAAGAAAAAGGCTGCTCAGCAGCCCCAGCACTGTCCTCAGGAGGGTCTCAGCAGAGACCCCTGGGCTGAGAATTGCAGCCAGAGGAGAGATGGCGACTGAGCAACACAGTAGCTGTGGTGAGCTGGGTATTGTGCAGATGCCACCTATAAGCTTGGATAAGTGTCCTCATTGAAAGCATGACCCGAGGCCCTACTGTGTGCTGGGACCTGTGCTGGGTATTTAGACACTAAGTGGAACCTCACATGATTTCTGCCCATGAAGAGCTCCCATTCCATCGGGGGCAGAGGATGCGGTAACAGTTGTCATGCAGCAAGCTCAAACGAGCAGGTTGCCTGCATTCAAGCCACCTCAGCCCAACAGCACCTCTTGGAAGGGGGTACTGGTATTAGTCCTGTCTTACAGAGGAGGAGACGTAAGCCCACACAGACGGCGGTAAGCTACAGAGTCAGGCGTTGAACCCAGCTTTGCCTAACTCCACCTCCAAGCCTTGGCCCTCAAATCCTGACTAATCCTATAGGTATAAAAGTGATGGGCACAGCCCTAATTGTACAGGCCCCATGCAGGGAGGGTCCACGTTTTGCCCTTATTATGTATCATCCCTGAGTAAGAGGGTGAATTTACTCCCTTGTCTGTCAGGTATCGCCAGGGCTGTGGGACCTTTGTGTAAAAGCTCCTTAAATTCTGCAGCCCTGTGCATATTGGCCTCTCACCCAGTACTTTATTAAAAAACAGTCCATTTTTCCCGGTTTTGTGTGGATTCTTTCATCAGGCCACTTGCGTGGCAATGGCAAAAAAAAGCCAAAGTGGCAATAACATCTAGAAATGACACGTGCAAGGTTCAGTATGGAAATTGCAGGGTAGGGCTCTGCTCTCATCTTAAGAGAGTGGTGGGTGGTTTGTAATCTTGGTTTTCCAGAACTTAGCATGGGTGGTAAATTGTGTATGTGTGTGCATGCATCACACACATACACAGTGCTTACACTAAACTCGAGGAAGATGATGTTGGAGCCTCCCAAAATGTCCAGGGAATGTGTATGGGTGGTGCTTTGTTCATTTGTTACCTCATCCATCCATCCATCCATTCCTTCATCAGATAGAGTTGAACACCTATGTGTCACGCACTGTGGGAAGTGCTTCGGTTTCATAGTGTAAAGGACAGACATAGTTAACTGCCTTTCCTAGAACCCACTGTCCTGGTTGGGAAACAAGCTGTAAACCAGTCTCAGCCACCTTACCATTGGATTACAGTGCTATGAGGGAAAGACCCAGGGCCACAGTAAAGGAGACAGTGATGAGGGTAGAGGGTTAACCTAGGCTCTTGTCAAGGGTGATGGCCAGGGGGAAATCTTGCTGAGGAAGTCACAACTGAGCTGAGAGCCACAGGCTGGATAGTTAGGTAAAGAGAAGGGGTGAGAACATTCCAGGGAAGGGGAACATGGAACAGAAAGGAGGCCACACCGTGGCTGGTGTGTCGTGGGCAACAGGGAAGTGGGGCCAGATGGGCTTGGTGGGGGGGGGGCAGGGACCATCTGGTCCCTTGGCTGTTGGGTGAAAGTGACTCTTATCTAGCCCTTGGGCGGGGGTTTGTCCCCTACCAGCTATGTGAGCTTGGACTGTTGATATAACCTCTCTGAGCTGCGGCTCCCTCTTTTAAAATGTGAAGGAAAACACCCACCTCTCAGGGTTGCCATAAGGATAAAATGGCATCATTTGACTGTGTAGCTCTGTGGCCCATGGAACATTGCAGGTGCAAAAAATATTACTCCCCTCCCCCACCCCCCAGCCTTGCCTCTGATAAAGGAGCCACAGGTGAGCAGATGGTGGTTCTGTGTTAGGGAAGACCCGTTTGCAAATTCACATTTAACCCTTCTCCTCCTCCAATGAGGCAGTTCCCCAGAGAGGCCTGTGGAAGGGGAGTGTTCCCTCTTGTGTGTGCTGGCGGTTGGTAAGGTCAGAGTTTATTGTAGGGTCAGCAGCAGGAGGCGGACAGCTTGGGGAAATGCAGGAGCCACAGGGGCCATGATGGAGGTGGAGCCAGGGTCTGGGAATCTCAGGGTGCATGTGTCGAGAGGCGTCAACAGAAGCTGTGCTGTTCCCTCCCTGCTCACTTTAACTGCCATCTGCACCTGCCTCTGGCAGGGAAGGGCCTCCAGGGCTCCCTGGGAGGGTGGATTTGTGCATCTCAGGGCTGGTCTCTGGTGCCTGGCCTGCCCAGGCTTGTGCTCTAGGACAGTTGTCCGTGCTTCCAGCGCTAGAGTCTTTTTTATTGGGAAGTTGTTCACTAGGTAAGTCTTATTTTCCTGTTGACTTAAATGCAGGTTTTCAGAAATAGTTTATCTTTCTTCCCTTGATTTTGAACCTACTGTGTGTGCCTGGTACTGCAGAAATCATGTGAACAAAACACATGCATCCTTTGCTCCCCATGTTGCCTCCTAGCAGCCCCAAGACGGTGAGGGATTCCAAAGATCACACAGAGCTGGGATTTCCATCCAGGTCCATCTGACCTCGGGCCATATATTCCTTCCTCTCTCCCTCCCCTCCTTTTTTTCTCTCTCTCTCCTTTCTTTTCTTCTTTCTTTCTTCCTTCCTTCCAGATTTTATTTGAGAGAGAGAGAGAGAGAATGAGACTGAGCAGGGGGAGTGGGAGAGGGAGAAGCAGATTTCCTGCTGAGTAGGGAGCCCGACATGGGGCTCCATCCCAGGACCCTGAGATTGTGACCTGAGCCAAAGGCAGCCGCTTAACTGACTGAGCCACCCAGGGGCCCCTCAGGTCGTATAGTCTTAACCATGAAGCTGAACTGTGATCCAATACAGTGACTCTCAAGTAGGGGTTCCTCATGCTGTATCTTACCTGTTGGCTTCTGCACTCAGGACGCAGAGATGTGTAAACCAGTAATTAAAAGCCCAATTGAGCTCACTTTCTAGCAGTGTCCTTGTATGGAGGGTGAAACCCTTTTCTAAAGGAATTAGGTAAACCTGTAGTATGTCTGTGCTGTGGGTGGTAGAGTTCTTGACACCTCTTATCCTGCTGGGAGGGGTTGCTGGGTAGGTACCTTTGGAGCAGATGCCCATCTTCAGTCATAAACTTCGGAAGGCAAGGTCTGGATCTTATTCATCTGTGGGTCCCCATCCTCAGCATGATGCTGGCAACAAGGATGTTAAAGAGTGGGCTCTTTGGAACCAGCTGGACGTGGGGTTAAGTCAAGTCATGCCACTTTTTGATGGCATAGCCTGGGCAAGTGATGTAATCTCTCTGAGCATCAGTTTCCCCATCTGAGAATTGTAGGAATTAAATTAGAGATTCAACAGTGCCTGCTAGGTTAGGTCCGTTGTCAGCAAACTCTAGTGCTGTGGCCAAATCTGGCTGCTCTTTATTAGGTAGAGTTTTATTCGTACAGAGCAGTGTTCATTCTTCCCTGTGTTGTCTGTGGCTGTGTTTGTACTACAGTGGCCGAACTGAGTGACAGAGACAACATGCCTGCAAATCTGACAGTATCTGTCACCGGGTCCTGTGTAGTCAGAGTTTGCCCACCCCGTCTTGGGCCCCTAACAGATGGTCGCTGCTGTTGTTGAAGTTGGTGACATTACCTATGATGTGAGCCCTTCTCCTTCTTAAACAAATACCTGTAGAACACCGACCTTCTTCTGTTCTTGGAGCAGTGAGAGAAACTCTTCAGTTGCGTGGCAAATACCTTTGGGATTCCCTTAGTTTTGGTCTTTATGGCTCTCAAGATTTGGGTCATGTTTTGTTTCTCACCTTTTTCTCCTGGTCTGATGATTCCTCATAGTTTTTGGTTTGCCCCCAGACCACCTGCACCTCTGCACAGCCCTTGCTTCAAAATGGCCGAGGCCAGGGAATGCCCACTGAGAAAGCATCTGAGCGAAAGGGGAGGTTGTATGTTAGGATCCTCTGTGCTCCTGGGAAACCCAGAGACATGTGAACTCCTAAACGCTGCGCTATGAATCCACCCACATCTTGACCTAGCCACCCTGAGTCTCTCTGCCCTGGTTTTAGAGGAGAAAATCTCCTTTAACACAGAGGGCTTTTTTTTTTTTTTCCTCTTAGTGATTTCCTTTTAAAAAACAATCTTATTTTGGATCATAAAGGTAATACATGCAATTTATGGAAACATGGGGAATGAAAACTGCAACAATCAATCCTAATCTTACCACCCAGAGACAACCATTATTAGTATTTTTAGCTTATTTCCTTCCAGATTCCTAATCACGTGTAAATGTTTACATAATTGAAATCACATTGTTTATATAATTTTATTTCCCGCATTTTTACTTATTATGTCATAACCATTTCCTCCAGCAATGAATGTTTTTCAAAACCATGGCTTTCATCTCTGCATACATACGGGCACCCCCTCACTCACCCACCTACACATGCAGGCGTGTTTCCATCCACCGAACACGGATATCCTATGTGCTAGGTGCCGGGGATGCAGCGGTGAGCACCAGTATGCCCGCTGCTTCTCACTGACAAGAGATCGTGGTCTAACAAGAGGAGAGAGAGAGAGAGTTAATCATCATCACATTACCTTTGTTTAGACTGCAGCAACAGTAGCCTGGGGAGTTTAAATAATAGATGTTTGTTTCTCACAGCTCTGGAGGCTGGAAGTCTTGAGATCAGGGTGTAGCGTGGTTGGGTTGTGGTAAGGGTTCTCTTCCTGGCTGGTATGTGGTCGCCTTCCCTCTATGTCCTCACGTGGTAGAGTGAGGAGGTCTTGTGTCTCTTCCTCTTCTTATATGGGTGCTCATCTCAGGCACTCTGGGTGGCTCAGTCAGTTAAGCGTAGGCTCAGGTCATGATCTCAGGGTCGTGACACGGAGCCCTGCCTTAGGCTCTGTGTTCTCCCGGTCCCTCTCCCTCCTCCTCTGCTCCTACCCCCTACTTGTGCTTGCACACTCTCTCTCAAATAAATAAGTGAAATCTTAAAAAAAAAAAAAAGAAAAGAAAAGGTCACTAATCTCATCACGGGCACTCCACCCTCATGACTTCATCTAAACCTGTTTACTTCCCAAAGGTCCTGCCTCTTAACACCATCACCATCACACTGCGGGTTAGGGCTTCAGCCTAGGAAGTTTGAGGCAACACGCACATTCAATCCATGACAAACATTGTATGATAATGCATGTGGGGGAGGGGATATGCAGGAACATACGTAGACAGGTCCTATCCCAGAAATGATGTTGAAAGGCTTTGCAGAGGAAGCTAATCCCGGTCTCCGTGGTCATCTTTCTAGAGGAAGTTCGAGGAATCCTAACCTACAAGTTCTCTTTGGAATGGTAGACATTCCTCTGAGAAATGCACACTTGGACGGAAGGAAAGGAAATTAGTAGTTGTGATGAGCGGTGTAACGGCAGAGATTGCTGTACTATGGTATTATCAAGACTGTCTTTAAAAAAAAAAAAAAAAAGACTGTCTTCCTCGCATGGGGCACTTCAGAAATTGCCAGAGGTACTGCAGAGATAAAAGCCGGCAGACTCATTTGGAAATGTTGAACTCATTCCTGAAATCGGAGCCAGTGTTCCACATAGAGTCGCTTCCCAAGACTTAAGGACGCATCCTAGGATGAGTGGTATTGGGAGATGCTCTTGGTTTTCAAGGTTTCACAGCACTGCTGAGAAATCACGGCCCCACTCGGCTTCCTGGTGACTTGGAAGATGATCAAGACCCATGTAGGTCCCAGTGGCCGTTGGATGACTAGAGGCAAGGCTGCATGCCTTCTAAGAGGTGACATGATAATGGTCAGCAAGGGCAAAGCTCAGACCCCAGGCCTGTTCAAATGTTCTGAGCTCACAAATGCCCACCTTCTGCCTTTTGTCTTGCTTGTTGGGTGCGTGCGTTTGTTTTTACATGTTTCCCATGAGGAGTAACAGTGGGAGAGGTGGCTGTCATGACAAACTGATTGCAGTTTGCGTCTGGCACGTTTATGTTTGGCAGCTGAGCCGGCCAGAGAGCGGGGCACTTGCAACAAGGGAGGCGTGGCCCTGAGGCTGTTTTCTTCCCCCGTCTCTGAGTGAGATGGAAGTGGCCTTCTTTTTCCTTGGACGTTCAGGGACAGCCTTGTGGGTACTTAGTAGCGTGTTTGTCCCCACGAGGGTCTCTGCCGTTGTTGTAGGGTGAGTCTGTGGGTTGCGGGCGCCTCCCAGCACGGGACAGGGCAGCCACGGAGGTGTGTGCGTGACGTGGGGAGCTACGGGATGCTACAGAATGTCCATCACAGAGGGAAAAAAGTCCGACGCAGGAACTGTCTCTGTATTTCTTTTTGGCTTTTTATCTACGTTGGGCAAGCATATAAAAATGCTGACCATATTTGCACTTTAGTGTGGAAGGCAGTGTCTTATTAAAAAAAAAAAAGAGTTTTCATTAATGAAGGCCTGCAAGCAAGGCAGAAAGTAACAAAATTTGCATTTCCTCACCTTCATCCATACGGTGTGGGAGTTGCCGGTACCCTCTAGGGTTTGTTTGCCGTTAGGATTACATTAGAGAGAACAGGTCCTTGACCTATTTATTGCCTAGTGTACAGTAGGTACTCAATAAATGGAATTTGTAATTTCTATTGATATAATAGCTAATTTTGATTCAGAGTTCACAATTCTGAATATTCACTCTCTTAATCGGTTTTGTATGCTCTGGATCATCTGTCTTGGTCTTTAATCAGAGATGGAGGTGTCTGTGAAAATGCACCCCTGTGCGTTGTTCACCTTCCTGGGGGCAGCTTTTGTCCTGATGATGAAATGTCAGAGAAGTATTTTATAATTAAATGAGAGTATTATCCAAATGTAAATTTCTAGTTCAATCCCCAGATTGCTTTCTAAGATACAGTAATATTACTGTTAAAGTAACCTGGAGTTTTATTGTTAAGAGGGCCTTGTGTCCCAGTGACAGGGAGAATTTGTATTTCCTAAGGCAGGAGAGTTAAAAGATCGCTTCTGATGTAGGTCTTACACCCCTGGCTCTTGAGTGGGCTTAGTTTACTGAAGCTTCTTGGGAGGCTAACTGGCTGTGATAAGACAATTTTTAGCCCTCACCCCAGGAATGATGCCTTAATGTGCTTGCTTCTGTTCTTCCATATTGTGGGCTTTGTGATGAGCTCATCCTTCCAGTACCATCTGAAAGCGCCTATTAAATTGGAGTCCAGGATATCTAGATTCTTGATTTGATCGTGTTAAGTCTTGAAATTTTGTCCAGGAGGCATAGAAAAACCCTTCACAGTTTTGAGTGTTTAATCTGTTTGAACACAGTTTCAGAAAGGGTTTAGCCCAAGAATATCAAACTCTTATATAAACAGTTTATCAAAAAACCAACAGAAATTTCTCTTAAATACACAACCACCTGGAGCATTCCAGTTTTGGAGGAAACAGCTGAAGAACTGCTGGACAGATTCCATTTTTTTATCATGGCTGGTGGAAAGTTAGGGCTATCTGGGGAGATATTATGGGCAGAGAAAGCAGTTTATCTACCTACCTACCTACCTGTCTACCTATCTGTCTATCTAATTTATTATGTGAAAGTGAGCAGAGCTAAGTGTGTTTTCTAGATGAAGGGCAGAAGAGCAACGCCCTAGGTGAGCACTGTGTCCCTTCTGTCACTTGGGTGGTGGTGTTGGCTGAACTTCACCTGGACGCAGGTGCTTGTGCTGGCACACTGGGTAGGTGTGAAGGAAGGTAAAGAAATGTTTGCCTTGGGAACATGACTGGTCTTAGGCTTTGCCCCGTGATGTCTTTTATGGACACACAGCCACACTCCTACACCCTACCTTTTCCTGCTGAGCAGGCCTTATTTGCTCACTTGCTGCTGTCTGTGCCTAGAAAAACCTTCAGGGTTTGCAGTGACTGGTACAGTCCTCAGGAAGGGAAGAGGGCTCTAGAAGCCCTTGGTAGAAGGTGAGGTTTCTGGGTTTTTGTTTTTGTTTTTTTTTTGCATTAGTACCTCAGGAAGAGGTGGGTCTAGCAATAATTTCTTGGCTCCCAGGAAGAATCTTTTAAACAGAATGGTATCTTACGGTCATAATAGTTGACTCTGCCGGATGCTGAATTATTACCAGAGGATGAAGACAGGGGGCTGCAAGGGTTCTAATTATTCTATTCTGAAAGAATGAAACAAATCCCATTTCCTTCCAACTTCACAAAGATTCTGTGTGAATCCTTAGTCACAGATGAGGTGGAATAGTGCAGAGCTAGCTAGCCTGTTTGAGCAGCATACTCGGGTGTACCATGCCCCTTCAAGCGTTTATGTACGCCAATCCATTTGCAGTCCCCCCATATGTGCAGCAGTTACTTGACTGGGAGCTTTTGTGTATGTTGGTCCTTCTTCTGAGAATGCTCTTTCTCCTTGTCTGCCTGGCAAACTCCTACTCCTTCCTCCAGACCCAGCTCAGGCGTCTCTTTCTCTGTGCAACGTCCCTTGACCCTTTTCCTCCACAAGCAGAACCGATCACAGACCCTCCTACATCCCCACCGACCTTGAACATGGAATTGTTACTTACATACAGTTCTCATCTCCGCAGCAGGTGCTTAGAACAAAGCGGGCGTCAGGGCTAATTTGTTGCGTAGTGGTTTGCTTGCATGAGTAGTATCTACCCTCTGGTCTGTGAGCTTCCTAATAGCAGAGAGTGTCTTCTTTTCATCTCTGTGTCCTCAGCAAATTGTGCAGTACTCGGATATAGCAATAGATGTTCAGTTACGATGGATCAAGTGGATGGCTTCAGCTCAGTGGCCTCAGAGAAGGATGTGTGTATCAGTGTCAGATGCCAGAGTCGATGAACGGGTTGCCATGTAAGCTCTCATTCCGTTTTTTGGGAGCACTACCATCAGGAAGACTGAGCTGTGGGTGAGCAGAAAGTCAGTTCTTTGTATCAGCTTGAGGAGAGGTGAGGAAAGACTATGCTAATTACCAGGTCAGAAGTTAGGTGGTGTTTCCCTTTGTGTTCTCGGGAGACAAAACCCATTCGTGTGATACACGTGCCCTGCAGCTGTCCTGAAAGCGCAGCGCGGTGCAGGGCCCCGGGGCGGAGGAGGGACTGGGCTGAGCCGCCACCCCCAACTCTGCACTGGATGCCATGCAGCTCTCCAGCGGTTTTAGCAGGAGGGGCACGGGAGTCCGTCTGCTCAGGTTCCTGGTGAATAGAATGGCAGCAACAACCACCCAGCCAGCACTCCTTTGCATTCTGACATGATGCTGGGCCAATGCCCGCTTCTCTTTTAAATGCCCCCCCCTGCAAGTTCCCTAAATGTCCAGATGGCAATTTGTGGGTGAATAATTTATAACAAGATAACTTATGCATTATGCAGTGCTGATTTAAATTATAAATTGACCTCAGTTGGCAGCTTACCTTAATCAGTGGACTTTGTGGTGGTAGGCTTGAGAAGCTAAATGCTGGCTGAGTTAGGATTAGTGAGATGGGAACAGGGTGGGTGGCCTTGTCCCCATGCCCCGGTAAGGTAGAGCAGGTGGAAGGAGGGCCCGGAGCCTGGGGTGCTCTGACTTGGCTGAGCTGAGGCCACACGGGCCTAGGCCCCCTAGTCATGGTCTTTTTGCAGTGCACAGCTTCCCTCCCAGGAAGAGCGGCGGAAGGAGTCACGGTGGAGGAACGGATCCTCCCTCCAGGCTCACAGCTTTCCCAGGGGGTAAACGCCCTGGCAGGATGCACTCGAGGAGGGGTGGGGGCAAGGTCCCGGAGCCCGGCCTGGGGTCCTTGGAGCCCGTGGTGTTCTGGACTCTCCATGAGGGAGGTGTACAGGACCCCATCTGGGGGTGGGGTGTGACCAGAGTTGAGGGAAGGAGAGGGAACGTGGGGACCGGAGATGCTTCCAGGGAGGAGTGTAGAGGGCATGGGGGGCGGTGCACAGTCCCACGCACTGTAAGGTACACTGAACGGACTAGACTTTTTTTTTAAAGATTTTATTTATTGGCGGAGGAGAGAGAGCGAGAGAGAGAGAGAGAGAGAGAGAGAGAGAGAGAGAGAAAGAAAGCACTAGTAGGGGAAGGGGCAGAGGGGAAGGACAAGCAGGGAGCCTGATGCGGGGCTCGATCCCAGGACCCTGGGATCATGACGTGAGCTGAAGGCAGACGCTTAACCCACTGAGCCACCCAGGCACCTCCTGAAAGGACTAGATTTTTAGAGCAAACTGGAGGGTGAAAGAGGTGTGGTGGGGACATGAGCGATTCCAGCCCATCTCCCGGAAGGTCATCATGGATGTCCACTGTGTCCAGCCTCCAGGCCAAGGCCTTGTCCAGAATTGCTTTACTGACACCCTATGACAGTGTTTTGAGACCACATTGTACTGTTCTCCCATTTCACAGAAGTGAGGATGTAGAGTGAGTCATTTACTCAAAGTGACAGTTAATAAATGGCAGAGCTGAGACTTGAAAGCAGATCATTCAGTTAACAAAATACTCCCTAGGGGCCTCTTACGGGCTAGGTCCTGCCCTACAGGCTGGGGTCCAGTGGGGACCAGTCAGAGAGGCCTCTGTTCCCAGGAAGGTTTGTTGCTGCTGGTGGAGACACAAAATAAAGCTGTCAACAGACGAAGTACCCGGTATCTGCGGCTGCTGCCCAGGCCCTCACTCTAAGCCTACTGCTCTATTGATTGATTAGACAGTATGTTCAGCAAATACTGATCGAAAGTCTATGGTATGTAAAAGTGCACCGTGAGAGGCACGCCTGGGGGTGAGTAAGAGTTAGCTCTCCCTCCGGCGGGAAGCGGAGCACACAGCTGGGCGGTACAAGGGAGGCCGTCCTCCAGGTAGCCCTTGTGGAGCAGGGGAAGCTCCGGTGAGGGCGGGACCTTGCAGGGGCAGGAGTCCATGCTGGGATTCTGGGGCCTTTGGCTGGAGTGGAGGGGGTAGGTAGGGAAGTGTGGGACCAGACAGGTGGAGGCCAGGAGCAGGGATTGTGCTTAATGGGGTGCCGAGTGGGGAACCGACCCCTGGATTTCCTGTGGCTGTGCTTTGGAGGCCCACCTCAGCCAAAATGTGGGGAGACATTGGGGAGCGGAGGATGCTGGAGTCAGGGAGATCTGATTTCAGTGCTCTTAGCCTACGTCCAAACTTGGGCCAAGATGGTGGAGTGCAAAGATGAAGGTTGAAACAGAAGCTTCTTGAAGGTAGATCACTGAGGCTTTTTAAAGAGTGTAGGTGATCAAAGAGTGGGGGATCCTCAGGGTGGACCCCTAAGGGCACCTGTAACAGACACTGTGAAATTAAGCTGGCCATAGAGGTTGGCAGGGAGGACGTGATGTTCAGCTTTGCCACATGGTGCCCAACAGGCCAGTAGCTGCCTGCAGAGGGGGGCGGGCCATTAGCCACCTGGGAGGAGGTGGGCCTGCCAGGGAGAGAGCCCTGGGACAGACAGCTGACGAGGCAACACCTCTGCTGCTCCCTGCTGGGCTTCCCCGGTGGGAAGGAGTTTTAGGGCATGAACTTGTACGTGCTGAGTGTGCTGTGTTCTGGGGATCTTTGATTTGTGCATTGCTCCTGTCTCTATTGGTCAGATCATCAAGTGCTTCCTGGGAAGGACCTGGCCATACTCACAGAATTCTAATGCACTGAATAATTGGTGTCTGTCAAAGGGGCCACCTTATCTGGTTGGAGACATTGGTTGCTCAGGTGCTGGTTGGCAGTTGGGAGGCCAGCAGAACACCTGGTGATCGGGCTGCCTCCTGGTTTGCTGGGGGAGAAGTCAGTGCGTTCATTTCTCATCCTGTGTCACTTCTGGGAAAATGTGCTATATTTCCTGTTTGTCATCTGTCAACCTGTCTTCTCTGACTTGACCACAACTGCGGTGGTGCTTGCTAAGTCCAGAACCACAGAGCTGTTGGCTGTGCAAATGCTAGAAAACAGCTTTCCAGAGGGCTTTGTAGGGGATTCACAAATGCAGAGAGTCACAGGTTAATGTGCGGATTCGAAGCGCGGTGAGGATATGGAGGTGCGGCCCCGTGATGCCCACGTGTAAAAAGTCACCCACTCTGCCTTTCTCTGGCTTTGCGTTGAACCAGAGAAGTTATTTTACTAGCCTTTTCAAGCACTGAGAAGTTGTTCTTGGCTCCAGCCCATCAGTGTCTCTCAGCATGTGACGTGGCTGCTTTCTCCAGGGGATTTCTGACATGCCTGTCTCCCCCCATCCCCTTCCGTTCCCTGCCCCAGGCTGCTTGCTGAGCTCCTGTGTGTGCTGTCCTGGGCACTCTCCTAGCTCTACAGACGTGGTCTGGTCCTTCCAGGGGCTTTCCCTTTATGGAGGCCGCAGTCATGGACACAAAAAGGTGCATTACAGCTTGATGAAACATCTAGAAAATTCTTTCCATCTCATGTGTCCAAGAATGGAGCACTTGTAGCCGTCATGACATCATAGCTACCTTGAAGTGAGATGCCATACCTCTGAGGTGTCTTTCTCTGCCACAGTATTTGACTACATTAGAGGCTCATTGCAGATTTAACGAGTGATTAACAGAGATGTCTTTTTAGATGGAATTGAGTTCTGTGCCTTGAAGAAAAAGTCTAGTCTATTAAAATACTTACTGGCACCACAATAACGATGATAGTAGTTGACATTCGTTGGGGGTCTTTAGTGTGTCAGCTGTTCTTCCAGATATTTCTCCCACCTTCTCTCAAACCTTCTCAACACCCTGGCAAGGCTGGATTTGACTCATGAGGAAGAGAGAAGGCACAGGGAAGTTGAGAGCCTTACTTGAGGTCCGCAGCCAATAAGTTCTTCTGATTCCAGAGCCTGAGCCCATCATGTCTCTCTGCATGGCCTTGCTGTTAATTGGTCTCCAACTCTTCTCAAAGCCTCAAACAAGGTTCTCACTCAGGTTCTCAGCTATGCCTTCACAAGTAAGGCTGTTGAGAGGCTGAGTTAGGATTAATGTTCTCCATGCGGCTGTCATATAATTTTGGTTTAGGTGGGCCCTACTTAGACCAGAGTTGTATGGCTATTCTGTCCCACATGATAAAACTGTGTGTACTTTTAGTGTGTTCAGATGTGCTGCTTTAAAGGGTACGTGAAGGGGCGTCCGGGTGGCTCAGTCGATTAAGCATCCAATGCTTGTTTCAGCTTAGGTCTTGATCTCATGGTCTTGAGACAGCCCTGCGTTGGGCTCCACCCTCAGCGTGGAGTCTGCTTGAGATTCTGTCTTTCCCTCTCTCTCTGCCCCTCTCCCTTCTCATGTTCTTTCTCTTTCTCTCTCTCTCTCAAAATAAATCTTAAAAAAAAAAAAAAAAAGGTTACGTGAAGGGCGCTGATGTTTGGCCTGCTGGGGACGTGTTTTATTTCCATAGGATCGTGGCAGTGTATGTGAACTTCCTATACCGTCCACTGGGATCTGCACTTGAAACTGGCTCTGCATTCGCACCCCTGGGGTGTCATTCACAGCCCCTTTTTGCAAGAGGCTGGTGGTGGTGAGGCAGACCTGGAGGGCGTGGAGGGCAAGATGCAGGAGTTTCTTCCTCCCGGGAATGGAGGATGTGATGGTTCTCAAGCTGGATTCTGGCCCAGCTTGTGTTCTCCTGTCAGGTGGACAAGGGCATTGTGGTTTTAAGGAGGACCATGGGAATCAAACACAATGCCCGTGACCATGAGAACACCTCCCACAGAGGACGGCGTCCAGAGACCAGCCTGCTGGTGCAATCTCCTCATGAGAAGGATGCGTCATGAGTGCATTTGATCAGTGAGGGGACTGAGAGGCTGAGCACCTTGCTCCAGTCCCTGGCCCATGAGTGACAGTGTCAGTCGGCCTGTCTGTTCTGCCGGGAGGTGGGAATCGATCCCAGATTTCCTCCCTTTCCTGACCAACCTGTTATGTCTCAGCGTCCTGCTTCTCTGATGCTCTCATCTTTATCCAGATGCTTTTGACTCTGGGGTCATCTCAAATGCTGTGGTCCTTGATGGGTCAGGATTGTGCTTAGACCTGTTTCCTGGGACACATAATGGCCACCTGCTGACCCTGCTGCTCAGTCCTGGTTGGAAAATGTGACCACCTGCGCTTAACTGGATCCTGATGGAATTGGCTTGTCCTGACTAGGATGAAACCAGTTCTTCGTGTGCAAGTCATGGGGATTGTCCATATTGACACATGTCCCAGCCAAACAGCCTGACAGCTGATCACACTGAATGCTCTTAGGGCAGTGGTACTCTCATGCCCACTTGGATGACAAGGTCTATATATTTTTACTCCTGATTTTTAAAAATATTTGACATTGAACAATGTAAAATAGGGTCAACTATATTTAAACATAAAACATGCAACTGAGTTGTTTGAATAACATTTTAAACCGATATGTTTAGGTAACATGGATGCTATGAATACCAATCATGCCTAAGTAACTTCAGGGTCTTACCTCCAGTGTACCCGGTAGCTCTGCAATAAAACCTTGTAAAACCTTTTTCAGGGAGAGTGTTCCATCCTCTCGTGAACTTGGAATTGCAGATTTTCTTTAAGGGTTATCTGTGTATCTATCTAACCACTTTTAAAGCTTTTTCATTTTTTGAATTTGATCAGACTTACTCTCTTCATGCGTGACCCATCCCTGACGTAAGATAATGCTAGTTTATAAAAATAGCTGCCGACATGCCTCTGGGGAGAGGGAAATGGATGTGTATATTGCTTTTCATAACAAGCCTTATAGAACTGATTAAGTCATAGCTCCCATATAATGGATGATTAGCACTTGCCAGACTCTGGGCTGAGAGTTTTACTTGGATTATTTCATTAATTTATTATTATTATTATTATTATTATTATTATGGTAAGAACACTTCCTTTTCTACATTTGATGACACTTTTTCCAGCTTGTGTGGCTGGAGGGACGCAAGAAGTCCTACATTGTCATTTTGCAGCTAAACATTGCTTCTGCTAAGACCAGGAGGGTAAAAGAGTATGGACCAGAGAGAGCCTGCCCCTGCGACCACTTGTCTGGGTGGCCTGAGTCGGCGCCCTGCCTGACAGCGGCAGCCGAGTCCAGCTATCTCCCCCGCCCCGCGCCCCGGGTGCCAGACCCGTGAAGGAAGCAGTATGGGAACCCCTCCAGACCGTCCCTCTCCGACATGAATAGCACCAAGTGGCTGTGGTTGATGCCACGTGGTGGGGAAGCATTGCTCAGCTAAGCCCTGCCTGTATTTCCGACCCACAGAACCAGGAGAGATGACTAACGGCAGGTGTTTTAAGGCGCTAAGTTTTGGGTAGTTTGTAATGGAGTGACGGATACTTGGGATCCCTTCATGGACGCAGTGACCGGTCCCTTCTGATGATTTCCCTTTTGTCAGTGATGTTGCCCTTCTGGGTCTTTTCCTCCCTCGTTGGCAGCTCTTCTCGGACTCCTCTGAGAGCCCCTCTTTCCTCGTCTGCCTCTGCAGTACTGATGTTTTGGGGTTCTCTTCTCAGCAGCCCTTCTCTATAAAGCACTAGAGCTTCCCTTGGGACACTCCGCTATCTGTGGCTTCAGCCATGCCATCCTCGCCCAGTGCCTGACCTTCCTGTTTTAGCGGATAAATGTGTTACAAACGTATAAAAGTACACCTCTCAACTCTCTATCTCTGGTGCAAATCTGTCTTCTGATCTCAGGGTCCATGCACGCACAGCTAGCTCACCCTCATCATGCTCAGAACTGGGCTTAACATATTCCCTGACTTCCCTGTTAGAGAGGATGCATCACGTCCCTCCCAAAAGTTGGGATGAAGTCCTAACCGCTCCTGCTAAAGAATGGGAGCTTATTTGCAAATAGGATCTTTCTAGAGGTAATCAAGTTAAAATGAGATCTTTAGGTGTGGGGGGGGGGGGCTAATCCAATATGACTGGCTTCCTTCAGAAAAGAGTACATTTGGCCAGAGAAATAGACATGCACAGAGAGACCATATGAGGGTGCACAGGGAGAAGGTCATGTGAAGGTGAAGGTCAGGATTGGGACCGTCCCTCTGCAAGCCGCAGAATGCCAAGATTGCTGGCAAACCATGGAGGCTAGGAGAGAGGCCTGGAACAGATTTTCGCTCGCAGCCCTGGGAAGGGACCAACCCTGCCAGCGCCTTCATCTCGGATTTCTAGCTCTGGAACTGTGAAGCGATCCGTTTCTGTTGTTTCAGCTTCCCCGGCTGTGGTAGTGTTTACAGCAGCCTGAGGATGCTAACCCACTGCCCTGCACCGTCCTCCGCCGACTTGTTCTTCCTCCTAGGGTCTTGGTCTCCGTGTATGGCTCCCCCATCTCTCCACTTGCCCTAGCCAGAAACCTGACTTCTTAGCCCCCAGAACTGGGGAGGGGGGTTGGCTAGAACCAGGCACTCAATACCATAGACTATTTAAAGAGATGCCCTCAAATATTGCAGGTCTTTTGGCGATTGTAGAGATTACCCTGAGGATGTGCAGAATTGGAATTAAAAAGAGAGACAAACCCCAAATATCTTTTATCTCCCTCCCGTCCCTGTGTACTGCAGGTTTCCTGAGAGAAACTACTGATGTCTTCTTTCAGCCAAGGGGCAGGCCTATATGGGGAGCCACATGTATGTAAATAAGATCTCAGCAGCATGCCTGCCTTCCTCTTCTTCAGAGAAATATCGATTTTGACTTGGAAGACTTACCTAAAATTTTTCTTTTCACTGGTCTCCTCATTGTGTACAACTTGCATTGGCGTGTTGAGTCGCACAATGTGATCTTTGTAAGGAATCTTGCAAGTTGGACCCGGCTCTTTGGAAGGCTTAGGACAAGGAGGGTTGTTTTAGAGCACCGTATTGATTTGTAGCCGGTTATTGAAGTTGTTGCAAATGCTTTGACTCCATTTTTCCCATTGAGTGATACTGAAATCACTGGTCTGCGGAATGAAGAGTCAGGCTTCCAAAGAGATGTTGTGCTCCTTTTCTCATGATGGTGATTTAAACAAGTCCCCGTGCCCTATCCTTTCAAAGCATCCACATTACCCTTGGGAACAGAGGAGCAATAGAATTGTTGCAATTTCATTTTATATTGAAACTACTGCAACACATTTCCTATACTTGGCCTATGCAAATTGTTTCTTTCTCTTTTTTTCCCCCCTTGGCAAAGAAATTATGGTTGTGTGTGGAAGCCCTAAGCAGGGCACAAAGACATCAAAGTTGGCCATAATCATAAAAAGCACATGCAAATCTTTCACATTAATAATTCACAGTTAAGCACAGGAGCTACGCCCCCTGTCCAAGATTGCGGCAAGTAGCAATTTGTTTAGCTTTGGTAAAGGGCACAAAATCACCCAAGTTCAGATGTTCTGTTTTGGTCTTCCAGTTGCTCTCTGGATTGAATTCAGACAAATAGCCAGCCTTACAAATGGATATGTACACGTTTGTCAGGAAGGTCTGATCTGTAGGGGACTGTTAATTTTGTGGACCTTGTCAGTGTTACTATCTCCTGAGGCCCTAATGAAACTGTTAGCTGAACCCCAAATTCCTGAGTGTCTCCCTTCATCACCTCCACCCTCTTCATGTATTCATTCTGTGGAAGCTTATTGAATGCCCACGTGTACTAGGTTTGGGCTTGGTGCCAGGGATGGACGGTGACCACGATGAACATGGCCCTGCCTGGCCCAGTGTGGACCCATGGAGGTCCACAGCCCGGCAGCATCAGCATCAGCCTCAGTTGGGAGTCGGTTAGAGGGACGGTGGCATGGACCCCACTCCAGACTGGGTCAGTTTTTTTTTTTTTTTCCATTTTATTTTATTATGTTACGTTAGTCACCGTATAATACATCATTTGTTTTTGATGTAGTGATCCACGATTCAGTTTTTTTAAATTTTATTTTATGTTATGTTAATCACCATACATTACATCATTAGTTTTTGCTGTAGTGTTCCATGATTCATTGTTTGCATATAACACCCAGTGCTCCATTCAATACGTGCCCTCCTTAATACCCATCACCATGCCAACCCCTCCCCCCACCCCCCTCCCCTCTAGAACCCTCAGTTTGTTTCTCAGAGTCCATCGTCTCTCATGGTTCGTCTCCCCCTCCGATTTCCCCCCCTTCATTTTTCCCTTCCTACTATCTTTTTTTTTTATTAACATATAATGTATTATTTGTTTCAGAGGTACAGGTCTGTGATTCAACAGTCTTACACAATTCACAGACCTCATCGTAGCACATACCCTCCCCAATGTCTATCACCCAGCCACCCCATGCCTCCCACCCCCCCACCACTCTAGCAACTCTCAGTTTGTTTCCTGAGATTAAGAATTCCTCAAATCAGTGAGATCATATGATACATGTCTTTCTCTGATTGATTTATTTCACTTAGCATAATACCCTCTAGGTTCCATCCCCGATTCAGTTTTAACAAGATCACCAGGTGATGCCGATTTCTGTGAAAGCCCCATGCAACAAAGCATTATAATAGGGTGTGAAAAATGCTCACCTGGAGGGCATTCTCAGGGGGTGGAGCGGGTCATGCCCCTGCTAGGATCTCGGGGGAGGTGCTCTGGGGAAGGAAGAACTGGTTTCAGCTGAAATCCGAAGGATAAAGAAGCACAGCACACAGGGGCGGATAGGGGTGAGTGCCTGCATTTTCAGGCCCCAGATAGCCACCGGTGCTTAACCCCCGAGGGAAGGGATTACATGCTGCTGGAGGACCGACAAGCTTCGTGGCTGGCACTCAGAGCTCTCCAGGAGGCGGAAAAATCTACGGTGAGTCCAAGGAGGGCTCCAGGCCCACAAACAAGGACTTTGACCTTTCCCCTGGAGAGTTATGAGGAGCCCTTGAGGTATTTAAATAGGATTGGATTTAAAAACACATAGGGTTGGTGCAAAATCACTTTCACTACAGTGAAGGGCATGGACAATGCGGTGCTGGCGCGAGTGGAAGCCTTTGAGACTGGGTGGGAGGCGGAACGGGAAGGATGGGAATGTGGGGAGGGAAGAGTCAGGAGAGCAGCCAGCAGGAGGTGCCACGTGCTGGGGGGCCCAGCGGAAGGTCTGGGTACCGCTTCTGACTCTCCCCTCCTGTAGACTGTCCCACGAGGCACATGCACCCAGGGTCAGGGTATTTCTCTTTGCCCCCTCTCTCCCAGGTCATCAGCTTTTAGAGCACAGGGCTCTGCCTTGCACGTTTTTGTTTTCATTATAGTGCCTAGCACAGAGCCCGCGCTCAGGGCTACCTGGAGTCCTGTTGTCGAGTTGAGACCCAGTTTGTGCAAGAGCTTGCCTTTCTTCAGCTGCAGAAGGCGACTCTCGGAAGATAATTGGCTGGAAAAAGCTGTGTTTCCTTGTTTATGTGTCTTTAACGTGAACAGTAACTCCTGTCTGTGTGGCACTTTGCGGTGCAGGCGCCATAACCGCTGTCTCATCTGCATTTCTCCCCACAGCCCTCCGTTAGAGAGGGGGGTGCGTTGGCAGCTCAGTGTTAATCAGGGCTGATTATCTCAGTCTTTCTCTCCTCCCCGTTCTGACTTCCTGCCTTCTGACTTGGGAGTTGAAGCTGGAAGCAGGTTTGGGGTCAAACAATGCAGAGTTAAGTCAAATAAATCCTGTCCATTCGAATTAGCCATCTGGGAGCAGGGCTGTGGAGGGAGAGGCTGAGCGAGAGGAGGGGAAAAGGGCTTCTGTTAAGCTGTGTGGTTCAGGCTCGCGGGAAACTGGGTCCGTGGGCTGGAGGAGACTGGGGGGAAATGCAAGCTCCCAGCCTTCCTGCGCTTCTGCCTCTGGGGGTCTACTTTGCTATGCTCCCCTGGGAGAAGAAGCCTAAAAGAATTTGGTGGAAGAAGGAAAGGCCAGGCCTTAATAAAATTGCCCCTTGCCTGTCTAAATGAAGAAAGGGGCTTTTCATGGAACAGACTTGAGTTTGGATCCTGGCTCTGCCACTCTCTAGCCTCATGGCCTTGGGCAGCTACTTAGCTTCTCCAGGTCTGTTTCCTAAAAAAAAAGTAAAATGGTGGTGACAATCCCTTTCAGACCGGTTTGTGAGAACCAGATGAGGCCGAGATGAATGCTAACAAGCAAGATGCCCCCAGTGTCTGGTGGAGTGCTTGCAACAATGCTAAGACTTTTGTATTTATCCAGCGACCCCTCACCCTTGTTGGAGATGATGCTTCCATAAGACAGGGAATGGCATCCAGAGCAAGGGTTCTCAACGTTCATGTGCAAAAGAATCATTCGGGAGGTTGTTAAAGCACACATTCCTACCGCAGCGGGCATCTAGAATGATCTGACCTAGAATGGTGCCCTTTGGATTCTCCCAGGGACCACATTTTGGAAAAGGTTGGAATGCAACCACAGCTAAAGAACTGCCTAGCCTAGTGTTTGCTCAAGTAGATTCTCAGGGCTACTCCAGACTTACTGCAAGGGGTTCTTCAGGGGGTAGGGCCTGTGTTTCTACCACACCCCAGGTGATTCTCAGGACAAAGCGAAGTGTGCATAACCCTGGGCTCTGGGATCCGGGTAATGCCCACCTCTGTGAGGATATTTAGTGCAAGAGGTTCAAGCAGTTGGGGATGTGCTTTTGAGGCAGAGAAGTAGAGACCTTAAGTGGGAAGAGCTCATCAGGGATGGAGCTGTGTTCCCTGAGGTGCTGACAGCTGGGACTGCCACTGGGCACCGCCTGGCAAGTAACAGACTCGAGAAACCAGCTCTGCGTCCTTGTCAGTTAAACCGGGGCTCAAGGACTGGATGCCTTTAGACCTTACAGCCCTGAAGTCACTTGGTTCTAGAAGATTGAGTGGACGTTAAATTAGGCAGAGGTGATTATATGTTAGCAGGGTGTCCCCAGTGTATGGTATTTGCATTTCTTTAAAATGTTGCGTATATTATGTGCATTTATTCAATTTCTGTATTCAGTCCGTGTTGGCACTTAACTGTGGTTATGTTTTTGTGGGGAAATAGAGCGTATGTGGTTGCATGAAACTGTCTGGGAACTTGGTAGATTTGTTACCCAAGCTAACAGCAGTGCTCGCTGGTGGCAGCTCCTGGAATTGCAGGGCTGTGGTTTTGAGGAAATAACATCAAAACCAGCTGTTGGGTAGGTGGAGAGGTCTCGGGGCCGGTGGGGGGGGCGGGGGGGAAGGAGGGGTGTTGGAAGGAAGCAAATTCCCACTTAAGCTGAAATAGTCTCTGGGACTGGGATACAGAAACCCGCATTTATAGTAAATCCTTCCTGTAAACCTTACGCCCAGTGTCATTTGGAAACAATTGGTCTGCGTCAGGGTTTCTTAACCTTGGCGTGATGGAATGTTTGGACCGTGGGGGGCGATACCTCGCGTGAGAAGCTCTCCTCACTTGAAGGGGAGGATGTTAAGCAGCATCCCTGACCTCAACCTCAACTAAGTGTTAGTAGCGCCTCCCCTCCCATTTCTGACAGTCCAAATTATCCCCGGACACTGCCAGTGTCCCCCAGTGGGCAGAATTGCCCCCACTGAAGCACCACTGATCTGAAGTGTGTCGTGAGCATTCAGTCCATTTCAGTGACAGCACAGAGCACAGGGTCACTAAAAGCTAAGATATGTCAGCTGTCATGACAGGAGGTCACTAATGCAAATGTGCAGTGACTTCTGATTGGTGGTAGGATAAACAGCTGGCCCTGTGACCCATGTTTTGATTTTTAAGTAGCCCTGGAGGAGAACTGTGAAGGATGGGCGGCATTCATGACTCCCCACACTTGAACCGGGGCATCTGATCGCCCCCACAGAGGCCCCCCATGTACCATGTCCGCTGCATCCTGCTGGTGTGTGGGAGCCCCAGAGGCGGGGATGGGGTAGACGTCATTTCTTTGAGATTCTTTAAAATAATTATGTTCTGTCGGCTTTTCCAGTCGGGTAAAAGGGCTTTTTATTGTGTGAAATATAATTCTGTATCGCAAACACATATTCCAGAAGCATAACAAACAAGACCGGGAATGGGGAAGAGAATGCATCCGTGTGGGGCACTGTTTGGTTAAATGAATGTTGCTAGGCTTGTTCTGGAGGTAGAGCTGAATTAATCTCTGGTGGGCACCTGTGAAGTCTGGAGGGGGACATTTAGACTTAACACTTCCATTGGGGATAATGAGTTAACTGGGGAGAGCACCTCACTCGTCCTGGTAGCACTGAGAGCCAAGCCTTCTGGTCTCCTCATACTGGGACAGAAGGTCTTGTTAGCAAGACACCAGAGAACCTGTCACAGGATGAATGAGTGAATATTGCAGAAGGCCTTGACTTACTCTTCTCTAAAAACAGAGGGTTGGGTTGGGTTTGGCCCCAAAAAGGGTCATTGTGAATCTGCGTACTGTGTCACCCACCGGGACTGAGAGCCTCGAGCCTCCCAGGTGTCCATGATGGGGG
This sequence comes from Callorhinus ursinus, assembly GCF_003265705.2. Taxonomy (NCBI): domain Eukaryota; kingdom Metazoa; phylum Chordata; class Mammalia; order Carnivora; family Otariidae; genus Callorhinus; species Callorhinus ursinus. The sequence continues at coordinate 3,163,977 of NW_027397145.1, forward strand.
AGTGGCAGGCAGAGTGGGTTGGAAGCAACAAGGTATTTCTGTAGGGCTCTCCCACCAGTCCTCTGAGGGACCTCAGAGAAGCCCCTGCCCTCTAGACCTCGTTTCTTCCACCGTTGAATGGGAGCGCTGAGCTTGGACTTCTCCAAGGCACCTCTAGCTTCCCCATTGTGTGGCTCTGGTGCAGAGAAGGTCCATGCCTCTTCATCTCTTCTGCTGTGGGTGGGCTGGACAAGAGGGTCCTGAGCCGTGGGGGGAGGGGGGGTGAAGGGAAAGGAAATGCCGTGGAATTTCTGATCTCATTCTGCTTCCCCCCCTCAACTCATCCTCCCCTCCTGAAGGACTGTGGGTACGGCCAGCAGCCAGTCTCTGCATCAGCCATTGCACTGAAGTTTGACTTGGAGGAGGTGTGGCCGGCCCTCCTGTCCCCCCACCCTTGGTGCCTGTGCTCCTGCAGTATCTTCCTCTGACCTGCGGGGGTGGGGAGTGGGGCCGCTTCATGATGGACTTGGACTTAACCAAAGGCCTTTCCGTACAAAGAGACTCACCCACCAGCTCTAAGACGGCTAAGAGCCTGTTTCAGGAGTGCAGTTCTTCTGTTTTAATGCTTGATCCAGCATCAAATCATTCATCTAGTGCTAGTCGTTAGCATTTTGGTGTGAATGCACTTCAGCTCATTTCCACAGGTGAGATTTTGCTGGGAAAGGGGAATGTAGGTACTGCGCTCCCCAGAGGGTTGGGTAAGAGCAAAGAATGGAACAAAAACCCAGGAGGAATGAAAACAGCATGTAACTTGGAGACGAGAGCTGATCAAAGAGACTTCTACTTGCCCAGTGTTGTCAAGGGGGAAGGTTCTCCGATGGCTTCCTCAGCCACACATCCTGGTCTGTGAATGGCCGAGCCACTCCCATTTCATCCTGATCTTGCTGGTCTGAACCAGGCAGATTTGTTTATAGTAAATAATCTGTGAGGATTCTCCTACCCTCCCAGAGGCCAGCCATCTCTGTTCTCCAACACTGTGGTTCAACCCTCCTGCCAGTCCATCATCACTGGAGGTTCACTTTATCTGATCCTCGGTGGGTGGGAAGGAAGTCCTGAAAAGGCCTCTTGAGGTGACAGTTAGGACCACCCTCAGTGGACACCATAGCGATTGGCTGGATCACTCACTGAATTTTTTACTTACACTTTTATTTATTCATGGGGGTCAACTCTCTGGGGCAAGATGAAAGAGGTGCCCAAGACAAGACGCTTCTTAGTGACGTAAGGAATACAACGGCCTTCAGATTCTAAAGGCCATTTTCTTCTGTGGAAAGAAATTCTTGTTCTGAGAGAAACACGGGACATGGGATACGAGGTGAGGAGGGGACACGGTAATGCTGGATTTTCCTGCCGTGATAGATCTTTCTCGGCCTCCATCCTTGACGGCAGTGTTTCTGCAGAGCTTTCAGTGGGACGCTGGTCCCTCAGAATCTTCTGTGGAAAAGAGTTGATCACGTACATACTTAACAAACTTGTGCTCACCTCCTAGGGTTGGACCAACTCCGTGTGCCCACGCACTGCAGCCTTGACTCTCTTGGGGTGTCTTGCTAAGCACGTTTGCAAGGTGAAGGATGGGGGAAGGCCTGAAACAGAGAAACCAGGGCTCCAGTTTTCTAAACAGTCATTCTCAACTCTTTCGCCACAGACGCTTTTTGTTTTCTTCCCTTGACACCTTATTAGAAGGAACACATTTTTAGAGATGTGGCTCCATGAAATGGTTTTCTCCCGGGATGAGTTGTTACCACATCACTGTGAGAATGAATTGTTGGCAAACCGTGTTGAGCCTCTGGCAGGGGATGCGGGCCCCTGAGAGGTGCTGGTACGCTCCAGCCGGAGGCCCAGGCCAGGCTCTTTGGTGGCCGTGATCTGGAGGATCTGCCACTGTGCCTGGTGCATAGCAACTGTATGAAAATTTATGGGACAAGTAAATAAAAGAAGGTTTGTTTTAACAGTTTGATAGTCCTGTAAGCCTCTTGTGGTTTACATAAATGTCCTCTCTGCTCATAGATACAACCTCAAAATCCAGACAGTGCTACATTTCATTTTTCTTTTTTGTGATGACTTCCCCCTTCCCCCCCCCCCCCAAGCTGAGACATGATGATCGCATCCCTCAGGCCTAAAGTGTCTTCCTTGGCAGCATCCTAATGTCCTTTGTATGGTGATACACCTATTTGATTACTGGGGCATCTTGACACTTAGGAAGAGAAAAGGCTCTGGGAACAGGTTTGTTTATTCTGAGCAGACCTGAAAACACAGCTACATTTATAATGTGCCTGCCAGGCACCCCAAGCAAACACACGCATTGGGAGAAGATAAGACCTGCTTCTCGTTTCTGAGATCTTGCCTCCTGGAGCACTGAGTTTCTGTGAAGTCTGTGCAGAACGTAACACTTGAGGTCGTCCCGCTCGAGGCGAGCGCCGCCTGCCAGGGCAACTGTGTGACACGGTTCGGGGGGCGTCACGGTGGGGGGGGGCGTCACACATGTGGTCGAGCGCACTGACTGTCACGGGGCCAGCCTTGCAGGTACAAAGAAGGGTGACCAGGGCAAGGGGCTCTGATTCAAGCCCCACGTCCCACAGTTGGGAGCTCTGGGACCTTGGGCAAGTCACTCAACTGCTCTGGCCTCAGTCTTACGCACAGAACTAAGTGAAGACCTCCCACCCACCCAGCCAGTAAGTTCCTCCTCCTTCCATCCTCAGGACAGCCTTGGGAGACTGTGGTATGAGATACAACAGCCGAGGCTCAGAGAAGTGGAATGACTTGCGCTAAGTCCTTGTTAGGAAGTAGCAGTCAAGAACGCAGTGCTGGTTTGCCTCCACGGCGTGGCACTGACCATTCCCTGCATCGCCTCCGGTAAGGATCCCTCCCAGGCTTCGGTAAGGATCTGGGGTGGCTATGGGCGGCGGCCGGGAGGAATCTTCTAGAGTCCAGGTGACTGTGTTGTCTGAATAAGGACCTACGACCAGTGTGTGTGTGGCGGAGGCGCACCTCTCATCCCAAGGGTTCCCAGATTCCTTGCGACAGTCCAGGATCAAGATCTCCTTCAGTGAAGATGGCTGAATTGCGATCAAGATTCCCTTACCTGTCCAGCTTCTCCTGTGTGTCTTACCCAAGAGTTGTTTTGTTTTGTTGCCTTAGTAAAGCAGAACTTATGAGGAGCCTCGACACTGTATGCTCCAGAGAACGTGACCCTCGTCCGTGTCATGGTTCCTGCCACTCGGGGGAATGGGGCAGACAGGAGGTCAGAGGCTCTGCTGGGCCCTGGGCCAGACCCCACGGGCAGACCTCAGGTGCTCAGGCTAGAGTGCCGTTTTCAGGCTAGGAGCATGCATCCCATGGCTTTTGGATTTGCTCTTTCCCAGTGTGCCCACTTCAGGGCATCTGTTCCACAGTCCAAAGTGAATCTGAATTTAGCAAGCATAATCTGGACCCCTGTGCTCACTCCCCACCTCTAACCAGCCCCAAACACTCTGACTCCGTGCATTAGCTAGGACTGTCCCAGCGTTGTGACATACTGTTCTGATTTCACACTGATGGAAGGGGGGAAAGAAAACCTTTAAGACAAAACCAAGAATCCAAGAGGTAGTTCTGGCTTGAGCTTGATGTAGGGGCTCATTAGAGGTTATTACGGCCTGGATTCCCACTTTCCATCTCTGAGCTGTGTTGTCTATGCCCTGGGTCTGTTCTCAGGCCGTATCCTCTGTGGCAGGGAGTAGGGGTGGGGTGGCAGCAGCAGAGCCCGGCTTAGAGCCTCACACATATACATTTAGTAGAAAGTGTCTTCCAACCGTCCTGGCAAATACCTCATTGCGTTGCACTGGCTCCCATGTCATCATGCGTCCGCCCTCGGACCAGTCACCATGGCCAGGAAAATGTAGAGCACGGATGTGCTTAGGTCTGGGTCACATGCTCCATCTCCTGGAGTTGGGGTGGAGTTTGGTCCAAAGCTAGGAACCAAATGTGGGGGAGAGCTCATTCCCCAAAGGAACCCATAAAAGGGGAGAGGGATGCTCGTGGCCAGAATGTAAACACTGTTCGCTTCCTGCTCTGCTAGATCTCCCTGGTCCTCCCGTTGCTGGCTAGGCTCCGGCATTGTGTGTGTTGCTAGAGGAGTGGGTACATTTTTGATCGTATTCCAGAAGCAGGTATGTACTTGTGACGGCCACGTGCTTACACCGACTTAACAACATTCACTGCATGACATCAGAGGTAGGAATCACGACTCCCGTTTGTTGAGTTCTTATCATAGGGCAGCCACTGCTAGATCCTTCGATGAGTATTCTCTGACTTAATCTTTGAAATTACACTTGAAAAGAGGATTGTTAGTCCCAATTTACAGATGGAGAAACAGACTCTGGGAGATGGAATGCCTTGCAGAGTCACATAGTTACTTTAGGCACAGGTGGAGACGCTACGGCGAGAAATTTTTTTGGTCTCTTGGCCACTCCTCTTGTGGACAAATCTCATATTCTCGCCTGTAGATACACTTATTTGAAAGTTAATTGGATATTTAGGAATATTTCTTGCTAGACAAAAGAAGCAGAAGTGTCTTCATTCAGGAGGGCCAGAATTCAATGCATTTTTCAACGGAGTTTGGGTGTGCGCGTGCATATGAGCACATAATGTACGTTTGTATCCGTGTGTGTATCGGCATGCTGTTGTAAAAATGAGAGAATTGAGTTGCTGGTCTTAGTGTGAACTGATACTCTTTGCCTTTAGTGAGCAAAGTTTGTTGAAGCTGATGTGATATCTCTTGATCTGTAAATTGGTGCTTGTGGTCAGCATCTCCAGAGATGGAGGCGGCTAGGGAGTCTGAGAACACAGGGTTACCATATTTAGGATTTTCATGGTACTGGTACAGAAAGGGATGATGCTACAAAGTCTTATGGGTAAGTAGGAATATTTAGAAGGTTAAGTGACACAATAGAGTAGCAAGTGGAGGATTAAGGAAGTGCACGGGGAATGTGGTTTGTTCCATAGCAATGTTAGCTGTGGTGTGGGCTGACCTGCAGACAGGACTTCGGTAAGACTGTTTCTTTAGCTTGATACTCAAGGGTCTCTCTGTGGTAGTTATAATCTATAGCTCTGCAAATATGCTTGGTGTTTCCACCAAATGGGGCTTTTCCCTTCTCCTTGGACAGACCCTGTACTTCCTACTTCCATGTTGGTATATGGAACTTCTTAAACCTGTTCTTGAAATGGACTTTAGCAAAAAGTTGATGATAAGTATTTAGGCATCCATTAGTTAATTCAGTGGGTACTAGTTGAGCCCCCACTAAGCACCAGACAGTGTTCTAGGTATATGTGATAGAGTGGTGAGCAAGGCAGAGGTCCCTGCCCATGGGGAGTTCTCCTTTTGTGCCATTGAGTGACTCAATCGCTCTGGAGGCTCCACTGGGCTTCCAGGCTGGACACCTGCCATGGGAGCCCTTTCCTTAGGAACTTGGACTTGAAATCTCTTGGCTTCTTTCCTGGGAAGGAAAGGATTGTATTCCTCTGGCCATGCCTTTGCTAATGCCTCTGAGTGGATAACCCAGAGAAGTATTTCCTATTCTCAGGGTGGCAGGTATTTTGTAGCTCTTTTATCTAAGGCTCCTTTGGATGTGACTCAACAAATACTCAGGCTCAGTTCAAGCCAAAAGAAGGAGTAATCAGGAGGTGCAAGGGGTGGTTGATACACTGGGAGTGCTGCCCTCATAGGGTCTGGTGGGCAATTGGGGATCCAGAAGGCCACTGTCAGTCTCTTTCATCAGTGTTCTCTATATCACCCTGCTCTCTCCTGACCTGGCTTCAACAGCGTCACGAGGTGGAGGTGCACTGGTGAAATGGCTGCCCCAGAGCCCCAGAACGCACAGATCCATATTTCCAATGACCAGTAGAGAGCAATAGTATGGCTAATGGCAGTTCTCATGTCAGGGGAGAGGATGCTTGGATCAGAGGTCTGCCCACAGCCCCAGCGGCTGTGATCTGAGAGGGGGAGTGGCTTCTGTAGTGCAGATGAAGCTGCAGGGCCCATCCCTATGACAGGCAGAGGGGTGGTTCTTGGAAAAATGCTGGTGGGCTGAGGATTCCACCATCCAGATTTCCTACTGGGCTGTGTCAAGGAAACATACCGTTAGTCTCAGTTTAGGATAATTCAGACTGGCACATTGTAGGAATGGCCTCAGCTGACCTTGCCCTCAAGCTTACCACCTGTGGTGGAGAGACGTCTGTATCAGCAAAGTACCTGGAGATCCAGTGTGTGATATTAATTCTGAAGGATAGGAAATCATTAGTTGGGGCTAGTAAATCCTCTGTTCCAGTAAGACTGTGTATTCCAAGAAAATAAAGAGCTCTTCTCACGGGGGAAAAAAGGCATTTGTACAAATAGGCTCTGGGTTGGGGATGGGCACCTCGGGGCTTCTGCTTGCTAATGTTGTTCCAGCTACTCTCGTCCATATTTAATTGAATTGAACATGTTGAAATTTGTTCCAGTGTATTAACAAGGAGCTGGTGAATGCATGTGCAATGCGTGACAATTAATGTTTGCTTCCCCCCCCCGCCCCCTCCCCGTGCTGACCCCCTTCTGGGAACACCCACAGAGGACCCACTGAGGAGAGGATGTGCTCACTCAAAAAGAGAGGTCTTAACTCTTTCAGGTCCATAAATTTCAGCAACAGCCTGGAATTAAGAATCTGCTCCGTCTCTGTGGCTGGGAGTGGAATCTTCTCAGACACTGCTATGAACTTGTGCAGTTATGTACAATTACTTCACAGATGGATCACTGAATAACAGTTTCGCTTATTTTATGTTAGAGAGCGCGTGCTCGCGAGTGCAGGGAGGGGCAGAGGGAGAGGGAGAGAATCTCAAGCAGACTCCACACTGGGCGTGGAGCCCATCGCAGGACTCCATCCCATGACTCCAAGACCATGACCCGAGCCGAAACCAAGAGTTGGTGGTCCAACTGACTGAGCCACCCAGGCGTGCCAACAGTTTTGTTTCTTAATCACGAAAGCAATGCACGTTGATGATCAAAATTTGGAACACACAGAAAGCATGAAGAGAGAATACCACCCATAATTTCATTATTTAGAAAATAATGGCTATAAATTGTCTGGTATGTTTCTTTCTTTTATTGCTCTTATGGCTGTGTGTGCTAGCAAGTATATTTAAAGTAAATTAGGAGGGGTGCCCGGGTGGCTCAGTCGTTAAGCATCTGCCTTCGGCTCAGGTCATGATCCCATAGTCCTGGGATCAAGCCCCGCATCAGGCTCCCTGCTCGGCGGGAAGCCTGCTTCTCCCTCTCCCACTCCCCCTGCTTGTGTTCCTGCTCTCGCTGTGTCTCTCTCTGTCAAATAAATAAATAAAATCTTCAAAGAAAAATAAATTAGGAGGCTGTGATTTCATATCTGGTATTCTCGCTCTCTTTTGACTTGTTTCTCCTCTCATTAATGAATGAATGTGCCTTTTATAGTTTTACTGAGGTATAATTTAATATCATAACACTAGCCCATTTTTTAATTTAAAGATTTTATTTATTTGACACAGAGCAAGCGAGTGAGAGAGACAGAGAGCAAGCACAAGCAGGGGGAGTGGCAGGCAGGGGAGAAGCAGGCTCCCCACTGAGCAAGGAGCCCGATGTGGGGCTCGATCCCAGGACCCTGGGATCATGACCTGAGCCGAAGGCAGCCGCTTAATTGACTAAGCCACCCAGGTGCCCCAGCATTAGCCCGTTTTAAGTGTGCAGTTCAGTACGTTGGAGTAAAATTTTGGAGTGTGCAACCATGCCTCAGTCCAGTTTGAGATCATTGCTGTCTCCCCCTCCCAGGTCCCTGGGTCCCCACTTCCACCCCTGGGCTCTCTCTGTCTCTGTAAATGTCAATGTGCAGATATAGAATCCTACCACATGCGGTCTTCTGCGTTAGACTTCTTTGCCCCAGCGTTGTGGTGGGGGCCCCACCTCTGAGGGGGCTCCGTCAGAGGTGACACTGGAGTGCCTTCCTCCTCTCAGTGATGGGGGTGGGGTTCAAAGGGCTCCGCAGTGCTGAGTATTGCAGGCACCCCACTCTCCGGAGAAAGGCAGGACTGCACCCGTATCTGTCTTCAGCATTGGATTCTTGCCGAAGTGCCGAGAGGGCAGCGATTACAAATGTTAACGTGATTGTGAGGAGAAAATGAGGTTTCTGTGTCAGCGTCCTGTTGACCTCAACGGGGGACCTCATCTTAGGGCCAGGGCTCTTGCTTTATTCTGAACCAAGGACTGAGTTTATAACTATTGATTTTCACCATGAAGGTCATCTTTGAAACCAGAAGGACCAGGAAAGCATTGTCTGCTTTGGAGAGAATGTGGGGTGACAGGGCAAGAAGCACAGGGGCCTGGTTCTGTGACAGAATTCTCCCATGAGCTTGGAATTTAAACATTTTTTGCTCTCTCTTCGCAGTCAGCTAATTGGAGAGACCTTTCTCAAACCATTTCTTTTCTTACAGGGAGCTTAAAGGATGCCCCCCAAATCTTTCTGGAACGTTTACAACCTGTCTGACTCCAGACCAGGAGAGTTAATGTAGTTTCCTTTGGCTGAAGCCTTCTTTGTGCATTTCAAAGAGGGAAGCTTTTTAAAAGTCACTTACATTCTCTTTATCTCAGCAGAAAAGGAAGTTGTTTGGATGCTTATATACCTTATCATTTTGAGTCCAAGTTGTGCACCTACGTTGTTCTGAGACAAGTCTATCTCACAGAATCTTGTGTACTCTTGTGCAGGCCGTGAATTTGGCCTAACGCAGAATGGGAGAGCCACAGAGACCTGGGGACTGTGTGGAGGCAGGATGGCTCCCTTGGCAGATACCCTCGGAGGCCGGGGCTCTGCTGGGCTCCAGCGGGGGCGCGGGGGGGGGCTGCTTTTAATCTCCCCAGTCAGGAGAGAAACTGTCCCCTGCGTTTTTAGTAATGATGGTTTGGATGTGATGTTTATATACCCTCCCAGTCCCAGTGTCTTTCTTTGTTTCTTGAATTATAGAGGCCATTGAAATTCATCTCGCAACAAACACACACGACTTGTTTAGAAAATATCACACTTACATTTAGCACTCACAGAATTCTCTGTGTATTTATAGATGCAACGTGCGTGTACCAGCTTTCTCCCCAAAAGCAGGTTCTCGGCTTTGACCGGATTACAGTTACTATTTATTTGTTTCCAGGAATTTGGGCGCCTGGCACCCTGTGCATCTCTGCCAATGCCAGTGTTGGAGCACTTGAATTCTGAAGGATCTCATACTCTCTTGGCCCGCAAATAAGATTTTCTCACTCGTGCCTTGAGATCCTGTGTGTTTCCTTTTGTCAGAGCATCCTCGGGCCTGGATTTACCAGGATGGCCAGAGCTGGTGCCTGTGAAGGAGGTGGCGATGTCTTCTCCTTGATGTCTCTGCATGGTCCACATGGCCCTAGCGCTGGCCACTGGGAGAAAGGGGAGGGCTGTGCTGGCCTGGTGTCTGCTGGAGCCTTCTGTGCCTTCCTGAGACTCCCTCTGCTCTCACTTGGCTGTTTTCTTCCTCCCTCCTGAGCTCTTTGCCTCGCTTTCTGGAATAATGCATTTACTAGGTCACTCCTTTCCTCCAAAGTGTTGTACCTATAGAATCTGGACCCAGCTCTTGAACCTGACAAGCAGAGCCCTTCTCTGTCCAGCCTTAACCTGTGTTTCTGACTTTTTATTCCCTTTATTTTAGGTCCTCCCACATGACTACCCTCCAACCACAGTGGTGCCATCAGGCCCTTTTGCCAGGTGGGCTTATGTTTCGCTGGGTGATTACTGGGGATGTGATGAAATGTATAGTTTCCCAGAGCTTAAGCAAGTGTGTTGGGTGCGGCCCAGGGATCTGCGCTTTTAGCCAGCATCTGGGTGATCACTGCTGCTGGTAGGGAGGGGCTACACCTGAGCTTCTCCAGCTGTTGGCATCTCCGAGTCTGTGCTGCCTGTAGGGCCTGGCTTTCCCGGGACAGCTCGCCTGCTGCAGCCCCTGCACTGATTCTCCCTTGTTTTGGTAGCGCTTGTTCTTTATGATACTGATTTTGCACTTAGCACATTCTGCCTTGGACCATGATTTGAATGTGTCATAGATGTATTTTCACACCGGTTATAGATGCCTCTATAAAACCACCTTATATTTGCATGGCACTTGTCCCTGAGCTCCTGCAGAGCAGAGACCTTGCTTTCTACAAGGGTCTCAATGCCACGCCACTCCCTTACCTGTCCAGCCTGCATTGGCTGAGGCAGACCCACGACGTGGGCTTATCGAGATAGGCAGTGCTGTTCTTTCAGACGTTCAGCGAGTCTTCACTGAGGACTGGTTTTGGGCTGGGCGCTCGGCTGGGTGCACATGGTGGCTGAAGCAGAGCCTCAGGTGGGGAGATGAGCCATGAACCGAAGTAGAAAAAAGACTAATGGTGGTATCTGCCCTGAGGGACCAGACGGGCTGGAATTGTGACTGTCCCGGGGGAAGCTGTCTCAGAGGGGGAGACCTGGGGTCCAGGTCTGAAGGACAGGGGGGCGGTCCTGTGAGGAGGGAGAGGATGGGGTTGCACACAGGGAAGCGCTGAGCAGCAGGAGTGAGCCGGAAGGCGCAGGCCTAGGCGAGGCTGGAGAGGAAGCATAGGCTGCACTGAGGAGTTAACCAGCAACTGGGGGGGAGGTTACCTTTAATGCAGTGGGGGGGGGGTGATGTGCTCTGAGTTGTATAAAACTTTAATACATAAAGCACAGTGTTGTATCAGCAAAGGAGATGCGTCGGGGGGAGGAGTATGAGTGGTGAGGGGTTTGGTGGGGGGTTAGTCTGACGGTCCTCTGGCTGAGGCAGCTGGGCTGGAGCCTGCTCACCTCGGTGGAGCTGCTTGGTAAGGCCTGGCTGTGATACTACATGTCCTGCGAATGAGCTAGGACCTTTTATTTCCCCAATCTTTTTAAAGATTTTATTTATTTATTAGAGAGAAAGAGCACGAGCAGGGTGGGGGTAGAGGGAGAGAGAGCAGCAGACTCCCGCTGAGCCCGATGTGAGACTCGATCCCAGGACCCTGGGATCATAACCTGAGCTGAAGGCAGCCGCTTAATCAACTGAGCCACTCAGGCGCCCCGAGCTAGAACCTCTTGTCCACACTTCAGTGGGTCCTTTGATTGCAGGCATTCAGAAGACCCTGAGATTCGAAGACACCCTTGGGATCACTTTATTGACTTTGAACATTTCATAGATGACAAGACAGCTTCCAGAGAGGGGAAGCAGCTTGCCTGGGGACCACAGCTACAGCCCTGCCACTCACGTAGCTCGTCCTTTTCCTCTGAGGAATAAACAGTTCTTTGGCCTCAGACGCAAAGTGGGACTCAGGTTGCTGTAATAGCTGAGTAAGGAGCAGTCCTCTTTGGAAGCCCTTGGGAATCATAGTGGGTGCATCTGGGGGAGACCAGAGCTTTGCCATCACACAGATGAGGGATTTGACTCCTGGTTCTACCACCATTTGCTGGTTAGAGAACTTCGGGCCAGGCCTGTAATCTCTCTGGCTCTCAGCTGTGAAATCATAGTACTAATACCTAGCTTGCAGAGATGTCAGGTGGATTAAATGATATAATGGGCACGGTACTTATCACGGTGCCTGAAGTAGCAGGTGCTCGAGAAATGAATTGATGATATTGCATGTGGCTGAGTGATGATGCCTGGCGCATGGCTCCCGTAGATGAAAGCTCTAATTACCAGGGTGAATATTGGGCTGGGCGGGTCTCTGCAAAGATGAACTGCACCCTTTCTTGGCACCTGAACGGTCTTTGATGGAGTCCGTTGGTGGATAGTGAGCTCTCCTAGGCCTCATCTGTGCATCCCCATGGCCCGTGCCTAGCACACAGTGGTTCCTTACACATGTATTTGTTGACATGTTAGGTGGATGAATATTTTTACCATCAAGAACTTACAACAAGCTCCATAACCGAGTATCAGCTGACACTCATTTTTTTAATTTCAGCTTCTAGCTTTCCATGTGAATTTTCACAGTGCGTCTGATGATAGATTTGGAGCAAGTTCATGTCTTGAGATCTGAGAGATACGTGGCTTTAAAATAAGTGCTGATGTGTTCAAGGAATGAGTTCAACTGGCTTTCTCCTAATCTAACTACAGATGCAGTGTCGGTTTGCATTTTGGGTGAAGCTGGTGGAGGGAGCTGGGAAACGGGAGCGTTGTAGATGCGCAGCCCTCACCTTAAAAGTCACCCATAACCGGGAATTGCAGTTATAATTTCCATCCCTACCATGTCTGGGGATCTCGGATTCAGCCGGCCAGAGGTACCGAGTGGAGACAGTATAAGGCAGGGAAGTGGCAGGAACGGATATATTATGCATTGCGCCCCTAGGTCATCTCTCAGCTCCTGCGCTTTGGGCAGCTCGTCATGATGAAAGAGCTAATTTTCAGGAGCAGTGGCCTGCAGGGAGGCCGGGCAGGTCAGAGGTGAGGTCCCAGCTCTGCTTTCCATGCAGCATGCGATAATGGCTGATCCAGCTCCAGCTCAGTGATAGACTGATCCCCACGGAGCCCGGTGTGAGGGCCAGGGGATTCTGTCTTCTAAAGAGGAGAAGGAGGCAGGAACTGCAAAGAAGGTTCTGACCTGAAAATAATACATGCCCTTCTACCATTGGTTCAGATATTTCCAGATCCGGCCACAGAATCCGGAAGGTTTGAAGACACGTGGGTGGTAAGCTGAGTGAGCCTTGGGGACGGATTCCCAAGCTTGTATACGTGATAGTGTTTGTGCTCAGAGGGATGTGCTGTATTAGAGGAACCAGCAGAACAACGGTGAGGTGAAAGGCGTGACAGGGACAGAGGAGCCCCCCCTTCCCGTATCCTCTCTCCCTTGCCCTCTAGGTCCCCTACTTCAAATCCCTGCCCGTTGTATTTTCAAAGCTGCATTTCTTCGAGTCATTTATCTAAGGTTTAGTTGTAAAAACCGGGCAGGTGGATGCTTAATGTCCAAACAACCCATAAAAAGGCTCCATTGTTAACGAAGTCCGACTAACTTTGGTTGGACTTGTGTAACGCTTGGCATCGGTGTTGCTCCCGGTTCTCCAGAGAAACGGGACCAAGAGGACAAAGGTAAACGTCCAGAAAATAAGGCATCGGCTCAAGCAAGTGGAGAGGCTGAGACGTCCCAGTATCTGCGTTTGGCAAGCGGGGCACCCAGGAGAGCTCATGGTGTAATTCCAGTCCGAGTCTGAAGGCCTGAGAACTAATGTTTTAAGTTCTGGTCCAAAATCCCTCAGGCTCGAGAGCCAAGAAGAGCCGATTTTGTCCATTTGAGTACAAAAGTGAAAAAAGACCAATGGCCCAGCCCAATTACTTAGGCAGAAGGAATTCCTTCTTATTTAGCTTTTTGTTTTACTTAGATTGTCAGTTGATTGGAGACCACCCACATAAGGGGAGGGGGGCAATCTGCTTTACTGAGTCTTCCTTTCGGTGTTAATTTCATCCAGAAGTACCCCCACGGACACACCCGGAACAATGTTAGGCCATATGTCTGGGCACTTCGTGGCCCAGCCCAGTTGACCCATATGATTCCCCATCGCCGCATCCCGAAGCTGGCCTGGGGGAAATCGGCCAGCCGAGGGGCCGTTTCTGTCTTCATGTGCTATTTCCGTTTCCCAAAAGACTTAAAAAAAAAAAAAGTCCTGGTCTGTGGAGGTGATCTAGTTGGGAGGTAGTGTTGTGAAAGGCTCCGGTGGGTGTTACAGCTTTGCCATGGGCTAGCTGTGATCCTGGCAGATCTCCTCGTCAAAACCTCCGTTATCTCAGCGGGAAAGTGCAAATGATAATAGCACCTGCTCCTTAATGTTGTTATGAGGAGTAAAGAAAATAACACACGGGAGGTACTTAGCGTAGCTCCCTGGACTGTGGCACGTTGGCTGTCGTTACAGCCGTGTTCTGCCGTGAAGGGGGGTGGGAAATGCCTAGAATCACTAGGCATGATGAGAGCGTGGTGTGCCCGGTACTGAGTTAGGTGCCTTCTCTACAGGGACTCCCTGGTGGCCTGTCTGCCCCGGAAGTAGGTTCTCTCCCCTACAGACCGCATGGGTTATGTTTTCTTTTCTGGAATTTTTCTTCTGTCGTTTAAATGAGAGGAGCCTTATTTCTTTGGGGGAGGAGCTAGGTCATCCTGGGGATGGCCTTGGCCAGCTGTCCCCCTTTCCCAGGCCCATCCTCATCTGTCATCCCTGTCCCCAGAGTGCACAGGAGGATGGGAGGCTTTGGCAGCCAGGCCCTGATGGTGACATGGCCTCGGGATCCGGGACCCCGGGCCGGGGGCGTCAGTATATTTTGCCATCCAGCTGGGTCCAGTTTATAGATTATGTAAAACCACAAGGTTGTCTTTCAAGTGTGTTCCTGGCACATACTCGTTGTTCAGGCCAGTCATGTTTCACAGGTGGTTCTCCAGTTACCAGCAAGGAGGAGTCAGCTATCAGTTGGATGTCAGGCAGCAGAAAGGACTGTGATGAGCTCCTGTTGTTTACACTTTAAATGGCATTACAGGTAGGCGTGGACAGTGGGTGGTTAATTCCAAGGTCTTAAGCATCTGAGGGGTCTCTGCGGGAAGGATATATTCATGTTCTTTTTTTCTTGCCAAGACATTTTCCTTCTGTTCATTCAGCTTGAGAATCTGGACCATTTCCCAAATTATTAAGCCTACTCTGGAAAAGGCAGGTGGATGTACATTCCCAGCAGCTCTTGTTGGCAAATGCTATGTGTGTGTGGCAAGACTTACCTGACACCCTAGGCATTTTAGTCAGAGCAAGCCTGGGAGCGGTGTATTTTTCGTATTCGTTACCTTACACTTGAGAAACTTGATGCACAGACTAGTTATTTGCTTTGCCTAAGGTTTCACAGCTTATATGTAGAATTAAGGCTTGCACTTAAAGCATGGACTGGCTTTTTGGGACAGAAAGCACCCAGGCACCATTCATAGAGCTGGGGCAAGCTGAGCATGCTCCTCTGTATTCCATTCCTCTTTTCTGGGAGAACAAGTTTCCCAACCACTGGTGTCCTTGTTTGCCTGATGGCAAATGGGAATCGCTGTGCGGGCTTTTGTCAGTGTCACAGGGGTATTTAAGACTTCGTGATGTTATATTTAAGATTTATTTTCTGATTTATTCTTGCGGATTGTTAATAAGGTTATGAAAATAAACCCATAGTACTTTGACTTGAGAAAAATGAGAGGTTTTAAAATCTTTTCGTAGCATGTTTTAGCCAATATCAGTTTGCACTATTGGGATACACCAAACAAGAAGGATCACAGCTGACACCTACTCCACACTTACGATGGGGCAGGCAGGTGGCGGCATGGGTGATTAACTCACGGAATCCTTAAAACCCCCGCTGTGTGGTGAACATTCCTCTGGTTCCCATTGTACAGTTGGGAAGAAGCTGGAGCTGGGATAGGAAGTGAGTCTGACTCAGGATTTTGTGCTCGTAACCAAAGTTCTCCATCCTTCCCCACAACAGAAAGCATAACGCTTGGGCGTTTTGAAAAGTTCCATTTAAAAAATTTTTTTTTCAATTTAAGATCAGTTAGCCAACATATAGTCCATCATTAGTTTCAGATGTAGAGTTCAGTAGCTCATCAGTTGCGCATGACACCCAGTGTGATGAAAATTTCCATTTAAGTCAATGATGAATGCAAATGATTATTTTTTAGAATTTTGGTGAAGTGTATTCAGAGTGAGGCTCTTTTGGACCGTATTTCATCCAAAATAATGAGGTTTAATGCAATATGTATTAAAACGCACCCCATTTGAGAACATCTGGAGAGAAATTACCTGGTTGATTTTTACAGTGGGCATAAACAACAGTGGAATGATAGATGAGACGAATTCAGGTAATCTTCGGATTAAAATTCTGAACAAAGAGCATCTTTTGGGAAAGGTTGGATCTCCGGATAAGCACCAAATTATATTCCCACCTTATTTAAGAATTTGTGTTGGCAGGTTTAACAAGATCTTGGCACATTCTAATTTGAGATTTATTACAAGATGTGTGCAGGTTTAATAGGGGCTTAATTATTCATATCCACATCTTCCTGACAGTAACTTACTTCAGCTGTAGATAAATTCCTGGCGCATTGGGAAATACTGGCTTCTACTGTTGAAAAAATACAGTGAAAGGAAAATTAAATGCATATGCAAGAGATTACCCAGGACAACCAGCTCCACTCAAGCAGGAGCTTGGAGTGAGTAGGTCTCCACATAGCTTGAATGGGACTGCAGAAAGGGAGCTGTTCTGTGCCCCTGCACTGGGAGGCAGCCCATAACCATGGAGAGAGCACAGGCTCTGGAGTGAGGCCCACTTGAAGTCAACTCCATTTATAGCTTGAGGATTGAGTGCCTATCTTAAAGTCTTTCTTAAAGTCTGTAGGCTTCAGTTTTTTTACAAGCAGAGGAGGGCAACTAATGTCTCTCTCAAAAGGTTGATGTAAGGATGAATGGAAACCTCTGTAAAGTAGGAAGCATTGTACATGGTATAGGAAGCACAGAATGGGATGCACCTTCTTTCATTTCCTCTACTCCCATCATCCATTCCTTAAGTCTATCCAAAGCTCTGGTGAAAATGTAGAGCAGTAGGCATTCCCAGATGCTGCTGGTGAATGTGAAATGGTACAGCCCTTGTAGAGGTCCACTTGTTGATATCTATCAAGATAAAAGACCTCAGGGCCTTTGCACTAGCTGTTTCCTCTTCCTGGAATGCTTTACACACACTTGTTTGCACGGCTGGCTCACTTTGTATTTCATCCCTTGGCTCAAACGTGACTTTATCAGAGAGGTTGTACCTAACTCTTCCATGTAAACCAGCTAGCTCCACTCATCGCTCTCTATATTATTTACCCTGCTTTGTTTTTTTCCATAGCTTTTAACACTCCCTGACATTTCTACTTACAATGTGTGAGTTTGTATGTCTGTCACCCAGCAAATGTGATTTCCAAGAAGGTAGGGTCTTTGTTCCATGCTGTATGCCTAACACTGAGAGCATCACTGTGTCTTGCAGAGTGAGTACTTAACTAATGATTGTTGAATACTCTAATTACAAGTTACTGCCTTAAAGTTCTGTTTGGATAAACACTTCAAAGAGTTGGGCTCTTAGCTCCCAGGAAGCACATATGTGCTGTTAGTTTGAGCAAAGGTATAGGTGCTCTAAAAAAAAAAAAAAAAGTATGTGAGATCTAGCTCCCTTGAAGACAAGAGTCTGGGGTCATTTGTCCTGGTCTCAAAGAACAAAGGACAGTGAACTGAGTGGCCAGAAACTGAATGGCTTGCCTGGGACAGAAGGGTTAAATATCCCTGACTTGAGGAGTACCATGCAAGGGAGGGCTTGTGTCATTTTATATATCAGTGACCTATATTGACAAAGAATACCCTAGCTGATTGGTAGATAGAGTTGACCCTTGAGCAACATGGGGGTCAGGGGCACCAAACCCTGTGCAGTCGAAAACCCATATTTAACTTTTGTCTTCCCCAAAACTTGACGCTCTATAGCCTGCTGTTGAGGAGAAGCCTTTCTGATACCGTGAACAGTGGATTAACACAATTTTGTATATTAGATGGATTACACATTATATTCTTACAATAAAGTAAGCTAGAGAAGATAAAATGTTAAGAAATTATAAGGGACAGAAAATAAATTTATAGTAGTGTACTATGTTTATAAAAAACTTGCATATAGGCGGAGCAAGATGGTGGAGGAGTAGGAGACCTGGGTTTCATCTGGTCTCAGGAATTCAGCTGAAAAGGCATCAAACCATTCTGAACACCTACGAACTCAACAGGAGATCGAACAGGAGAGTAGCAACAACTCTCTGAACAGAGAAGCGACCACTTACTGGAAGGTAGGACGTGCGGAGAAGTGAATCCGAGGCGATATTCGGGAGGATAGACGGCGGGGGAGGAGACCTCCATCGGCCGCTTCTGGCAAGTGCTAGAGCCGCGGAGCACAAAATCGGAACTTTCAGAAGTCGGCTCCGCTGAGGGACGTCACTCCAGTGGCTAAGCAGGGGGTGGAATCCTCCCGGGACAGTGTGGTCTCAGGACCCTCAGGGTCACAGAAAGACCGGGGGTGCCTGAGTGCAGCAGAGCTCCCAGGTATCGGAGCGGGGAAGCCGGCTGCAGAGACGGAGCCGAGGCGCGGGCTCTCAGCTCGGGGTTGCCATAAACTGTGATCCGCGGCCCAGTCGGGCCACCGCCTCCAGCAGGGACCCAACAAGCGGCAGAGCTGGGGAGACTCCCCTTCCTCCCCCAGGAGGAGCGGCGTGGGAACGCACTGCAGGGATCTGCTGGGTTTGGAGACTCCACACGGGGTCGGGTGCCAGAGAGAGAAACGCTCGGTCACAGGCCGGGTGAGCACGGAGTGCGGCCGGAGACCGGGGACACGGGAGTGACTGTTTTTCTCTGGGGGTGCACTGAGGAGCGGGGCCCCGAGTTCTGGGCTCCTCCGGGTGGAGATTGGGAGGCCACCATTTTTGCCCTGGTCCTCCAAGGCTGTACCGAGAGCTTGCAGGGAACAAAAGCTCCTGAGATCAAACCCGAGCAGCTTGCTTAGCCCGGACCGACAAGGGCGGGGCAATTTCGCCTCCGGCAAAGACATTTGGAAACCACGGCAACAGGCCCCTCCCCCAGAAGATCAGCATGAACAGCCAGCAAGCCAAGACCAAGTTGATCGATCAGGGAGAACAGGAGAACTCCAGCGCTAGGGGAATACTGCACATAGAATTCATGGCTTTTTTTTTCCATGATTCATTAGTTCATCAAAGTTAATTTTTGTTAACTGTTTTTTTTTTTAATTTTTCTTTTTCCCTTTTACAACCAACATCTTATCAATCTCTTTTTTAAAAAAAAACATTTTTTATTTTTCATTTTTAGAGTCATATTTTATCCCTTCATAGTAGTTACCCTTATTTTTGGCATATATATAAGTTGTTCTCTTTTTAAAATTTTGAGATATAGTTTCTTCTAACAGATCAAAATATACCCTAAATCACTAGTGTATGGCTCTGTTCTAGTCTCCTGCCTGATCACATTCTCTCCCTTTTTTCTTTTTTTTTTTCTTAAATCTTCTTCTTTCTTTTTTCAAACAACTTCTTATCAAGTCCTTTTATAAAATCTTTTATACTTTTCATCTTTACAGTCATCTTCCATCCCTTCATTGTATCAACCCTTATTTTGTACATATATGTCTTCCTTTAAAATTTTAGGAGGCACTTTTTTCTAACAGACCAAAATAC
>NW_027397145.1:3193276-3226638 GCF_003265705.2 Callorhinus ursinus
TTTTCTTTTAAAATATTCTAATATGACTCCTAAGGCCAAAGTGTCTTGACTGCCTCTTACCCAGTAGGCACCATGTTCTCCCTCTCCCTGCAAGAATATCTGTTCCGTTCACCGTTTGCCATATGTATTTACAGACACACTTGTGAGGATTCCCGCACACAGATCGCTCGCTCAAGGGCTGCAGGTGGGTTGAAGAGCATTCATCTTCCTTGACAAGCGCTGACCTCTCAAGTTGTTTTTGGGATTGAGCCGTGAAACTTGTCTATATGGTTAGTGATGGTGGTGCTTTGCTTTCTTTCTCTTTGGAAGCTAAATTTTGGGATGGGGGAAACTGCTTTCGAATTGGTTTGCATCCAGATTCTCTGAAACTTCTAACCTAGACAAGTATAGTTTGTGGTTTTTCACTGTGCTACTATATATAACATGAAACCTAACTTCTTAGATTTTTAAGTGTACAGTACATATGAACTCTATGCACATTGTTATCGCAGAAGATCTCTAAAACTTTTTCACCTTGCACGATGGACACTGTACACCCATTGAACCACAACTCCTCACTTTGCACCGCCCCCTCTCTTGCCCCATCCTTTCCCTTGGTGATCACTGTTCTTTATGCTTCTAGGATTTGATTATTTTAAATACCTCATATAAGTGGAATTATGCTGTATTTGTCCTTCTGTGACTGACTTATTTCATTTAGCGTAATGTCCTTAAAGTTTATCCATGTTGTGGCATATGAAAGGATTTCCTTCCTTTTAAAGGCTGAATCATAATCCATTGTGTGTGTGTGTATATACATACACACACACACACACACACACACACACACCTCATCTTCCTCATCCATAAATGGATACTTAGGTTGTTCTACCTCTGGCCTTTTGGGAATAATGCTGCAATGAACATGGGAGTGCAAATGTTTCTTATTTGTGTCTTTTAATTTATTTGAACACAGTTTGTAGTTTTTTGTGTAGGAGTCTTTAACCTTCTTAGTTTACTCCTAAGTATTTTATTTTTTTGGATGATATTATGAATGGGATTATTTTGTCCTTGTGCTTTTTTTTCTTTTTATTGTAGTGACCGGCTTTGATTCTTAATTCTAATTTTGTGAATCTTCTCTAGGTATTTCCTTTGTGATTACTATGGGACTTAAATATAGCATTCTAAGCTAATAGCAACTTAGCTTCAGTGACATACAAACACTCTGCTCTTTCACTTCTCCCTGTAAACTTTGTGTTGATTGTTGTTGATGCTACAAACAAAATCTTTTTCTTTTACTGGGTATCAGTTTACTTATGTTATTATTATTATAATTTTGGCTTCTAAGTCCTATATGAGAACTAAAAGTTATTTACCTGCTACTATTATGATATTTGTGCATGTGTTTTTACCATGTATTCTTACCATTTATACTTACAAATGCTTTCATGTTGCTGTCTAGCATCCTGTCATTTCAACTAGAAGTATTCCCTTTAGCATTTTGCAAGGCAGATCTTGTGGTTTTTAAACTCCTTTAGCTTTTGTTTGTCTGGAAAAGTCTTTATTTTTCTTTCATTTTTGAAGGACAGTTTTGCTGGATATAGTATTCTTGGTTGGTATTTTTTTATTATTTATTTGAGAGAAGGAGCACAAGCAGGGGGAGCTTCAGGGAGAGGGAGAAGCAGGCTCCCTACTGAGTAAGGAGCCTGACACGGGGCTCAATCCCAGGACCCTGAGATCATGACCTGAGCCGAACGCAGACGCTTAACCTATTGAGCCACCCAGGCGCCCCTTGGTTGGTATTTTTTTCTTTAGAACATTTGAATGTATCATCCCACTACTTTCTAGACTGCAAGCTTTCCACTGGTAAATCCACTCATAGTTTCATGGGGATTTCTCTTATATGTGATGAATCACTTTTCTCTTGTTGCTTTCAAAAATTCTTTCGTTGTCTGACTTGTGAGAATTTGATTATAATGTGGCTTGATGTATATTTTTTGGATTCATCTTAGCTGGAATCTCTTTGGCTTATTAAATCTGGATATCCATTTCCTGCCCCAGATGTGGGAAGTTTTCACCCATTATTTCCTTTAAAAAGCTTTGTGCCCTTTTCTCTCTCCTTTTTCTAGGTATCCTATAGTGTGTATATTTGTTTTTTTTTTAAGATTATTTATTTATTTATTTGACAGAGAGAGAGAGAGACAGTGAGAGATGGAACACAAGCAGGGGAAGTGGGGGAGGGAGAAGTAGGCTTCTGGTTGAGCAGGGAGCCCAATGTGGGGCTCGATCCCAGGAACCTGGGATCATGACCTGAGCCGAAGGCAGATGCTTAACGACTGAGCCACCCAGGTGCCCCATGTGTATTGGTCTTATTAATGAACTTTCCTAAGTCCTTTAGGCTTTCTTTACTCTGTCATTCTTTTTTATTCTTCTTCTTCTGCCTGGATAATTTCAAATGATTTGTCTTTGAGTTCTTGGATTCTTTCCTCTGTTTGATCAAGTCTGCTGTTGAACCCTTCTACTGAAAATTTCAGTGGGGTGAAGGGGTTCTTTAGCTCCAGCATTTGTTTGGTTCTTCTTAAAATATTCTGTGTCTTTGTTGATATTCTCATTTTGCTCATGCATCATTTTCCCGAGTTTGTTGAGTAGCTTTTTTTTTTAAAGATTTATTTATTTATTTGAGAGAGTGAGAATGAGAGAGAAAGAGTACATGGGGGGGAGGGTCATAGGGAGAAGCAGGTTCCTTGCTGAGCAGGGAGCCCGATGCGGAACTCGATCCCGGGACTCCGGGATCATGACCTGAGCTGAAGGCAGTCGCTTAACCAACTGAGCCACCCGGGTGCCCCTGTTGAGTAACTTTTGATGGTTATATTGATTTCTTTGTCAGGTGATTCATATACCTCCCATTGTTGGAGGGTTGGTTTCTGGAGATTTATTTTGTGCCTTTGGGCCATGTTTCTTTGGTTTGTAATCTTCATGTGCTTCGTAACTAACTTTGTGTTGGGATATGCACATTTGAAAAAAACAGCCATTTCTCTCAGTGCTTACAGGTTTGAATCATATGGGGAAACGTCACCAATCAGCCAGGCTAAGATTCTGGGAGCCTCTCAGATCTTTCTGGGGATGTGTAATCTCCGGACATCTGTTTGTAATTTCCCAGTTAGAGAGATTGTGTTTTTTGTTTGTTTGTTTTCCAGGAGCTTGTTATCTTTTTTTAAGATTTTATTTATTTATTTGAGAGAATGAGAGAGAGCATGAAAGGGAAGAGGGTCAGAGGGAGAAGCAGACTCCCCGCTGAGCAGGGAGCCTGATGCGGGACTCGATCCCGGGACTCCAGGATCATGACCTGAGCCGAAGGCAGTCGCTTAACCAACTGAGCCACCCAGGCGCCCCAGCTTGTTATCTCTTAATCCCACTGGTGTCTGTGTTAGTTGAGGTTCGGAGAGAGCCACTGAGCTCTCTTTTGTTCTCTCTGCCCTCCAGGTATCTAATATATGCCAGTTCCATCAATGTTCTGAGTCATGTGAGACAGAAACCAGTCCCCCAGACAGCCTTCTGAAAAGCTGGATTGTGTGATGTGTGTTTCACTGTTCCCTTTTCTAATAAGGGAGAAGCCGTAAGCTGGGCCCTTGTTCCCAATTGCAGTGAGCTGTGTCAGTTTCCTTTTGCAGTATTACAAGGTCTCTGGTGCTGCCAAGAGCTGCTGACCTCTGTTTTGCTCTCTGCAGCCCCCAGGCATCCGAGGTATGGTGTTTCCTCATCAGTGCTCCGAGTCGCATGAGATAGAAACCGCTGCCTTGGGTAGCCCCTTGAAAAGCCAGAGCGTTGATGTGTATTTCGTTCTTTCCCTCCCAAGGTTGAATTCACAAGTTGGGCCTTTCTTTCTGATTGTTAGCAATGCCAGGTTTAGGGAGGGGTGGACATGGTTGATAGGAAATGGGTTTTGTTAACCTGTTTCAGTGCAGTTATTCTTGGCCTTGAACTTGCCTGGAGTACTGCGACTTCTTAATTGATTTCTGGAGTTCTTACAAAGGGTTTTTGGAATGTGGATTGTTGTTGGTGTTTCTGTGGGGAAATGAGATTCGGGGCTTCTTGTTTTGGCCATCTGGCCACTTGGATACAAAGTATAGTTTTATAGCACTTCCTAAAATTGTAACCCAGTATCATGCTGGCGGTAATGTAGCTAGTTTGATACTTGATGCCTTTCAAGAAGCCATTTTATAAGTATTAAGACTTTCTCTTTAAGAGATGTTGATCTATTATTGATAATGAGCAATAAACATTGGGAAAATGTGTTGGATGAAAGAAAGGGATAATGAATTGCTTTAAATTAATAGGTGTTTCATCCAATGCTAGCCACAGAATGTTGCTCGTAAATCAATTAAAGGCCGAAGGAAAGGTCAATCGTTGAACTCACTGTGTGTTTTTACTTAAAGAGAGATTTTTCCTCCGGATGCACTTTGCCTAGGAATCCATGAATCATCAATTCTCTGGGGAGGGGCAGTTTAAAATTCAGCTGGGTAGTTTTCATGATGTCTCAAACAGGCTCCATAATCTTTGTGATGTATGGCCTTGGAATTTGCGTGCACCTCCTCTTTTCTCTGAGGCAAAGATTGGAAAAACTTGAACTGCTGAGGTGGAGAAAGTGACTTATTATGCTTTTTAGCTTACAGCAGCATTAGTCGGCAAATTTTGGGGGCTCAAATGTGAATTGTAAGCCCTGAGCAGAGTGGTGTCCACACAACCTCCTCTGTGACCATGCAGTGCGTCTATAAATGAATGAAGTTTTATTTCCTTCAGTGAAGGAGATGAATCGGTCAGCAAATCCACAATATTGAGCCTCTCTGCCCTCAGTAGTATATCTCGGGGGTAGGAAAAATTTTCTTTCTACCTGGTGAGATGTCCAAAATGGGGCCGACTCTGTGCTTTCTTCTGCATGCTGTGGTTTTTAGAGTCCCAGCTTTTGCCCTAAGCACCTTATTTGTAACAGAGGACAAATTCGACAAGAATTCCCTTTTTATAAGGGAGTGGTTTTCTTAGTGGCATCTTTGATCTCTTTCTGTTCCCGTTTTTTAAGATCCACTTGGCCAGCTAAACAATGACCTGGTTCAGCACTCACCAGAAACTTCGTTACAGAGAGAACCACCTTGACTACTCTTACCTCTTCTCAAGGTACTGAAAGCAGTTCTTTCATGAGGAGCAGGTGGTCCCTCACTGTTGCTGCCTGGAAATAGGAATTCTCCTTGACATTCTAGACAATAGAGCCATACTTTTTTATTATTTAAAGACAGGCTTTTCTTTCCTAGGTAGTCGACAGCTAGCAATTTAAATGAGCTAGGTTTATGGATGGCTGCAGAAATCCTCCTCCCTCAAACCCAGTATCTATCCATCAGGCACCATGCAGCACTTTACTGTGGAGGCAAGCAGGGCAACAGCTCATCAGAATCGCCCCAGTGGAATGTTATGATAGAAAAAGAGAGGAATAGATTACATATTTATGTGGTCTTGAAAATGCAATGGGACAGGAAGATTGCTTGTACCATATGCAGTTACATTAAATGACTATTAACCTTCACTGGTGGCGAATGTCTGGTGAATACATCTGTGCCTCTGTGTGTTGTGTGGCTTGAAAAATTAATGAGGATTTTAAAATAATCAAATTAAAAGTACTTGTTACCCTAGGTCCTGGTGAGCCATCAAAACAAAACTTAGTATTAACTTACAAAAATAAAGTGCCAAGAAAAAGAAAAATATACATGGGGGGGTGGAAATTATAGCTATATAGGTCTTGCAAGCTAGTTTCAGCTGTTGAAGTGGAAAGAAAATGTGTCTATTGCAACTCGGTTTCATTTGTAGATGGTTGGTGAATGGTTGGTGAATTACCTCTTTTGTTATAAATGTATCACACTTTGGTGGAACAAGGTGGACTTTGCAGTAATAAGTATTTCTGTGGGTGTCAGACTTTTCTCCAACCTGATGACTTGTAGGGATAGTTTGCTAGACATGGTGAGGAACAGTACCTGCTGAGCTGAGCTTTACACTTGCTGAAATGGGATGTTTCGAAGATGCTCTTTCAACAAAGACAGTTTGACTCTCTGTAGATTCAACCACGCTATGAGACTTTGTCTTTAACACCCCCACCTGACTTTCACAACACCTTTCATCCATTTTTGAAATTCATCGCTTCCTGGTACACTAGCGCCCACATTCCCCCCAGTACCCTGCACTGAGCCAAAGCAGCAGCAATGTAGGTAAAGGACAAATTTTTGGAGCCCCCAAAGGTTAGAGACAATGAGTTCTCTCTGCCCTCATTCCATGGCCATGAGATGGGAGGGACAAGGAGGTAAGGGGTTCCAGTAGTTTCACTATAAGAACTAGGAACAAAGGCCTTTTTGGTTTCCCACTTTAACATCCCCCCCCCAAGCCCTTTATGTTTATGTAGCTGTAGCAGAATCTGGGGAGGAAGAGCAAAGGATGTAGATTGGTGACCAGGGACTCTGTCTGTAGGACATCAGCTCTCCACTCCACCAGTAGAGATGCCCCTCGGACTCAGCCAGGCAGTCCAGTGAGGAAACACTTGGGTTATACCCAGAGCCTTCTGAAAAAGGTGGGCTGTTTGTTCTTCCTGGCCCAGGGACCATTCAAAGCCCTTATCAACTTGGAAAAAAGGCTAATCCTTAGAAGGATCAGAGTGTCACCCCTTTTAGATGACACGACACTGGGGGGGCTCTGGCTTTTCAGTGGATCTCCTCTAAAGGCAGATAGATGTGTTCTCTACACACAGCAGGCTCATGCTGAACACAGAAACCATGTTATTCTAATCGTTAAATGAGTAAAACAACATGTTTTTCATTAGGCTAATCTGCAGAATTTGGGTTTCCTGCAATTTAAGACTCTTTCCTGGGCATGAATGAAATATTGAGAGGGCAGAGGAGCTAGAGATGAAATCTGTAGGGAAAAAAACGTAGTTGGAAGGAGGTTTGGCAGGTGCAGTTCTGAGTTCCAGGGATTTAAAAACAGAGGCATCTGCTCATGTGCCTGTGGCATGCATGGCTGGGTTGTTAGTGAGGAACTGTGAGCCCCGGGCCTGGTTGTTGGCCTGGGAGCCGGCACACAGGGGAATTAGACCTGTAGGGTTGTCCAGCCCTTAGCTTTTCAGGATGGAAGCTCTGCTCTGAATTTCGGGAATCAGGAGACCAAGCACTAGGAAGGAGGTCTCATGGCATAGCTCAAAGAAAGGACAACTCTGGGTGCCCAGGAATGAAAATTAGAAGTTGTTTATTTTGAAGAGAGGATTGGCTCTAGCTGGCGGAGCCTCCAACTATTTGCCTCACCTCTCAAAATGTGGTCCTCTTTCCAGCAGCCTTGATATCACCTGGGGCCTTACTAGAAATATTGACTCTCACTGTCGGCCCCTGCCCCACTGAATCAAAGTCTGCTTTTTGACCAGATGCCCCAGGGATTGGGAGGTGCAGTGAAGTCTGAGAGGTGCTGTGGGACAGGTGAACTGTCTACATTCTTTCCCCAAATCTTTATGGGAACCCACCTTGGCTGCCCTGTTAGTGCTGGACAGGGTGAGAGGGAGGACAGACTCTGTGTCTGGCTGGAGGGACTTCATGGTCTAGAAGAAAGGGCAGCAAATAATCATAAATGAGCTAAATGGATCTCACAGATATGTTGTCAAGAGCTTCAAGTCATCCGTGCAGCTAGAGGCTGCCTGATGTGCCCCGGTGGCAGGCGTCCTGGCGTGGAGGCCCCCTTTGCTCCTGGGGAAAGCAGAGGGGTCCCAGGTGGGAGTGCACAGCATCTCCCAGCTTCCGAGGGGTGCAGAGTAGTGTCTACTTCACTGGGCTGAAATAATTCAGTAAATATCTGCCAAACGTCTTTACCCCAAACTGTGCTTGCAAAGCGGTGAAGACTGCTCATAGCTCACAGCCTCATGGGGATGACAGATAGGATGAACGGAATTCAGCCCCATGGACTCTGAATTGGGTAGTGGTCCTGGCGATGAGCATCACGTTCTGTCCAGGGTGAATCCTGGAAGGCTTCCTAGTAGAGAGGGATGGATTTACAGCAGGGACGATGCAGTTCTTCTTGGCATAGTTTGGCTTTAGCTGATGTGATTGTTTGGTCCTCTCAGAGCCACCTGCAGTCATTGATAAACTCCCATGGAGGACACGAGGGACCTGGTGGGACAGCCGAAGGCTCTGATTTTAGAGACACAGCAGAATTTCTCAAGTAGCTGGGTTTGGTGCGTCCCACAGATTTCCCATGTATTCCTGAAGATGCCTCTTTTTGCCAGGTGTTGAGACCTGGTCAGTGCATGTGGATGGACAGACAGCTCTAAATGCTGCTGACCTCACCAAAGCTGATCGAAAACATCAAAGCATCTTGTGAACTTCATTTGTGGAGCACCTGCATGGTACTGAGCTCGGGAGGAGATGGGCTTAGGGGAGTAAAGAGGGAAAACACGGTCCATGCACTCTAAGAACATTAAATATGGCAGGGTCACATATGTCTTTTTTTTTTTTTTAAGATTTTATTTATTTGAGAGAGACAGAGAAGGAGTGGTGGGGAGGAGCAGAGGGGGAGAGAGAGAGAAGCAGTGCTCCCTGCTGAGCAGGGAGCCTGATGCAGGGCTTGATCCCAGGACCCTGGGATCATGACCTGAGCCGAAGGCAGATGCTTAACAACTGAGCCACTCAGGCGCCCCCACATACGTCTTTTAAATAGAGCCAGGCTAGAAATCACTAACCAGAGATTCTAGGTGGAGAGAAACAACAGACAGGTGACAGATGTTAATACTCCCTTTCAAGGAGAGCAGGGTGTGTTCTAGGCATTGTGCTCAGTATTTCACACATGGCATCTCTAATTATTTTTTTTTTTTTAAATCCCCAAAGCATTTTTTAAAATAATCTCTGTTGGGGGCACCTGGGTGGCTCAGTCATTAAGCATCTGCCTTCAGCTCAGGTCATGATCCCAGGGTCCTGGGATTGAGCCCCGCATCGGGCTCCCTGCTCGGCGGGAAGCCCGCTTCTCCCTCTCCCCCTCCCCCTGCTTGTGTTCCCTCTCTCGCTGTCTCTCTCTCTTTGTCAAATAAATAAATAAATAAATTTAAAAAAAAATAATCTCTGTTGTTCAGGTGGGGAAAGTGGGGGTCAGAAAGTTTGTGAAGAGCAGAGATTCGAACACAGGTTACAGGTTTCTTTCGTGGCAAGTCCTAAAGTCCTATTTTCTTTCTCTGGAACCTTGCATTCATTCTAAATCAAACCCAGAAAGGCTGGGTGCAGTTAGCGTCGTGCAAAGGTGGGAGTATTGGTGAGGCCAGTTTTTGGAGTTCTCCGAACCGTATCGGGGGAGTTTAGGGGATTATCCCAATATCCTACGTGGGAGTTAGAGGTTTCCTTGCTATTATTCGCCCCTAAGCCGTGACAGGACTGGGTGCCTTGTTCAGTGATTCCAGCCAAGCAGAAATGAGGTGGTCCCCACTTGTCTGCAGAGGCTTTGGGCACCAGAGAGGCCCTTACAGGCCGCCTCGTGGCAGGCTTTGTAGGAGCAAAGCAGAAACAGGATGAAAATAATCAAGCCCCAGGGCAGGGAAGCCTGAGGGGTCGGGCTCATAGCCCGAGGCCAGACTGAAGTGAGGTGCTCCAGGGGCCAGAACCCTCCCTGAAAGGGAGGATGGAGGTCTGCCATTTGCGGGGGGGCAGGGAAGGATCCATCTGGTAAGGCCGAAAGGTGTCTACATACCTCCCTGTGGGGAGCGTCTGTCGGTTCTGCTGCTGGTTTCTTCCCTGGGAAGCGTTTGTGAGGGGGCTCCTCCTTCTCCCCCCCCCCCCATGTACGGAGTCCTGCAGCAAGTGACTGGAAGTAACCAGGAAAACTGTTCCTTTTCCTGTCTCACAGGGACACAACCCCTCGGCCCAAGCAACTGGGAGAAGGGCAGGGTGGGCTCCTGGCCAAGGGGTGGATTGTAGTGGACTTCAATGGTTTTATCCCCCACAGTATCAGTGTTTTGGCAACACGGCAGTGTGTTCTGGGAGCTAAGGGGGGGATGGATCAGGTTCGTTCTGAAGGGATAAAAGAGAAGCTGGAGCCTGTGATTCTCCTTCTGAGGTTTTGGTGCCTGTTCCATTGGATGGGTGACCCATGTTCCCAGCCCACTCTCTGATCATTCCCCGGGACCCAGTACTTGAGGCACTTTCTGTAGCAGGATGCTGGGCTGGGCTGGGCTGGGCTGGGCTCTGTCCGTGCTCTCTTCTACCTCACCCTCCTGGCAAAGCCTACCTCTTTGGGGTGGCCACACCTCGTCCCTGCTTCCAAGTAGACCAATGCAGTATCCTCCAGTGGGCTAATTGAAGTAGCTAGTTTAGCAGGGGTTAGTTTATGTGTTACCCCTTCAATTATGCAAAAGCATGATGTGTTGCACTTAATAAAACTCCCACATTCCCACTGAGTTCTTAAGGAGAGACTGACTATGTGGGAATTTCAGCTCCCGTTGGGAGTGGATAGTGGGCGCATGTTTAGGTGCAGGATAGTTAGGCTCCACCCCCTGTCACGTCATGGAGTTGAACAGGGTCCAGCCTTGCCGTTAATCTGGGATGCTGCCAGGGAGGACAGGAACCCATGTCCTCTGGATTGGGCTTTACATCTAGCTGACTGTGGAAAAGCAGGCCTGGCCCGGGTTCCCCGTTGTCTGCTGGCAGCTCTGTCTTCCAGATCCGCCCATAAGTGGACATTTCTCTTCCAGGGGTACTTACTCTTCAAAGAAGGCCTCCTTTTGGTGGAATAGTTACAGAAGGGGGTGATAAAAGAAAGATGGGGGTTGGATTTTGGAGAAGAAAAGAAATCATTTCTTCTCAAATCCTCAAGACTTTGAGCCGTCTCGGGCTCCTTGGCTTTACCCTGTACCACATTCCCAGGCTGCCAGAAGCCTGGGACGTGTTGCTTCTGAAAGGGCACAGAATGCAGAACCATTTTAGACTCCCAGCAGCTGCGGACTCCTACCTTGGCATGTGTTGGTATAGTCTATTTTATAACATAGTTTCTGAATTTGGATTACAAAAAGAAAAACCACAATGAAACATCTTGCTCCTTCCTCACTGGTGTGGTGATACAGGGCCTTGAATGTTTAATGGCAGACTTCTCTGGAGGGGTTGAGCACTTTGCTGCTTTATTCCCAAACCCTCCTGCAGGAAGGATTCATTGAGTGACACTCTCCTTTGAGCACCTGCCAGTGGTGAAACCCAGTGGACACATGACTCTCTGAGGTCGTGAAACTGGGCCAGAGCCTGGTCTTCGGGGTCTGCACGGCACCCTTTGACCCCACCTCCCATCTCCCATCTTGTGCCGGAAGCTGCCCTGAGCGGGGCACTGGGAACTCTTTCACACGGTGCTGCTGCTGGAAATTGAAGGCAGCTGAGTCTGAATATTGAGCCATATCCTAGGGCCTTTCCAGGCATTTTTTTTTTTTTGAAATGAGAAGTGTCTAGGATCCCTTTGAAAAAGAAATACGCGAAAGAATTGACATATTAATGCCAGCTACATGCCAAGCAATGAAAGGGTCTCCACATTTTCAAATACCCAAGTACCTGCTTTTTCTGGTTTGGGTATTGAAAGAGTAACTTCTGTCAGTGGCATCTAATTAATTCAGACGAGCTAAGTAAATTAGGGCACAGGCAAATGCTGCCATACTAGGCAGTCACCAAAATGATGCTGTAGAATATTTAAGGACATGGGGAAAAGTTCATGCTTTATTAAGTGTAAAAAGCAAGTTACAAAAGAGTGGGTGTGGAATTACCGTGTTTTGTGGTAATTTAAAACACGTCAAGGAAAAGATGGACGAGGCAGACGTTGAAATGTTAAGAGTGGCTCTTCCTGGAGGTCACTTTACAGAGGATTATTGTTTGTCTTTTTATATATTTTGTGATTTTTTGTGTGTACCTGTGATGTTGCTCAGATAATGGGGAAGGGCATTTAAAGTTTGTGTGTAAAAATGAGACTCGAGAAAGGAGTGGATGCTTTGAACTTATTTAAAAGTATGTTGGACGAATGACTTGTGTTTGCAGATGACGAAACCAAGAGGCTGCAGAGCGGGAGTGACCTTATCTGTTCTTCCAGCTTGTTGTAACTATCAAAGGAGAACATCCTTTGAAAAGAATTTAAGGCATTAGTATTTTTAATACTCTCCAGGTGGTGTTCATATACAGTCAGGACTGAACACCAGCCGTTAGCAAGGGGCTCAGGAATAGACCTCAGTTTGGAGTCACCTGCCCGCCCCCCACCGCAAAAAAACAAATCAAGAATCAAGGGCCGTGCTTAACCCATAGTGCTTAAAAAATTGTCTGCCATCTTCTGCAATCTTTTACCTCTGCTTAGGAGAAAACCATGACATTCTGAAGCTAATGGGAAAAAGAAGTGACTTTGAATTTGCCCCCCTTGGGTTAGTTATGTCTATTAAACCAACACCAGAGGCTCTATCTTGTGGCCTGAGAGATTAGTACGCACTTTGAGGTGTGTGCTTTTTAAGATGAAAACGGCATAGATTTCTAGACCATCCTGTGGGAAGTTTGCTCTTCAATAAGAGGATGGTTCCCCAAGGCCTGTCCTCTTTAGAGGAGTGTCTGTGTTTGGGAACAGAGCAATCCTGTTACCTTCTAATACATGCCAAATTGATTTTAAAGCTTGTGTCTTACCTACATCCGGGGGAGGCAGTCTTTCCTCCTGTCCAGCCTCCCAGCCTTTCATTTCCTGCATTGCTTTTGCAGTATTTCATGGACATAACTCAGTAGAAAATAGCCAGTAAACGTTTGCTAAATTTTTAATTCATTAATAAGCCCATTGAACTCCGGCTGCTCTGCAGTGATTAATGAGGGAGGCCCATCCTCTCAGGCACAGATGCCCACCACTGCAGAGCAAAGCAGAGCAGAGTTGGGGGAAAGGCTGCTGAATTGTTGGACGACACAGCTGTAGATTTTCGTGCAAATTCTCCTTTCGTAATTGAAGGCAAGCTCTGTGGAGGCCCGCTCATCAAGTGCATGTTACGGTTTTGATGATTAATGATTCTGGTGTCTTGATCCACCCTATTTTCTTAAAAACAATTATTTCAGCTCTAATCTCCCCTGGGGAATTGCTTCATATGGTTAATAAACCAGTAGACAATATAAAATTCCTAAATGACGGTGACACTCGTGTGGTCTCATCTGGGTGCCATTATGCTGTGCTGCTTATAATTGCAGTGAGGTTTGCTTGCTTTTCTCATGAACTGAGGAAAGACTTGGTAGCATTCATATAAATGGGAACGACAGAGGTGAGTCCTCAGAGAGTCCTCCATGCTGAGACCTGGGTTAAGTACTTCATATGCATTTTCTCACTTAATCCTTAGAACAATCCTTTTAAGGAAGGTGGTATCATCTCCATTGTACAGAATGTACAGAAATGGCTCAGAGAGGTTCAGTAACTTGCCTGAGGCACACAGCTCATGAGTGTACAACCTGATTTCAAAACACAGGACCCTGGCTCCAAAGTCGAGGCTGTTTCTAAGTTTCTGCGTGTCTGGGGTTATTGTGCAAAGAGGCAGCCATTTTCACAGGTGTGTTCTCTGAAGCCTACACGAGTGACATCTGTGTGTAAAAAAGTGACCTTGAACAACAGCTCTTCCCAGAATGCCTTTGCTGCGCGAGCGCCTCGAGGGGAAGCTGGACCTGTGAATGGTGTGCGGGTCCCACTCCCTGAGACTCCAGTACTTGGCACATGCTACATACTTCACCTGAGTTTTCCCTTTTCACCATCGTTATAATCCTATGTGCTAAGTGTTCGTAGCCTTACCTCACAGCTCAGTGAGGAAAAGTAATCTGCTGGAGGATTCACAGATTTTAAATGGCAAAACCAGGATTTGGACTCACGTTTGAGCTTTTATAAACAAATGATGACAATCAGTGGGAATCACACCACAGCATGCTCAACCCGTGGCCGAGGATCAGTGTGCTTAGCAGATACTTAGGTTATGCTGTCTACTTGTGCTGAGAAGAGAAAGAAAAGGAACAGGCACCTTGGGAAAAAGAGCAGCTGGCTGAGAAGAGCAGGAAGGCTTCTGGAGGAGGTGTTTGACTGGGTTCCCACGAGGGAGCCGGAGGAATGGAGGAGAAGCCGTGGCTGTGGGCAGAGTCCTCAGGACCAGTCTGGAGTGACCAGGAGGGCCCTGCAGAGTGGGTACCAGTGCCTGTTACCCGAGGAGGGATTCTAGCGACTCTGCTGTCCTTCCTTGTCCTCACCCATGCTGTCTTCCTGGGGGGTCCCTGCCACCCCCCGTCATCCTGCCGGGAGTGGGGTCGGAAGGCCTTCTCCATCAGGGGTCTCTGAGTTGTGCAGAGGACACAGAGGGAGGCCAATCAAATACGTGACCCTTCACTTCTTTCTGAAGATCGCTCTCCTTTATGTTTCCTGTTTTTCCCCAAAATGGAATTAGCAGTTTTAGTGTTGTAATAGAATAGTAATTCCTACTGAAGACAAAAGAATCATACTTTTCAGAAAAGCACAAAGAATTAAAAAAAAAAATCCATAATCTCACCACCTGGAGAGAACCCAAATCAAAATTACATGTATATTTCTACAGTCATTTTTTTTTTTGTGTCTAACACTTTATTTTTTTGTTTTTGCAGTTTTTTATTATGTTAATCACCATACATTACATCATTAGTTTGTGATATAGTGTTCCATGATTCATTGTTTGTGCATAACACCCAGTGCTCCACGCAGAACGTGCCCTCCTTAATACCCATCACCAGGCTAACCCATCCCCCCACCCACCTCCCCTCTAGAACCCTCAGTTTGTTTTTCAGAGTCCCTCGTCCCTCATGGTTCATCTCCCCCTCCGATTTACCCCCCTTCATTCTTCCCCTCCTGCTATCTTCTTCTTCTTTTTTTCTTAGCATATATTGTATTAATTGTTTCAGAGGTACAGATCTGTGACTCAACAGTCTTGCACAATTCACAGCGCTCACCATAGCACATACCCTCCCCAATGTCTATCACCCAGCCACTCCATTCCCCCCCCACCCCCCCCTCCACTCCAGCAACCCTCAGTTTGTTTCCTGAGATTAAGAATTCTTCATATCAGTGAGGTCATATGATACATGTCTTTCTCTGATGGACTTATTTCACTCAGCATAACACCCTCCAGTTCCATCCACGTCATTGCAAATGGCAAGATCTCATTCCTTTTGATGGCTGCATAATATTCCATTTCTACAGTCATTTTTTAAGTGCATATATGAACATATCTTTTAACGCCTTTTTCTCGGGGTATAATGCTGTTCCACAGTCCTCGTGTTGTGTTAACCCCAGCCCTCAGTCACCTCTCTGTGCCAGTACATTGAGATGTGTATCATCGTTCCTAATGGCTGCAGAGTGCCCCATTGAGTGGTGGTGTAAAAATTCTTTTTTACATGTGTATCAGGGTCGGGTTAGGAAAACAGAAACCACTTTAAGTGTTTTCACTGGAGAAGAGCGAAGACAGAGTTGTTTACGCAGGAGACAGAAGAGCTGAGACCAAGAGAAAACTGTTTCCCTCGAGCTGCGGGGGCGCACGGGAGGAGGGGTGGTGCAGAGGGCAGGAGCCGGGCCCCTCTGGCAGGAGCCCAGACCATGGCGAGGGCTGTGCTGCCCAGGCTGGCAAGACAGGGATGGCTGTCCACAGGGGCTGGGCCATGGGAGAGACACAGTTACTGCCAAGATGCCCCCGGAGGCATGGGGCGTGGGGTGCCACACCCTGACTTCTCCCTGTTTGCTGCTCTTCATCACTCCACCTGGGCCTCCTGTTGGACAGGATGACCTTGCTGCAGCCAGAGGTTGAAGAAGTCGAGAAATGTCTTTCCCTCTGATACAGGGCAGAGGATGAGCAAGGGATTGCTCTGACATTAAACATCCAAATGGCTGGCAAGATGGGAATTGGACATCTTTATCCCAAGTATTGCCTTTTTTTTTTTTTTTTAAGATTTTATTCTTTCATTTGAGAGAGTGCACACGTGGGCGGAGAGGCAGAGGGAGAGGAAGAAGCAGACTTCCCGCTGAGCGCAGATCCTGGTGCGGGGCTCGATCCCAGGACCCTGAGATCATGACCTGAGCCGAAGGCAGACGCTTAAACGACTGAGCCACCCAGGTGCCCCCCGAAGTATTGTTTCTGTGCGTTGGGGAAGCCTGGATAGAATTAATCAGGTGCAGTCTCTCCAGCGCGGTAGGATGCCCTGCACAGGCGCAAGTACCGCTGGGAGTCCAAAGACCTGGAGGCCATCGCCTCTGTTCTGCAGGCGAGTTGGGCCGTGGAGAAAAGACGAATGCTAGCAGCCACTGGTCGGTGAGCATTTACTAACCACCAGGCACTGTGCTCAGCACTTCCTGTGGATTGTCATTTGAGCCTCAGACCTCGTAAAACCGCATTCCGTTTCTTCTTAACATAACACTTGTCTCATTGTGTCATTGTATAAAGGCACCTTCCTTCAGTGCAGGGACGTGTTCCTGGAGATGAAAGGGCTCTCCGGATCCGTGCCGTATGAGCTGGGGCTACCTGCTTCCCACAGCTGTGGGCGCATCCAGCCAGACGGCGGCCGTTGTGATGCTGTCCTCCCAGAGTTGCTCGGGGGCTCATGAATCCCGTGGGGTCTGCTCCCCTGTGTTCGCTGTGTCCTGGAAGTTTTCATTTATAAAATGCAGATTTTCTCTTCATAGGCCATATTCTTCTTTGGTTACACACTTTTTGGCAACCATGGCGGGTGTTAACCACATTGAGGGAAAACTGTTGACCAAGACACACGCTCTTCCAGGGGGAAAACGAGGCCCCAGAGTAAACGCATGGTGCAGGGTTGAATCAACCCAAGACCGTGTGGCAGAGCCCTCGCTGGAGGAGAGGCTCAGCTCCGTAGTGTGCGTGTCCTGCCTGGCTGGGAGCAGAAGAGCAGCTGGAGAAAGAAGATGCATATTGAAACTGTACTGTTGCAGCTTGTGGGAGTGTCTGGTTTTGGTTGTGAAGAAAAGATTTAACAGGCAGTGGTTAAATGGATGGGTTGCCCATTAACAAAGGCCTGCTTGCCCTCCGATGTCTATGCTTCATGACAATAGGGACCTTATGTCCGTGTTTGCTCATGAGCATGTCTACCGTGCTAGGAACGAGACTTGGAAAAGCAATTTACTTGGGACTGAATGTCTCAACTGCCATATAAGCTCTCCCCAGTTTACAGCGAAGAAAGTTGAGGCTCTAAGCATTACACCGTCGCCAGGTGAGTTAGATACATATGGGATCTGTCTTGGCCTCTGAGTGGTCTTGCCTGAGGATATCGTCTGTGTGCATAGTCTATTCCAAGACTACTCAGTTTTCCAGAGAATGTCAACTCAGAGATTGATAGTAGCACAAGCCTGGGTGGATCCTGGTCTTGTGGGGCCAGAAGCTTCTATAGTGTAGCGGCTTCTTCTTATGACAAATACCACAAAATGACATGTGCAGAATTAGCAGTAAAATTATTTGTGGTTCAGGCTGAAAAAAATAAATCATCAAAAAATTACACATTTTACAAAGCTGACGCATGTTGCAACCATGACCCAGTCCAGAAAATAACAGATTTCTATTGTAAATTAACGGCCGACACACCTCTATAGTAAATTTTCCCTTGTATGTTTTTTGTTGCATGCTTTTTCGTTATCTCTTTCTGTGACATTAATTTTGTAATATTTTCTACAGAGAGATTAGAAAGATAAGTCAGTCTTTCATCTAGCATGGCTGATGAAATTTGCTTTTTTATTATGATTGGATGCACAAAGTGTACTACTCACACAGGTGTACTCAGTGTTTGTAATGTCCCGCTCGAGTGCAGGGATTCTAATTCTGCATCTTGGGATCCCCACCAAGAAATAAAGGGATGAAGCTTGTGCATTTGAAATTATGTATGCTGCATCACCCAGTGTCCTCCTTTTGGGAGAGAACTTATGTTTCGAACAGGAAAGAAAAAGCAGTGTTTTATGTGGCTGATTGCTGGAGGATGGTTCCACAGCCCAGAGTCTGTCTCTGGAGGTTTCAGACCTTGGTTCTTGTTCACTCGGACACTTCTGGTGCTGGGCACTGTAAAACCTCTTCCTATCTTGACTTGACTTCTGGCCCTGTTCTGTGTTAGCATGATAGCGGGTGAATGGGAACATTCATGAAAGCCTTTCCCAGACCACAATAGCCAGCCATAATTTTCCTTGTACGTAGGAGTGCCCACAGACTCCATAGTTTGTCTCGCTGAATCCCGCCTCCATGTATGTCCACCTGTTTCCTCTTACCTGGCTTCCACTGCTTGCTGGAACAAGGTGGAATGTCATGGAGGGGATGTAGCATGGAAGGGACAGTGATCTTAACCGAGTATGGCTAAAAGATCTTCCTTTTGCACATTGTATGCCAGCACATATCCATGTAAATAATGTCGGCCAAGAAGAAGAGGCTGCAGAGCAACCAAAAGTGTTAGGTCTTAGGGATTGTAGTCCAGGAGACACAGAGTCCACCCAAATCTCCTAAGTGTACTCCAGATTGCAAGCAGAGAATTCAGGCTTATAAAGGCAAAAACCACAAGGTCACAGACCCTGCTTTGCAGGAATGATGATTGGTGCTGACAGAGTTAAACCAACTAACACGTGATTGGCTATTTAGCTGATAGATGTTCTCTTATCTGTCTTTCAGTCCAAAGTAGAAGGATGTGTTCCAGGAGAGGGTGGAGGTGCACTCAGGAAGTTGCAGTTGAAAAAAAGTCAGATGGCCGCGGGGTTCAGAATCGAGACAGGAGATGTGTATAGGCCATGACTTCTCAGTATCCTCCCTACAGTATTTTGAATGATCTCTTAGCAAGGCTTACTTCACTTCAGAATCTTCTTGGGCAACATATTGCTAGGCCCATCCTAAGGCTGTAGACGGAATGTGTGTGAAGAGGGGTCCTGAGGCTTACTACCTTTAATGGCATGCCTGCCTTGAGTCTGGGGGACTCTGGAGTGCCATTGATGATGGGAGTGGTCGTCCTGAAACCTGTCCGTGTTACCGATAACAGTCCACGGAGCTGTTGATTGATGGAGCACTTCCTGTGGCCAGGTACCGTGCGAAGATAGGCAGCCCCTGCCTCACTGAACCTCCCTGTGAGGCGTTGAATTTTGGCCTCCAGATGCTGTGTTGAAGCCTTACCCCCTGATCGTGTGGGTGTGACCTGATTCAGAAATTGTGTTTTTGCACATGGCATCTGGATAACATGAGGTCATGAGAGAGACACAAAGACATGGGCACATGAGGGAGAATGCTGACAGAAGTGAGATGGAAAGGCCACAGCTGTGAGCCAAAGAATGCTGTGGGTTTCCGGCAGCTACCAGAAGATGCAAAGAA
Organism: Callorhinus ursinus; assembly: GCF_003265705.2. Lineage (NCBI taxonomy): Eukaryota > Metazoa > Chordata > Mammalia > Carnivora > Otariidae > Callorhinus > Callorhinus ursinus. The sequence goes on from NW_027397145.1 coordinate 3,212,649, forward strand.
GGATTCTTGACAGGTTTCGGGGAGCACGGCCCTGTCAGCACTGTAAATTTGGACGTCTAGCCTCCGAATCTGTGAGACAATAAGTTCCTCGTTTGAAGCCACCTGGTTTGTGATAGTGTGTGACAGCAGTCCTGGGAAGCTAACAGCCCCCCCCCCCCCGCCCTGACAACCACATGAGGTAGATGAAATCATGGCGCCCTGCTGGCAGATGGGGAGCGGAGGCCCAGAAAGGTCAAGTCCCTTGTTGAAGTTGCACATCCAGCCACGGCAGAGCCTGGTCAGCATCACCCCCTCTCTTCTCTGGAGGGAGGCGATCCTGGTAGTATTGGTACCGTGAGTGAATTGCGGGCCCACAGCAGCATGTGGACCTGCTCCTCGGTGGACCCAGACACCGTGTCCGCTCACCCATCTAAGGTGGAGCTGCTTCCCTCGTCAGCCCGCCGGTTCCTAGTGGCACATGTACATAATGTACATAATTTCCTACCACTCCAAAAAATTCTCTTTCTGCCTGTCCTGCACATTCTGCAGGTCCCATGCCCAAGCCTCGCGCGAACAGGCTTACATCTCACTGGGCGCGCTTAAGACTGCTCAACTTGGCAGAGCATGTGTCTTCCCTTTGAGAGCTTCCAGAAGGCTGTGGAAGCTGGAGTGCTGGGAAGCTTGCACCAGGCCTTCTGTACTGTTGCTAACAAGGGTTTATTGACAAATGAGCTGTGTGCCAGGGCCTGGGGGAGGTAGAGAGACCTTCAGTGTTGGGTGTGGATTAAAGCCTTTGATCACCAAAACCTAGTTTCTCATGGACAAAAATACTTCAGTAATTTTTTATTATCAGCAATGCTGTCTTTGTTGTTTTTAGTAGGTAAAGGCTTTTTAATGTTTTAAGTTTTGTTCTTCCTTTGGAATTTGTTTCCTGATATAATAACAGTATTTTCCACCACTTGTCTTTATGAAGCACTTATCTTGTACCAACCCTGTACCTGTTCAGGACTCTGCAAACAAAGTGGTGAAAGTGGCTGGAACATAGCCTTACAATTCCCCTATTGTTATGCACCAGGATGGGGTGACAGGGTGGGAAACGAGATGCGTTATGTAGTTCCTTAACCTTGAGTCATGAACTTCTAATGGATGTGAGAGGCCCTGGACAGGGGGACAGTTAGAGGGTGGACCAGCTTCTGAAGTTATTTGTAATGCATGTGCGTGGATATGTGCTTCCCCCCTCCCCCCCTCGGGAGAGAAGAGAGTTTAATTAGACTTTCAGTGGAAATCTAAAATGGATTTAAATGAGCCTTAAGGTTCACTCCCTTTGTAAAATGAAGGGAGACTTCTATGATGTACACACCCTCCCATAATTTACTGGTTCAGAACTACTGAAATCAAACTTGATTTTTCTTCTCTGCCTTTACATTCTGATTCTAGCAAGTCCCATTTCCATGAAGCAGGGCCAGTGTGAATTTCTGTTAGTCTGTTTATAGGTCCTGCAGTACTATGCACTGGTAAGCTTAGGCCATTTATAAGATTCCTCTTCAAGAGCCAATTCAATTTTATAATGGTTGGAAGCATATTGTTCTAGAAATGTCATGACTCTCAGCATTATGGGTCATCTAGAGTGTGCTTGTGGATGCCAGTCAGCATACTTTGGGCCCTTTGCGTCTTCTCAGCATTTAAATTATTCATCTCTGAGTCTGAAACTGTATTACTTGGGGAAACTTCATGAATCTGGACTCATCAAAATACAGACTGGAGAGAAGGATGTCTTTTATTCTCTAGATTGTCTCTTCTTACAGGAGATTGTGTAAGGCAAAGAATTATCTTGCCAAACGAAGTTCATTAAACTGTGTGATTCTCCTTCCTTTTGTGGCCTGAGTAGTCCTTGCCAAAAATGAGAACAAACAGAACGATAATGATGAAATGCCTAATGAGTGTGTTTGCTGATAGAGTTCCTAATGGCCTCAACCAGAGTTCATACCCAGGGAAAAGGACGTGAGGAGTTACTGCTTTGGTATTTACTGTTGTTCCTGAATAGACCAGGGAAACTGATAGTGGGATGTTCTTGTGGAGTTACTCCTGTTTCTGAAGCAGTTCACCACTGGTGTTGACAGAGAACATTACTCCATACACTCCTGCTCCCAAGAGTGCTCCCTGTGGCTGCCCCAGGTACACATAGTAGGATTGCCATGGACGCCTCTTAGTTGAGAAATTGCTTTTAGTGACAACAGTCCCTAATGGGTCGTGGACAGCCATGAGCAGCTTTAGAGAGCTGCTCTTTCATTAAGCGTCCAGTGGCAGAGCCCGAGAGCATGAGTAGAGAGGTGCCATCACTCTGTGTTGAGGAGGGAGATTAATTCCCCTTATGGAAGCTCTGGACATCCCAGAGGTGGGGTTCCAAGGCAGTTAGGGAGTCCAGAGGTGGCATGGTCCCGAGAACAAGGGGTCAGTAAGGGAACTGGAAGTTTCGTAAGGGTATGTCTCTCTCTTCCCTGTTTTGCTGAGGATGAGCGTTTTCCTTTATCAAGACCACATAGTCTTAGACTATTAAAGAAGTCTCTTCTCTCTGAGGAACAAACCCATTGGTTTAGGTATATCAGAAGAAACTGCAAGGAAATTGATTCTTGAAAGAAGAGAATTGCACTTGATTAAAGTTGTATTTATATGGCTTTTTACTTGAGGTACTCTCTAGTTACTGGAGCAAAAATCTGTGCTAGTAGTGTGTTGGGAGGTTGGGGGCCAGAACACCTGGAAAATGAGGGAGGAAATTTCAGAAAGGAGAGAAACACAGAACGGGGACTCTTAAGATCATAGTTAATTTTGTCCGAATCATTGGCTGACTTCTGACCTCACATGAGTGGGGGAGACCCCAAAGTTCCCAGCAAAGAGCAACTGCTTAAAGGCTAAAGGAATGGACAAGTTTTAGCTGCTAGCCTTTGTAGGGGAAGCTGAATTTGGAGTTTGAGTCCAGCCAAATTAATTGCCTGCTAAAATAAAAATATTAAAAAAAAATCAAAGAATTGAGTTCATCTATAATATAACTTGTACAATAGCAATACAATAAAAATTATATAAGAAACAGGAATGTGTGAGCTATGATTAAGAGACAAAGGAATTAAAAAAACTGACTCTGAGATGATTCAGATGTTGGAATTAGGACAATTATTTTAAAGCAAACTGTGTGTGTGTGTGTGTATTTCAAAGACTTAAAGGACAGGGCAGTCTTTTTTTAAATTTTTTATTGTTATGTTAATCACCATACATTACATCATTAGTTTTTGATGTAGTGTTCCATGATTCATTGTTTGTGCATAACACCCAGTGCTCCACGCAGAACGTGCCCTCTTTAATACCCATCACCAGGCTAACCCATCTCCCCACCCCCTCCCATCTAGAACCCTCAGTTTGTTTTTCAGAGTCCATCGTCTCTCATGGTTCGTCTCCCCCTCCGATTTCCCCCCCTTCATTCTTCCCTTCCTGCTATCTTCTTGTTTTTTTCCTTAACATATATTGCATTATTTGTTTCAGATGTACAGATCTGTGATTCAACAGTCTTGCACAATTCACAGCGCTCACCATAGCACATACCCTCCCCAGTGTCTATCACCCAGCCACCCCCTCCCTCCCACCACCCACCACTCCAGCAACCCTCAGTTTGTTTCCTGAGATTAAGAATTCCTCATATCAGTGAGGTCATATGATACATGTCTTTTTCTGATTGACTTATTTCACTCAGCATAACACCTTCCAGTTCCATCCATGTCGTTGCAAATGGCAAGATCTCATTCCTTTTGATGGCTGCATAATATTCCTGTGTGTGTGTGTGTGTGTGTGTGTGTGTGTGTGTGTGTGTGTGTGTGTGTGTGTGTGTATACACCACTTCTTCTTTATCCATTCATCTGTCGATGGACATCTTGGCTCTTTCCACAGTTTGGCTATTGTGGACGTTGCTGCTATAAACATCGGGGTGCACGTACCCCTTCAGATCCCTATATTTGTATCTTTGGGGTAAATACCAAGTGGTGCAATTGCTGGATCCTATGGTAGCTCTATTTTCAACTGTTTGAGGAACCTCCAGACTGTTTTCCAGAGGGGTTGCACCAGCTTGCATTCCCACCGACAGTGTAGGAGGGTTCCCCTTTCTCCGCATCCCCGCCAACATCTGTCGTTCCCTGACTTGTTCATTTTAGCCATTCTGACGGGTGTGAGGTGGTATCTCATTGAGGTTTTGATTTGGATTTCCCTGATGCCGAGCGACGTGGAGCACTTTTTCATGTGTCTGTTGGCCGTTTGGATGTCTTCTTTGGAAAAATGTCTGTTCGTGTCTTCTGCCCATTTCTTGATTGGATCATTTGTTCTTTGGGTGTTGAGTTTGATAAGTTCTTTATAGATTTTGGATACTAGCCCTTTATCTGATATGAAGGACAAGGCAGTCTTAATGAATAAACAGATCGAAGAATCTAAGCAGAGAAGTGAATTTCTTTTAGAAGCGCAAATTCTAGCATTGAAATATATCCAAAATGAAAAGTTTTTTTGATGTGTTAACAGCCCAGATTGGAAATGGCAGAAGAAAGGTCCAATGAATCTGAAGTTAGATGAATAAAAAAGTTACTAAAAAAAAAAAAATGAACAGAGCATCAGGGACCAGTGGGATAATATAAAGTGGTCTAATATATGTGTAATTAGAATCTCAGAAGGAGAGAGGAGAGAGAGAACGGTGCAAAAAAAATATTTGAGGAAATAATGGCCGGCCTAACAGTTCCTAAAATTGGTGAAAAAATCAACTTATGGGTATAGCAAACACCACAAACTCAAAGCAGGATAAATACAAAGAAAGCTGCCCTTGGGCACATTACAGTCAAAGTATTAAAAACCAAAGAGAAATCTTGAAAGCAGCTGGAGGAGAGGAAAAAAAGACCTTACATAGAGTGAGAATAATGATCCTACAAATGAAACTAAAAAACTGGAAATAACGGAGACCAGTTGACACTGGAACAATATCTAAAATACTGAAAAAACGAAAACAAAAACAAAAAACAACCCACAACGCTTTAAAAAGATCTGTCACTTCTTAAATCTATATCCAGCAAAAATATCCCATGAAAAGTAAAATACGTGTTTTCAGTTGAGTAAAAGCAGAAAATTTGTCATCAGCAGTACTGTGCCATAGGATAGGCTAAAGAAATTTCTTTATTCTTGCGGCGCCTGGGTGGCTCAGTCGGTTGAGTGTCTGCCTTTGGGCTCAGATCATGATCCCAGAGTCCTGGGATCGAGCCCCACACTGGGCTCCCTGCTTGACAGGGGGCCTGCTTCTCCCTCTCCCTGCTCATGCTGTCTCTCTCTCTCAAGTAAATAAAATCTTAAAAAAATAAATAAAGTGTATATAAAAAAAGAAAGTTCTTTATACTGAAGGCAGATGACAACACAGATCTGTAGCAGTGAATGGTATATTTTATGGGACTGCTTATGTATGTTTTTTCTCTTGATTTATTTAAAAGACATATGGTTATTTGAAACAAAAAGTAAACTGTATTTGATTTATAATGTGTGTAGACTATAGTATATATAATATATACTTATATATATACACTATATTTAGTATATTGTATCTGTATTTTCACATATAACAAAAGCCCACAGGGACAGAATGGGGGAGGGGGTAAATGGAATTACTTTGTTTCTTTTTCTAAACTTTTAAGATTTTAAAATTTTTAAAATTTATTTGATAGAGAATGAGCAGTGTGGAGGGGCAGAGGGAGAGAGAGAGAAGCAGACTCCCTGCTGAGCAGGAAGCCAGACATGGGGCTCAATCCCAACACCCAGAGATCATGACCTGAGCCGCAGGCAGACGCTTAACTGACTGAGCCACCCAGGTTCTCTGGATTATTTTGTTTCTTACATTAATTACATAGTATGAAATAGACTTATAAATTAAGGGTACATATTGTAGCCATGGTATTAATCACTAAACAAAGTAAAGCAAACGATAAAAGCCAAAATAGCCAGAAGTATTAAAATGGTACTAAAAAATGGTTTAACTCCAAAGAAGGAGGGAAAGGAAAATGAGAATACTAAAGAACACAAATGGGAACGTGTCAGACCCGAGTCCCACCATATCAGTGATGACATTAAATGCAATTCAAACATTCATGGAAAAGGCCGAGACTATCAGGTAGAAAGGGAAGCCAACTGAGTCCCGTGTGCAAGAGTCCTACTTTAAGTACGGAGGGACAGATGGGTTGAAAGTGAAAGCATGGAGAAGCAGGTGCCATGCAAAAAATAAGCATAAGAAAACTGGAGTGACAATATCAGACAAAGTGGACGTCCAAAAAAGGAGTATTATGTGAGATAAAGAGGGACATCTCATAATTAAAAAAAAGGATCAGTTTGCTTGGAAGATCTAACAACCATGAATGTGTGTGTGTGTGCCTAATAACATTGCTTCAACATAGTTGAACAAAAACAGACACCTCAAGGGAGAAATTGACAGATTGTTCATTGTAGCTGGAAATCTCACCACCACTCTCTCAGTAATTGACAGAACAATCAAATAAGAAATGAGAATACAGCCATCTTGACCGAATTGGTGTTTATAGAACACTACACCCAGCAGAAGAATATTCTTAGTTTTCAGGGGCACATGGAATGTTTGCCAAGAAAGACCATCATGTATCATAACATAAGACTTAAATTTCAAAGGACTGAAATCTTTGATCAGACTGGGAATTGAATTAGGAACAAAATTCCAAGTAAATGATATTGAATCATGCTATGTCTGCAGTCTCCCCAGGAGCTCTGGGGAGGCCCCATTCTGATGGCTGAAGCAAAAGGGCAGCCTGCACTCAGAACACCACGGTGAGAGGAGAAGGCAGTGACATTGACGAAGTCTTATTACACACCCAGCACTTTGTGAAAAGGGTATCTTACACACACCGAATCTTGTAATTTTTAAACAGCTGTTTGCTTGAGAGCCAACACTTTAGTGACTTCCCCAAAATTTCCTAGCTAGTGAGCAGATGTGAGGTTGGGGCCAGGTCAGGCCAGCTCCAGAGGCCCTTCTGTGGACCACATTAAAGTATGGTCTCTTAATCATATACGTATTTCAGGTTTCCTTCCCCAATGACAGTTTGTTGTGTGCCCTTACAGTTTATAGCTCTACTTTCTCCAATCCATATACTTTTTCTATTTTTATTAATATGAAGTATGCACAGAAACCCTTCTTTGGTACCTCAGTTGGAGGCACCTGCTGACCTTCTTAGATATAATCTGACACAGATTTATATGTGTGTGCGCACATATGTATGTGAACATGTGTATTATATGTATATTATGCATAAACATGTATATATGTATGTACATATATATCTCATACAGATAATATACAATTATGTGTGTGTGTGTGTATACACACATACATACATTCTTGTCTCTTTTTTTTTTTTTTTTTTTTTTTTTACCTTTTCTTGAAGTTCACTCAAGCTAAAATTCTTTAAGCAATTGTATTAAGATTCATTGGGGCTAGCTATGGCCATTCACCCTTGTGCTGGAGGCCTCGGGTGGCCTCATGTCAGGAATCTGTGCTCATCAGTCAGTGTGCTTCATCAAATCCTGGGTCCCCAGTCTCTGCTGTATGAGCCTGTGTCAAGATTTTGCATGGTGCTGGGTGCACCTCTTAACCTGTCTCTCTGAGATGATGAATTGTACTAGTGGAGCATCAGGACACCTCTACGAGCCCTTCCAGAGGAAAGCCCTAAACTGGGATTTATCTGTGCTTGTCACAGATGAGTGCTATTTACTTAGGAGGGCTGCATTAGTTTCAGGCCAGTAGAAAAACCTTTCCATCTACCAATTCACTGGGCAGCACTTGTCAAACAATAACGTTCATAGGCAAAGCCAGGAGCACAATTTCACAGCCTGGATGCTCCTGTAGTTCATATTCAGCCAGCCATGCCCCGTTTTGTGGCTGCCCGTCACAACTTCTCTGTTGTCTGGACATCCTTGCTGCTTGACTCCCAGCTTTCATAAACAGAGATTATGTCCTTTAACTAAGCACAGGCTCTGAGTTTGAGTTCCGGCGTCACCTCTGTTTACCTACGTGACTTGTGACATTTGAGAAGTCCTCTTGCCTTTCTGTGCTTCAGTTTCCTCAGCGTTCTTACCAGGAATCATAATAAAACCCTCCTTACCAAGTTGTTTAGAAGATTTGCTGAGGTGATACGTGAAAGACCTTTGTAAAATGAAGTGATTACCATGTGCATTTATTGTTTTATATGTGATGTAAGTTCACTGATAGGTGATTGGTATAAAGCAGAACCCATATCCAATAATACTTTTTTCCCTCAGTAAAAAAGCACTATTTAAGCATGCCTGGTCAGTGAACTTGAGCATACCCCCAGGTTCGTGATGCCAGCATTGTAAACAGTGTTCACACTTGACCTTTATTTGGGGGAAAAATGCACAGCTACTTCAGCAAGTACTGGGGCCTTGAATTCTTAGCCCCACATGCAATGGCGGACTTGTCAGAAATGGACTTACAGTTTTTAAGTAAAAGGACTTAAGTGGGACTCATTGGCACACCTCTGTGGTTGAACTCCTTGGATCTAGCAGATTTGATGAAACACAGACTTGACCGTCTCTGATTCAAGGGGACATTAGCTCTGTGCTGTTAGTAGTGGAGCTCAGAGCAGGAAGGCTGGAGCATAGGGGCAGGTGTAAGACTTGATGGAGGTCGTGACTGTAGGGCCACACAATGCAGCCCGAGTTGGATTATGTGAAGAACACTTAGTGATTTAATGACTGCAGGGACATGGATGTTTATTGTAGAATATTGGGGAAACCTAGGAAAGTGTGAAGAACAAATAACACCTCTCTTGCAACCATGCAGGTCAACTTTTATTGTCTATCTGTGTCCTTATTCAGAGGATTGACCGAGTGCCTTCTATGGGCCAGGTGCTGGGAGACATCAGAGAACAAGACAGAATTCCTGTCCTCATGCAGCTTAGGTCCCAGTGGGAGCAGAGGAAGACCAGTAATAAGTGGTCAGCACTACAGAGAAGAATATAGGGAGCCAGTGCTAGGAATACTGGCTTCTGGGGGTGGAAAGGGGACTTAAAAAATAGTGACAGAAGAACTCATGTATAAAGGACAATTGAGGGGTGCCTAGTGGCTCAGTCGGTTCAGCATCTGCCTCTGGCTCAGGTCATGATCCCAGGGTCCTGGGATCGAGCTCCACGGCTGAGCAGGGAGCCTGCTTCTCCCACTCCCTCTGTGTTCTCTCCCTCTCTCTTTCAAATAAATAGAATCTTAAAAAAAAAAAAAAGGACAATGGAGCAGAGATCTCAAGAAAGAGTGTGTCATGTGGATATCTGAAGAAGGAGCATTTCAGGTGAGAAAACAGCTGGTGCAAAGGTCCTGAGGCAGGAACGTGCCTGCTCTGTCGCTCCAGCAGAAGGCCAGTGTGACTGGAGCGGTGTGACTCACGACCTCTCTGAGCAGAGGGCAGAGAGGAAGGTTGGGGGGGGCACTGAGGGCCAAGTTCTGACAGTGTGGTTGTCCCTGGGAGCTTCTCCTTTTTCTGTGTGATACTGTGTTTACTTACAGAACCCTACATAAGAATACTAATTGATATGTGGAAAACGATGAAAAATGTCAGGAGCTGAGGCTAAGAAAGGTGATAATTCCATCAAGTCTTCTTCGCGTTTTGAGTTGAGCTCACATGTGTGGAGGTGGCATGTCATAGTGGAAGCAGCGTGGTGTTGGAACTGCAGGACTTGGGGTCACAGCTTGACTCTGTCGTATCTAGCCCTGCGGCTTTGACCACATCTGTCGCCTCTCTGGGCCTCAGTTTCCTTATCTATAAAACTTACCTGATGGGGTTTTTGACAATAATAGGTCCTCAGACCATGCCATTTCGCTAATGTATATGGATAAGACAGAAATTGCTGAGAATTTGTCCAAGATGGAAAAGACTATGGTCTTATGGTCTTATCCAGTTAACGTACTTTTCTTTTTCTTAAATGCTACTCTTTGATCTAGAGTTCAATAAATAAGCCATGACCATTTAAGTTAAATGAAATGAAGTAAAATGGAACATTCAATGCCTCAGTCCTATTAGTTCTGTTTCAAGAGCTCATCCCCCACATGGGGCTACTGGACTGGGCAGTGCAGAGGACAGAATGTCCCCATCATCACTGAAAGTTCTCTTGGACGCTGCAACTCTTGAGCTCGTGGCAACCCCTGCTCATCCTGAGCTCTTGTCCATGTGTGTGGTGAGTGATAATACGTTTCTTTGTTGTGGCATTTCATACCGCTGTTTCTGGACCTCCACGATCCCATTCACTTCAGGGAGCAGCTGGGGTAGGATTTCTAAGACCCACCATAGATTCCCTGATTGAGAATTTCTGAGGGCAAGACAGATGTCTCTTAACCATTTCCTCTGTTACTGCGATGTAGGCTGAAGTGTGCAGTCTGGGGCTCCAAAGGGCATTGTCAGAATTAATTAAGGCATGTTGCACATCCTCAGATGCTCCTATGATGTGAGCTACAGAATTGCAGAATACTGTTGCTAATTGCATTTTGCTTTGGTGAGTCTGTTTGCTTCATCCCGGTCCACTTGAGATTAGACTCATTTGTTGGGCTCTGTTAACTCCCCTGCAGATAGCATTTCATGTGCTCTCATAAAAGCTGCCTACATGTTATTTGTACTTTCAACATATTCCTGAAATGAATGGTGCTTGGTGTTGGTTTATTAGATTTATTTAAGAAAAATAAGCCCAATACCCAATGGCCTATATAGTATACAGTGAAAAACACATTCCACAAACCAACCACAGAATTGAATTAAGCAACAGTGGCCACAGTTTTCTTACAGGAATGTGCCAGATGGGCAGTGGCCACAGGGGATTACTAGACCAAGAAGATAAACAAGATGAAAATGGAATTATTTCTCATTCCAAATCAGGATTTTCCACTGTGTTTGCAGCAGGGACTCTGGGGGAAATACAGCCCATGAAAAGAGTTTACTGTCATGGTGCCAGTTCTGTGTGTGTGCAGTGATAAATCAGTGGATTTATGGATTTAATTTCCTATTACTGCCAACCCCCTTCCTATCTGAAGTTAAGGTGTGTATCTACAGGTAGTAAAATACCATTTTGTTTTTTCTCACTGGCTGGCTCTTGTGTGGAATTAAAATTGCAGGAAAATCTTGTTAAAGATGGGTCGATTCATTATACCACAGAGATTCCTTTGTAGGAGCCAAGCCTGGTTGTGTTCAGTTCTGCCGTGGAGGGGCTTCATTCTGACAGCTGTTTGCTCTGGAAGATGATGGGTGACTCATCGGTGTCAGATCACTTCTGCACCGTGGTAGCTGCCCCAGCATTTGGATCTGGCTCCCCTCTACCTTTTTTTTCCCCCCAGTTTGTTTTGCTTTGTTTTATCCGCCCCCCTCCAACCCCAACTACACCAGTGAGTGGAGACATCAGAGTTTTCTCATGAAACCTTTCCCAGAAGCTGAGCAAGGGTTTTAGGGGTTCAGTTTAAGATAGTTCCCTTGTAGAACCTTCTTGAGAGGTCAGACTGCTCCGCTTTCCCCATTCAATCTGCCATCACTGGTTTTGAAAAATGTCCCTAAATCATATCTTACTAAGAGACCCGTGCTGTGTTAGATCTCTTATGGTGCAGGGCACTGTAAAAAGCCAGTTTATGTTCCACGTAATTTGAAAGTCCAGTGTTGGACTTCAGGCATGGCTGTATCTAAGGCTTGCCCTCACTTTGTCTTTGTTTCTCTAATGCATCTTCTTTGACATACTGGCTTTATTCTTAGTCATTTTTTTTTCCCATGTCACTGGAAAGATGTCCTGGAGAAGTTCCAAGCCAGCTCTTCCTAACAGAGTCATGTGGAGAGAACCCTCTCTACCTGGCATCCATATGCAAGCTCAGGGAGGACTCTCAGTGATCCTGCAGGGTCATGTACTGCTTCCAGTGTGGTATGAGCAGGAGGACAAACTTGGCCAACCCTGAGTCGTGGGGCCCTCTGTGTGGCTGGTGGGTATGGCAAGCCAGGCTGAAATTATAGGTACAGCATTCGCTTATAAGAAGAGGGAGACCTTCTGGTACAGATGTCCACTGCATCACTCCAGGTAGGGCATCTTTGGGTCTTACTCCAGCTGCTGGTTGTGTAGTGATCCTTACATGACAGGTCACCCCTCTCCCCAGAGCAGGAGGGCTCCATTCTAAAAAGCAACCCCGCAGGTGTGAACTTCCCCTCCGAAACCCCACTTCAGTGGTGGTGGCTTCCCTGGAGTCGCCATGGAAACACAGTGCCATCATGGCCTATTCTGGCTTGTAGACGTCACTGACCTTTCAGGTGGTGGGAGTTAGGGGTTCAGATCCTGCCTCTGCCCTTCCCAGCCTCACTTGCTACTTCTCTCCAGTGGGGATGCTAATAGTAGCTGCTTGATAATGCTCTTGTGAAAATCAAATTTGGCTCAGGGAGAGTCCTTGACCCATTGCCTGGCACTTGGTAGGTGCTCTATACAATGGCTTTTCCCCTCTCGGCCTGTCTTCTCTCTCCCCATTGCCAGCACGAGTGCCTCTGCTGAGGGGGGTGGTTGGATTTATTATGCTTCCTTAGATCATCAGGTAGTTTGAGGTAGTGACATAACACAGGCCTAAGCACTTGAATTCTGGAGCAAGACCACACGGACTGAACGAATCCATGCTCTGTCCCTCGCCAATTGTGTGACCTTGTGTCAACCGCTTAACTCCTCTGTGCTCATTTGAAAGGTAGGAATTGATGAGAACTGCACGAGTCAATCCGTTTTAAGTGTTTAAAGCAATGCTGGCACTTAGGGAACAGTTAATACATGGATTGGTAGTTGTGCGGGTCCTAGGTCCCCCTTGTGCTTTTCTGGCTGCCCAGACTAGGATGGTGGCCGCCCGTCTCACTCTGGGCTGTGCCTATCTAGCACTGCACTCTGTGTCCTCAAAGCACATTCCGCCACGTGAATGTTTCCCAGGAATTTCTTTTTCTGGCTCCTAAGATTTCTGGATTTCCAACCAAGGACGGACCCGCCTAGATCACATACATATAGTGGAAAAGACTTTCTTTTACTCACTCATGATACTTTTTTTTTTTTTTTTTTAATTGGAGTCTAATACGTTTGTGTACCAGGTGCCAAAGAGAATAGACTCCCCACCAAGGGACCAGTGGAAGCTGCACCTTCGTGAAGAGGACAGAATGTTCCTGGCACCCGTATGTCTGACTCGTCCTCCCTCACGTGACCTGCTCCTCACTTCTTCCCCCTCACTTCTTTCCAGAGGGTACTGCTGTTCTGACTTGCCGTCATCCATTTGTTTTGCCCTTTCTAACTTGATGTGAATGACATCACGCACTTCACGTTCTTTTGTGTCTGGGCTTTCCCAGGCGGTATGGTGCATGTGGGACCATCCGTGCTGTAATGCATGGTGGTAGTTCACTTGCTGGTACTGCTGCCTAGCATTCCTGTGTGCGAACACACTACAGTGTATCCGTTGCCTATTGGTAGATATTTGAGTTGTTTCAGTGAGGTTACTGGGAGTGTTGCTGCTGCTGAACATTCCTGTATCCGCCCTTTTGTATACCTGTGCTCATTTCTGTTGGGTATCTTCCTGGGGGTGGAGTCTCTGGGTCAGAGGGGGACCTGTGACCATCTTGAGTTCGTCCCGTCCAACGGTTTTCTGACAGCACATCAGGGCCACATTCCTGCTAGCGAGCATGAGAGTTTCGGTTGTCTGACATCTGTTCTGTGTGTAGTCATAGTTAAGTGTTTTAGCCCTTCTGATAGATTTTGGCCTCAGGGTAGCAAATCTCTTGCCAGTATTTTTAATAGGGTGTCTTTCTATTTCTTGTGGATTTCTATTGAGTCTTTATATTCTGGATGCAAGCCATTTGTTGGTTTTGAATGATGCAAATATCTTCTCTCACTTCGCTTGTGTCTTTCACTCTCCTGGTGTTTTTTTTTTTTTT
>NW_027397145.1:3236638-3349943 GCF_003265705.2 Callorhinus ursinus
TCTAATTTGCTGGCATAGAGTTGCTCATAATATGTTCTTATAATTGTTTGTATGTCTTTGGTGTTGGTTGTGATCTCTCTTCTTTCATCCATGATTTTATTTATTTGGGCCATTTCTCTTTTCTTTTGGATAAGTCTGGCCAGTGGTTTATCAGTCTTGTTAATTCTTTCAAAGAAGCAGCTCCTAGTTTCGTTGATCTGTTCTACTGTTCTTTTGGTTTCTAGTTCATTGATTTCTGCTCTGATCTTGATTATTATTTCTCTTCTCCTGCTGGTTTTAGGCTTTATTTGCTGTCCTTTCTCCAGCTCCTTTAGGAGTAGGGTTAGGTTGTGTATTTGAGACCTTTCTTGTTTCTTGAGAAAGGCTTGTATTGCTATAGACTTTCCTCTTAGGACTGCCTTTGCTGCATGCCAACGATTTTCATCAGTTGTGTTTTCATTTTCATTGTTTTCCATGAATTTTTTTAATTCTTCTTAAATTTCCTGGTTGACCCATTCATTTTTTAGGAGGATGCTCTTTAGCCTTCTTGTATTTGAGTTCTTTCCACCTTCCTCTTGTGATTGAGTTCTAGTTTGAAAGCACTGTGGTCTGAAAATATGCAGGGAATGATCCCAGTCTTTTGGTACTGGTTGAAACCTGATTTGTGACCTCGAATGTGATCAGTTTTCGATAATGTTCCATGGGCACTAGAGAAGAATGTGTATTGTGTATTCCGTTGCTTTGGGATGGAATGTTCTGAATATATCTGTGAAGTCCATTTGGTCCAGTGTGTCATTTAAAGTCTTTATTTCCTTATTGATCTTTTGCTTAGATGATCTGTCCATTTCAGTCAGGGAGCTGTTAAACCCCCCACCATTATCATATTGTTGTCAATGTGTTTCTTTTGTTTTGTTATTAATTGCCTTATATAATTGGCTGCTCCCGTGTTAGGGGCATAGATATTTATAATTGTTAGAATTTCTTGTTGGAGAGACCCTTTAAGTTGGATATAGTGTCCTTCCTCATCTCCTATTAGAGTCTTTAGTTTAAAATCTAATTTGTCTGATATAAGGATTGCCACCCCAGCTTTCTTTTGGTGTCCATTAGCCTGATAAATGGTTTTCCTCCCCCTCACTTTCAATATGGGGGTGTCTTTGGGTCTAAAATGAGTCTTGTAGACAGCATGTTGTTGGGTCTTGTTTTTTAATCCAGTCTGATTGCCTGTGTCTTTTGATTGGAGTATTTAGCCCATTTACATTCAGGGTAACTTGAAAGGTATGAATTTAGTGCCATTGTATTGTATGTAAGGTGACTGTTACTGTGTATTGTCTGTGTTCCTTTCTGGTCTATGCTGCTTTTCGGCTCTCTCTTTGCTTAGAGGACCCCTTTCAATATTTCCTGGAGGGCTGGTTTCGTGTTTGCAAATTCCTTTAGTTTTTGTTTGTCGTGGATGCTTTTTATCTCTCCTATTTTCAATCACTGCCTAGCTGGATAAAGTATTCTTTGCTGCATAGTTTTCTCATTTAGTGCTCTGAATATATCATGCCAGTCATTTCTGGCTTGCCAGGTCTCTGTGGATAGGTCTGTTGCCAAACTAATGTTTCTACCATTGTAGGTTACATATCTCTTCTCCCGAGCTGCTCTCAGGATTTTCTCTTTGTCTCTGTGACTTGTACGTTTCACTATTAGATGTCGGGGTGTTGACCTGTTTTGAGAGGGCTTCTCTGTGCTTTTTGGATTTTGATGCCTGTTTCCTTCCCCAAATTAGGGAAATTCTCTGCTACAGTTTGCTCCAGTATACCTTCTGCCCCTCTCTCTCTTTCTTCTTCTTCTGGGACCCCAATTATTCTAATGTTGTTTCATTTCATGGTATCACTTATTTCTCGAATTATGCCTTCATGATCCAGTAGTTGTTTATCTCTTTTTATAGCTTCTTTATTTTCCATCATTTGGTCTTCCTTATCAGTAATTCTCTCTTCTTCCTCTTTTATCCTAGCAGTTAGAGCCTCCATTTTTGATCGTACCTCATTAATAGCCTTTGTGATTTCGACTTGGTTAGAGTTTAGTTCTTTTATTTCTCCAGAAGGCTTTCTGTAATAACTTCCATGTTTTTTTTTCAAGCCCAGGTAGTATCTTTAATTAGCAATAATCACACCTCCCATAAACCTCATTGACTACGATACTGCCACTGTGCAATGCTGCAGCTCGTATCTTTAAAATCGTCATTTTGAACTCTAGTTCTGACATCTTACTAATGTCTGTATTGAGTAGGTCCCTGGCAGTCGGTACTACCTCTTGTTATTTTTGTTGAGGTGATTTTTCCATCTTGTCATTTTGTCCAGAGGAGAATAGATGAATGAGAGAACAAAATGCTAACAGGGTAAAATGACCCCAGAAAATATACACTAAACAAATCACAAAAGTCCTGAAACCAGGGGAAAGAAAGGGAAGGAAAGAAAAAAGAAAAAAAGAAAGAAAGAAAAAGAAAGAAACAAAAACAAAACAAAAAGAAATCAGAATATGATCATATATGATAAGGCTGGTGCATAGATTAGTGGCACATGCTAGATTTTGGGCATATTTTGGTCTGTTAGAAGAAATTGCCTCCCATAATTTTAAAGAAAGAAAAACTTATATATGTACAAAAATAAGGGTTAATATGATACCGGGATGGAATATGAGTATAAAGATGAAAAGTATAAAAGATTTTATAAAAGGAATTGATAAGTTAAGAAGTTGGTTGAAAAAAGAGAAAAGAGGATTAAAAAAATAGAGAATGTGATCAGGCAGGAGACTAGAACAAAGCCATTCCCTAGAGATTTAGGGCATATTTTGATCTGTTTAGATGAAACTGTATCCAAAAATGTTAAAGAGAGAATAACTTATATATATATATATACACATATATATATATACATATATATATATATATATACACACACACACACACACACACACAAAAAAAAAGAATAAATACTATGAAGGGATCGAATATGACTCTAAAAATGAAAAATAAAAGAAATTTTCTTAAAAAAGGGATTGATGTTGTTTGAAAAAGGGAAAGAGAAAAATTTTAAGAAGTTAAAAAAATAAAGTTTGAAAGACTAAGGAGTCATGGTAAAAAAGCCTTGAATTCTATGTTCAGTATTCCCCTAGTGCTGGAGTCCTGCTGTTCTCCTTGATCGGTAAACTTGGTCTGGGCTTGGGGCTGTTCGTGCTGATCTTTTGGGGGAGGGGCTTGTTGCCGTGGTTCCCAAATGTGTTTGCCGGAGGCGGAATTGCCCCGCCCTTGTCGGTTCGGGCTAAGCAAGCTGCTCGGGTTTGCTCTCGGGAGCTTTTGTTCCCTGCAAGCTCTCGGTACAGCTTTGGAGAACCAGGGTGAAAATGGCGGCCTCCCAATCTCCACCCCGGAGGAGCCCAGAACTTGGGGGCCCCACTTCTCAGTGTGCCCCCAGAGAAAAGCAGTCAGTCACTCCTCTGTCCCCGGTCTCCGGCCACACTCTGTGCTCACCTGGCCTGTGATCGAGTGTTTCTATGTCTGGCACCCGACCCCGTGTGGAGTCTCCAAACCCAGCAGATCCCTGCGGTGCGCTCCCACGCCGCTCCTCCCTGGGGGAGGAAGGGGAGTCTCCCCGGCTCTGCCACTTGTTGGGTCCCTGCTGGAGGAGCAGTGGCCCGAATGGGCCGCGGATCACAGTTTATGGCAACCCCGAGCTGAGAGCCCACACCTCCGCTCTGTCTCTGCAGCCGGCTTCCCCGCTCCGATACCCGGGAGCTCTGCCGCACTCAGGCTCCCCCGGTCTTTCTGTGACCCCGAGGGTCCTGAGACCACACTGTCCCGCGAGGGTTCCACCCCCCACTCAGCCACTGGAGCGCCGTCCCTCCGCGGAGCCGACTTCTAAAAGTTCCGATTTTGTGCTCCGCGGCTCTAGCACTTGCCAGAAGCGGCCGACGGAGGCCCCCTACCCCCGCCGTCTATCCTCCCGAATATCGCCTCGGATTCACTTCGCCGCACCGTCGTACCTTCCAGTGAGTGGTCCCTTTTCTCTTCACGGAGTTGTTACTATTCTTTTCTTCGATCTCTTGTTGAGTTTGTAGGTGTTCAGAATGGTTTGATCCCTATTCAGCTGAATTCCTGAGACCAGACGAAATCCAGGTCTCCTACTCCTCTGCCATCTTGCTCCCTCTTCTCCTGGTTTTTCTTGATGAAGAAGATGCCTTATGAGTTTTTTTCTTTGCATACTGTTTCCCTTATATAGTTAATTAATTAATTAATTAATAAAAGATTTTATGTATTTGAGAGGACGAGCGTGGGGAGGGGCAGAAGCAGAGGGAGGGGGAGGGGCAGACTCCCCGCTGAGCAGGGAGCTGGATGCGGGGTTCGATCCCAGTACTCTGGGTTCATGACCTGAGCTGAAGGCAGATGCTTAACCGACTCAGCCACCCAGGCGCTTCTCCCTTTTATATTTTAAGGTTGCATCTACAGGAAAATGTTCTCCTCCGCTCTTGTTGGTCACAGTGTACCGTTCTCTGCAGTTGGCTTCTAGGCCCAGCTGACACATCTCCTGCTGGGAGACTTGAGGGCTTTCCTCCACAAGAATTACTTTTTCTTTATTATGAGAGAGAACCACCTTTTCTCACCTTTGCCTCTGGCTTACATGTTATGCAGGGTTTTTGATTTCTCCTTCTTTTTTAAAGAGTCGACATCACTCACTCTTTGGACCTGTTTTCAGACCATGAAGCCAGAGAATGTGGTGTCTTTAAAGAAAAAGCGACAGGGCAATCAAACGTTCCCTTTAAATTGTTTTCCCTAAGAAGGTAATGATGGGAGGTCTTTGCAAAGGAGAGGAATCCAGGGTTAAAATACACGTGAACGGAGATCATCTATTAAACAATAATTCTCCTTATAGTGGCTACTGTTCGTGAATATTCATCCATCCTTTGGCTAAGCATTGTACATGGAGTACCTCATTTAGGCTCGGTAAAGTCCAAGAAGTTGGCCTCACTAATAACCTCACTTTATAGACTGGAAGAGGGAGGTTCAGGACCTTTCCAAAGGCATACAGTTGGTACATGCTGGAGCCAGGTTCCTAGTGGGCTCTGCTGGGCTCCAGAGTTCTGTTCTCTGCCAGGCTGCTCTGCTGCCAAAGAGGCAGCCTTGCACTTTGCAATCTGGGTCAAGCCAGCAGAAGCACATTCCAGGCCTCCTGGTAGGAATAGTTTAGTCCTGATGTGAAAAATGGGCAGCTTCTCCTTCCCCAGTTCTCCCTCTAAGAAATAAGTCACTGAGGCTGATTGTCTCCTTGGGGCCTTTTCAAGTGGTTCTATTCCTCTTCATCCTGGAAGGCGTCATGTCTTGTTCCCCTCGTGCCATCAGGAGGAACTTAAAGTTTTGGATAAAATATTGTAGGACTTCAATGCTTAGCAACAACCTGGTCTAGAATTGTGTATGTAAAAATCATTGTGAGTCCAGATTTCCCTTTTAAATGTCGCCTGCTCTCCAAGAGTAGCATCTAATCACTGCCTGGTCTCAGAAACCTACAAGAGACCAGTGTTGAGAATCTCTGGCTGCTTCCAGATCCTCTCTCTAGTCACTGGTTGAAGACCCTTAGTTTCCAGCCTCCTGTTCGAGTCCTCACAACTATGAGGGTGGGAATGGGCTTTGGCTGGGGAGAGAGGACCCTCCTAGTGGAAGCACTGGGTCGGATTGAGGATGCTGTGCTGGGCCCTCTAGGTTGTGGGCAGCTTATTGGCAAGACTTGGGACAAAGTTGGGTTTGGGTGTATCCGAGGGTTCCCAAGTCGCTAAGATTCTTGGTTTGTGGCTGGAGGGGTATAACAGCTGCCTTTTAAAATGTCAGTGGCGCTGTGCCTTGAGCAGCACAATTTACTACAGTTGGTGGAGAAGCTACCTCTGTGTTGTAGAGTTGTGTGCATGGAAGGAGAAAATCATAGAGAAGCTGGGAGTCGGCCCGGCTTGCCTTGCTGGGGGAGGAACCTCAAGTGCTCTGGGGACCATAACAAGGGATGCGTTCACTCTCTCTGGGACTGTTGTAGCTCCCTGACTTGTCATTTGGGGGTGACTTTTGTTGCTTGCCTTCTCTCCTTCACCAGAGGGTCTTGTCTTATTGTGCTCCCACTTGAGTATTGATTACCTCTTGCAAAGGGACTTCCTTTCACATTGAAAAGAGCATTTTCTCAATTTTATGGCTTCTGCCTCACCCCTGTTCCCCGCCCCCCTCCCGTTGCTTCTCTCCCCACGTAGGAACTGCCTGAAGCATAAACAGCTGTTTTCTGGGTAATTTTCCACAGTGGCTTCCACACATTTAGCAGTAGCGGAGGGCTCTGGGAATGATTGCCCTCGCCTGAACCAGCCGTCCATAGACATGACTACAATGGCAGCATGAAGATTGGCTGTTTAGGGACTTCAATGCGTAGTAATTGCAGAGAGCAATTTGCTTTCTCTCCTCACTAGTGTCTGTCTAGAGACAATTGCAGAAACTTTTAGGGGCATGTGAGAAATCTTGTCCTTGGATCTGGAGATGAAGAAAGAAAAGGCAATGCAGTTTCTTTCCCTGGTTAACTCATTCCTGACAATTTAAGTTTTTCACCCACAGAGGCCTTAGGAAGACAATTATGAGAGAGAGAGAGAGAGAGAGAGTGTGTGTGTGTGTGTGTGTGTGTGTGTGTGTTTTCCAGTTGGGTAGGATATGAGAGGAAGGGAATCTAGTGGATCCTTTAGGACTCTCCCCCAGTGCTGCCCCTCCAGGGAAGTGTCCCCAAGTGCTCAGTCAAGAGTAGGCCTCTGTATGGCAGGACCTCAGCTTGAGACAAGTTTGGACCAAAAAGTCTGAGCCCAGAAGGTAGAGCGCATGGCTCAACGCACACGGGTGGTCTGAGGGCTGGGACCCGGCTATCTTTTGCCAGGGAACTCTGGGCAGAAACGTTTGATGCCAAGACAGCCCTATGGGGCCTTTGTAGGTCCCCCTTATGTGTGGGTTGGGGAGAGGTGAAGCAGTAGGCTTCCATCGCCAAGATCAGCCACAGAGGCCAGAGCTGCCCTAAGATAAAGATCTGTTCATAATGGAAATGTGTAGCCGTTTTGTGTTTTATGTATTTTTCCCGCCTTTAAATAAAAACTCACTGAGGACCACGTGTGCTCATGGTTACCACAGGTGTGAATAGCTTTTACTACTGTCTAATAAATAATCATGTTTAAGCTGAATATTAGGAACATTTTTCTGACAGTTTTTAAACTGGTTATTTATTTTCTGGGAGAAATATAACCCAAGATGGCGTGGTAATGAACTGCCGCTGTTGTTAGGGGACTTGTTAACATTACGGCAAGGAAGATTTATGTTCCCAGGTACCTTTAAGTTGCAAAAGATTTGAGAATGATGCAGTCCTCTAAAGAGCAGAGAGATAGTGTTAATAAGCCCAAAAGGTCTGGGTTGCTATTGTTGAGTGTGTGGTCATAATTTATTAAATATTTTCTCCAATTCTGTTCAGGCATAACTGTTGTGTGGAAGAATGCAAGGTACAGCAGGAAGGCAAGCAACAACCCCTGTCAAATTTGCATCTGGTTTTTAGTAAGGTGGGCCGCCGGTTGGTTAAGGTGTGTGTGCTCACAGAGTGATTGCTTAGGAGCCACCCGTGGCCTGCTGGGCTGTGGGTCAGGTCCAAGCTTACGCTGCAGTGGGGGGAAGGGGCGCAATGGTCAGGGATGATTGATGGCTCAGACTGCAAAGCCGTGCACTTAGCGTTGGTCTCCCTTCGAATGTGCATGGGTCCTGCCTGCACTTTGCTCCATGCCGTGCATCTTGTTGACCAGACTCCTGTTTGATCCTCTGTCCTCCAGCTCCACCCTTCCACACACTCCCCTCCAGGGTGTCTCCTGGGATTTCGGTTCTTCTCCCTTCTCTTCCCACCCTCTGGCTTCACCCAGATCTTAGCCCTAGAGGCTCAGCTTCCCTGGGCTTTGTGAAGGATAGGCCTTTGCTTTCAAAAGAATTAAGCTACTAGTGGCCAAGAGAAGTCATTATTTTTTCACGTATCAGCTCTCATTCAACCAGTGGCTGTTTGGAGTCTCTGCTGGTTGCTCAGCTCTGAGCTGGGGTCAGCAGAGTGCACCCTTTGGGAGCTGATGGTCTAGGACTTGGTGAGATACCCTGCCGTCTTGGGGTGCTGGCTGATCATGGCGTGTGGAAGGAGCCCAGGGCTCTGCAGTTGGACAGAGCTGGATTTGGATCTCTGAACAAGTTAGTGACCTCGCTGAGCCTCAGCTGTGGAAGGTAGCTGACTTCTCCATCCTTGGGAAGTCATTGTGATAGTTAAGAGGAATAATGAGCATCAAGTGCAGAACGTGGTGCTCAGCGGGCCGTCGATGTTGAATGGACATGTGCTACTTCCCATTGTAGGTTGAATATAGGCTTGAGTTGCTGTTCTCTTGAACCCCCCCCCCCTTAGAAAATGGCAGGACACCAGCACCTCCCCAGGCCCCAGGTCCTTATTCTACTGCCCATTGGGTCTGTTGTGGATCTGTAGCGGAAAACATTCTCACACTGCCCGTGCTCACTCTTCTGGTCACTGTAGCTTTTCCTTTCGTGTCTCTTAGTAGACTCTTTCATTCCCTTTCCCTCTCCCGGCTCATTCTCCATCTTCCTCACCTTCTGCCCTTACCTGGACCAGACTGACCAGATACGCCATAAATTCAGGGGACAGCCAAGGCCCTCTCCCCAAATATTCCTCGCTTTTCTTTTGTCAGATGCTCTGGCAGGATTTTGTCACCTCAGGTGTGCATCCTTCATTGAACGACAGCCTGCGAGCTGTCACCGTCCTCTTGACCTGCCTCTGAAGGAAGGGTCTAGGAGCAAGGTTTCATGAGTGAGCCCAGAGGAGGAGACCATGGGGCACAGAAGCCCTGCTGTGAGGTGGAGGCAGGAAGGGCAGAGGCTCTGAGGAGAAGCCTTGCCTCGATCAAAGCCACCCATGTTTAGGGAGCTCTGTCCCTGAGGAAAGGTGGCAGGTGCAGCAGTGAACCTAGATCAGATGTTGCAGTTGGATTCTGAAATAGCTTTTCTGGAGGTTCTGCATTTATCCAGAGCATAAATGGTGTAAGGACCTAATACTCCCCAGTTAGTTCTTGGCAGTTTTCAGGGCAGTTCTAGTCAAATGGAAAACCCTGGAATTTCAGAGACCCTCCTCACAAAGGTGGTAGATTTAGTGCAGCATTGCCTGGCGCCCTCCTGCGGTGCTTGGTCCAACACTTGACCCTGCTAAGTCGAAAATAGGCTACGTCACGGCATCCGAGGAGGCTCCATCCCTACCTGACAGGGGCCAGGAGGACTGAGCTAGAAATTTCCTCTGGTCCAAACTATTTTGGGAGCCCCTGTGAGCTGAGGAAGGCACCTTTAATGGCTGACTTAGACGCTGGCAGCTCTCCCCCAAGCCATGATGTCTGTATTATCACCTTATTATGAAGGCATTGCCTCCTTCGTGCCGAGTCTGTTCCCACTGATAGCGGGAGCGTGGGTCCCATCAGGAGCTAATGTAGACGTCCCAGCCAGGACGCCTGCAGACGGTTGGACGGAGTGCAGTGGCAGCCGACAGATAATGAGAAATCCATCACACACACACACACACACACACACACACACACACACACACACACACACGCTTGCTTGCAGCTCTGGATCACGTGCATTAAGCTGTGAGTAATGTGATTACTTAAGTGGCATTTTATTTACACTTTCGCACAGAGCGGTGGCTGCTGCTTTTCTAAAGCAGCCATACCTGGATTTCATTCCTTAAAAGTCTCCTCAGAGTCAGGATGGCAGCATCACAAATATACTAATCCAGAGGTGCTGGCAGTCTGATTTGAAAACTCTGTTACCAGGGGCGCCTGGGTGGCTCAGTCATTAAGCGTCTGCCTGAGGCTCAGGTCATGATCCCAGGGTCCTGGGATCGAGCCCCGCATCGGGCTCCTTGCTCTGCAGGAAGCCTGCTTCTCCCTCTCCCACTCCCCCTGCTTGTGTTCCCTTTCTCGCTGTGTCTCTCTCTCTGTCAAATAAATAAATAAAATCTTAAAATAAAATAAAAAAAATAAAATAAAACTCTGTTACTGGCTCAGAGCACAGGACACATGGAGGTCAATTTAAAAATCTTGTTACCGTTTTTTGGTGCTTGCCACGTGCCAGACATTTTGCATACATGTCTCAAATAACCCTTCCAGTCATCCCTGTGGAGAAGGCACATTTGCCCTCCAGTCTGACAGGTGAGGAAACCAGTTCGCAGAGGTTGAATGGCCTGCCCGGAATTGCTTAGGCAGTGGCAGTGTAGACATCAAGAGAAGTTACCACTGAAGAACCTGCCATTGGCTTTTATGCTTTTGTATGTTTCTGATCGGGAAGCCGAGCCATCGATTTCAGCTCCAAGCTGGGTTAAGAGCTGAGTGTTGTGAAAAGAGAGATGTGGGGAAAAAAGAGCCCTGAGGCTTTGATGGGCAACACCAGAATAACCCATGTGGTATTGTTCCCAAATAATTCCAGCAGGCAGACCTGACAAGGTGCCTCCGATTCTAGCTGGGATTTGTGTGTCCTGCTGGTAAATCAGATGAGGTGTCTGAGCCTCGGATGCCTTATTAAGTCGAGCCACAATTTGGGTGAGTTGGCTGGAGCTGTCACTGCCTCATGAGTGAATGTGTGATTTCTGCTGTGAGCCCTGGGCCCTTCTGCATGTTTCTGCCTGGGGCCATGGGCCGTGCGCTGGTGAGTGAGCTGAGGGTCACCCCCTGTTAATCCTGGGTCTTTCATTCCCTGAGAGAGTAGCCCCAATGCCAGGACAAAGGAATAAGTGGATGGTGACCCTATGTGCCAGCCTACAAACAAGCTCATTCTAAGGGTTGTGGTTCCATTCAGCTGCCTGGAAGTGCTCCCGATCATTGTCCTTGGTCATGGCCCAGGAAGCTCTTTGCTGGTACCTCCTACGTCTGGGACATGGGTACATTTCTCACCCTAAGCTGTTGATCTACGTGGATCTTATGCTGCAGATTTCAGTGCTGTGTGAATTTGTGTCCAAATGATTTCACCAGCGTGCCCTAGAGCTTCCCCATCTGTAATGTTACAGCGATGCTGGACTCATTTTCCCTATCCCACAGAACTTTGAATGATTGAATGAGTAAACAGATCGGTGAATAGACAACGTATAAACACATGAGGTAATTCCTGTCAGTTTTTAATGGAAAAATAATAAAGAAGCATCTTCATATTCCCCCAACCATTGATAATCATTTTGATTTTTCTATGTTTTTTTTTTTTTTCCTGCTTACTCTGGGTTGTAGACACTACTCAAAGATGTTGAGATACCTAGAAAACGTGGCCATGCAGCTGACTGAGGAGGCGATTTTAATGAACAGGACCCAGCACCGCTCGGGCGTAGCCATCTTGTCCTGAGACGGGCATGTTGGTGCCATGGCTGCCCTTTCTTCTTGCCCAGGCCTCTGAGGAGAAGGGCTCTGGGCCCCGAGATGGTGTGGTTATGGAGTGGATGAAGTAACTACCCTTGCTTCTTTGGCCCTCTTGACTGCTTCTTGGTTTTCTGTATTCGCCCCAAGTCATCATATGTGATTTCTTCCAAGAGTCTCGTTCCCTCTCATAAGAAGGTAACTCAGCCAGAGAATTTGATCTTGGAAATTTTTTTCCTAGAGATGCCCTCTCAGTACCTCTGGGCATCATGTGAAAAAAAAAAATCTAACTGGGCTCTTTCTTTAATGCTCATAAGTTATTTCACAGAAAGATTTTAAAGACCTAGGACATAATTACTATTTGTGTTCGTATTATGTCCTTCCATTTGGAAGCAAAAATAAAAATCACAGCAAAAGCAGCTTACTGCTTTGCTCCATCTTGGATTCCTCTAGTACATTATAGTCCTTGCTACTCTGTGAAAACTGCTGCTACTTTATTTATATAGAGCTTTCAGGCATAGTTGATTATTTGACATATTTAGAATCACTGAATTTTGTGGCTGGAAGAGACTTGCATTCTTATCAACATTCCTGTTATTCCCCCAAATAATGAATGAAAAAAGGGCGTAAAAATTAAGGTGTTACAATGGTTTCTGCCAGCTAAGTGTTCCTCCACAAGAAATAAACGGTCTGTTGAATATGTGTTTTGTTATTATATAAATGATCTCACTTTTTAAAAATACTTTTTATTTATTGGAGAGAGAGAGAGTAGAGCGAGTGAGAGAAAACCCGAGTGGGGGGGAGGGGCAGAGGGAGAGGGAGAAGCAGATTCCCCACGGAGCAGGGGGCCCGACGTGGGTCCCCATTCCAGGACCCTGGGATCATGACCTGAGCAGAAGGCAGACGCTTAACCTACCCAGGCGTCCCTACTTGATCTCACTTGATAATTTCGCCCTAGAGGGTTCTGATTTAAAAAAAAAGATAGGTAAAAGAACGGATGGTTCACCTCCCTCCCTATCCCTGTCCCCTGTAACCTAGCGTGAAACCTTTTCAAGGTTGTGTGGGAGCCTGAACGCTTATCCCTGCCTGAGGGTTGGGAGGGCGCACCTAGGTCCCAGAGCATAGTCATAAGGCATGGCCTTTGTTCTCAGGAAGCTCACCTCCAAAGGGAAAGATGTTTATCTCATAAAGGGAGGGTGGAGCAAGCTGGCTGTAAGTCTCTGTAGGATGAAGAAAAGGGCAAGCCTGCAGACAAGCTGGTTTCAGTTGGGGGTCCATGATGACCGCCATGTCTTAGCAGGTGGATGGCAACTCTTGGTTGATGAGGTTGAAAGAGCCAGGGTGTGAGCTGGCTCTCGTCCCTGGGGTGGCATGCAGAGGTCAGCATGGATCCTCTAGGCATGGTGTCATTGCTCAGCCTTCCAGCTAGAGTGGACAGGTTGTAGTGGTGCCAGCAACCAGCCACAGTAGCTGTTGAGCTTCCTAGTCCCAGAGGAAGGGACGGATGGAGCAGTGCGCTGATGGTGGTTTGGGGAGACCCCGAGCAACACTGGCTGATGTCTCTGGTGTCCTGTCTCTGTGGCTTCACCTGGTGAACGTTCAGGCTTTATTGCCTTTTGGTGCTCATCGCCCGCCGCCCCTGCCGGTCGCCCTGCCTGCAGTACCCTGTTGCATCCCAGTGCATGTTCTCTGCCCGGAACACGGTTCGTCTGTCCAGACCCAGCTTGAGACCCACTGCCTCAGTAGAGTCTGTTCTGGTTTCCGGGAAGAAGGAGTGGCTTCCTCTTGTGTATTACTGTAGCTTTTATGATAATGCTTATTGAAATCACCACATTACCAGGTACTACCTGCTTCATTTGCCTACGTTTCTGGGTCTCTCTCCCCTGGTCGGACTGTGAGCGTCCTGAGGGCAAGGGCTGACTGTTGCTCATACCTGTGTTCTACCACAGGGACAGGTAGGTAGCAAACGTCGCATGAATAATGACTGTGAACATGCGGAATGGACTTCTTCACTGGTGTCCTTGGTTTCACTTGGGCTCCCTCTAATTTGTCCCCCACACAGTGAGCCCAGCATGCTTTAGAAAACACCAATTTAATGGGTTCATCCTCTAAATGAGCCCTCTCCTGCCTCCTCAGTGCCTGAAAGTTTGCTTCTCTCATCAGGCAGCGAGGTCCTCCAGCCTTCTGGCCCCAACTTCTTTTGTTGCTTTCACTTGGCTCTGTCTCTGTGGGCGCTCCAGGCCCTAAACGAGCATGGCCAGATTGTAGCGATTTCCCTGGGACAGACGTATGTTCTCGGAACAGACCTGCACGTGGATCCCACAAAAGAGGGGGCTGGACCCCTGTTAGGGGACTCAGTGCATGTTGCTCTTGGTATGAGGACAGTTTTCTTGCAGCTTCTCTGGGCCCTCTGTCCTGTCCCCTGACATCAGTACATCATCTCTGGGACCAACAGGTCCAGTGAGCAGCTTCCCAAGTGTGGAGCCTGGCTGCAGTGCTCGGTGGTCCTCTGAGTCGCCCGACTCTACCAGGCATCTTTTTGGCAGCACTGGGGGTGAGAGCCTGTGTTACACCCATCACAGAGCTACGTAAGTGCTTGTTGAGTGAGAAGAAAAGTAGCCTGTCTTTGTAATCAAGTGTTCATTGAACACAGCAGCTGTTGGCAGCATGGGTGCTGTGGGAGTCTTCAGTTTCAGAGGGCTGTTCTGGTGGGCCCCGGTTTTAGCAATGACTGTAACCTCAGCAAGGGGGCCCCCACCCTTCTGCATGGAAGCTTTGTTGGTGATTGTCGAGGTAAATTGTGGCTCAGGAGTGTGGATCCAGTTTTGGCAGGCTTGCCTGCTCTGATGACCACTTACCATGGGGGAATGTCACTTCAGAAGTTGTGAATATCAGATGAGTGCTCTCAGATCCCGACGCCGACACCATTGGCTTGAAGTGGACAAAAGACATTGACCAGATATATTTCTGGGACATTTTTGCCGGGGGGTGTCTGCTATGGGCCAGAGCCTCGGGACACAGAGGAGGGTGCGCAGGGTGGCTGCTAGGACACTTGGGGACACAGTGAAGGGAGTCTTTATTGCTATGCTTCCCAGATGTTCTCTTGAAGAGAAGAGGCTGAATGGCAAGGCTGGGAGGAGTTGTAGCAGGCCTAGCTGTGCAGCTAATGAAAATTTCACGCCAAGTCTGTAGCCGTAGCTTCGCAGAGAGATGGCTGGTGCCACAGTCACCACGTCCTCCATGCTGTGCCTTGATGTTGCACTGGGTACTTCACTTTGAACTGGGCCCCAGGGAGTGCTGGTGGCAGACAGGTACTAGTGCTCAGTCCAGAGCACACAAAGATGGAGGACTTCTGAGGCTGCTTTGTCAGCGCTGATGGCCCTGGTTCTGGGTTCTGAAACCCTGGCTGCCATCCTGGGTGTAGGGGTGGATCAGGGAGTGAAGGTGTCCTCCCTGCTTTCTTGGATCCAGGTGCATGACAGATGGACTTGCAGTCCAATCTCACGAAGACCATGTGAAGCAGGTATTTACACTCCCCATTTCACAGATGGGAGAGCTGAGGCTTCAGACACACATGGGGCATGGCAGCAGGAGAGAGGGCCTCTTGGGAGGCCTGTGGTCTATGTGTTCATCTCTCATCTGTTGGTTTCTCTTGGGGGCATCTTCCCAGGGTGGCCAGCTCCATGTCCTCTCTCTGGGGTCTCCAGCCTGCACAGCCCTCATGCCCCTCCCTTCGTATGGGGCCACTGAGGTGGCATCCTCTGCTGGTTAGAGCATGATCTTCAGAGTCAGGCAGAAGTGAGTTCAAATCCCCTTCTGCTTTTTATGAGCTACGTGATTTTTTTTTTCTACCATTATTTTATTTTTTTATTATGTTAATCACCATACATTACATCATTCGTTTTTGATGTAGTGTTTCATGATTCATTGTTTGCATTTAACACCCAGTGCTCCACGCAGAACGTGCCCTCTTTAATACCCATCACCAGGCTAACCCATCCCCCCACCCCCCTCCCCTCTAGGACCCTCAGTTTGTTTTTCAGAGTCCATCGTCTCTCATGGTTCGTCTCCCCCTCCAATTTCCCCCCCTTCATTTTTCCCCACCTGCTATCATCTTTTTTTTTTTTTTTACCGTATAATGTTTTATTTGTTTCAGAAGTACAGATCTGTGATTCAACAGTCTTGCACAATTCACAGCGCTCACCATAGCACATACCCTCCCCAGTGTCTATCACCCAGCCACCCCATCCCTCCCACCCCCACCCCTCCAGCAACCCTGTTTGTTTCCTGAGATTAAGAATTCCTCATATCAGTGAGGTCATAGGATACATGTCTTTCTCGGATTGACTTATTTCGCTCAGCATAACACCCTCCAGTTCCATCCACGTCGTTGCAGATGGCAAGCGCTCCTTCTTTCTGATGGACGAGCTACATGAACTTGTGTAGTCATTTGCTCTCTCCGAGCTTCCATCTCCGCAGCTACATCACAGTGGTCCTGATGGTGACTATCTCTGGGCTGTCGTAAGGGCTCATTGGACTAAACCAAAGGGCTTAGCACAGTGCCTGGCACATTGTGGCCATTCCCCCATGGTAGCTGCTACTGTTGCTGCATGATTGATATTAATACTCTTACTTTGACTTTTGGGGTTTGCTTTCAGCCATCTTGTGTAAACTTTAATTTGCTGCAAGTCCTGACTCCCAGCACAGCTGTGGTGAGCCACGTCAGGAGGGCTACTTGTTCCTTGGGGTGGCTCAGGCATGAGTCGATGTGGGCTGAGGGTGTTGGGCAGAGCTCCACCTGCAGGTCTCCTGTACGGCTTGGTCAACCCTTCCAAGACCTTTCAGCGTCACCCCACTAGTCCCAGGGTCCCATTTCCACCCGCTTGAAATCACTGCCTGGACAGCTAAAGGAAGAACGAGGGAGGAGTCCATCCCGAGGCCTAGGTTCTTGCCTGGGCAACCGGCAGACAGAAGGGCTGTGTGTGAAGCTGGGATGCTGCGAGGGGTTAGCCTGAGAATGGAAGAGGCAACACTGGAAAGCTCTGGCAGCTTTTGGTGGGCTGCCTCTGGTTTGCTACCCTTGATGGGCCTGACCATTCCTGGGTCACCCTTCATTTCCTGCGATTGAGTTGACCTGTGGCTTCCTTTAGCCAATGAGGTCTAAACATTAGAATCATCTGGGGAACTTAAGGAAAAACCCCAAAGCACCGTGGAGGCCACAGCCCAGTGCAGCAGCCTCTCTTGGCTGAGGCATCCGTGTTTGGAAAGCCCTCCAGCGACCCCAGCAGTCAGCCGAGGATGAGAACTGTGCCTTTGCCCAGGCCCCACTGGCAGCAGCCCCATGCAGGATGGGTGGGGAGGAAGGAGCAGATGGTAGTTAAGAGCTATATCTTACCCTCTAAAAGGTAGTGTCTGGATATTGATGGAGGAGTAGCCTTCGCAGAAGGAGGTCAGAATCTATTTAACTTGGAATTTGTGCTACTCGGACAAGGCTGGGCCTCATGGCAGCGTAAGTGGGATGTTGTGTGAAGTAAAGGCTCACATGCTGTAAGGTTACAGGGGCCTTGGTTGGTGTGTATCTGTGTTCTCCATGTAATGATGACACAGAAATTTTGCCTGTTCAGAGCAAGCCTAATTCCCTTATCAGGATCTAGTTACTCATAATTGGAACTTTAATTTAATTATATGTAATACTTAACAATGGTTCAGAACTCACTGGTGTACTTTTTTTTTTTTTTTTTTTAAAGACAGTGTCCCTGAATCTTAGAGAATCTAAGCCTGACCTTTAAACAGAGACATGCCTGGAACTCAAGTTTTCACATTTCACTGAATTTTATTTTTCTCAGCCACTCTTTATACGTGACAGTAATAAAATCGCACGCATTTAAAATATTTCATAATTATCGTTCCCGGGTATACTTTTTCTCCCTGCACTGGGGCCTAATTGGTAAGATTCAAATGCACAAGAAGACACATTATTGCAACTTTAAACATTACAGTTAATTCTTGAACAACCTGGGTTTGAACTGTGTGAGTCCACTTGTGCGTGGATTTTTTTTTTTTTTTTGATAAAGTACAGTCCTATAAATGTATCTTCTCCTCAAGATTTTCTTCACATTTTCTTCTCGAGCTTACTTCATTGTAAGAACCTAGTATACAATGCATGTAACATGCAAAATATGACCGACTGTTTATGAATTCAGTAAAGCTTCTGATCAATAGGTAGGCTATTAGCAATTAAGTTTTGGGGAATCGGATTTTCAACTGCCTCGGGGTTCGCCTCCCCTCACCCCCGGTGTCGTTCAAGGCTTGACTGTATTTCCACAGTACTATAAACCTTTGGCGGTGGACACCAAAGTGTACATCTTTTATTTACTGAGTAATTGTCCATGTCTGACAATATCCCAGGTGAGTGGCCATGTTAACATGCATCACTGTGACCCATCCTGTAAGGTGAGTGTGACGTCTTTGTTTTGTAGCGAGGTCAGAGAAAGGTAAGGGAAGCTGAGTGGATGATGTGAGGCCCTGCAGCCAGTGAGTGCCAGAGGCAGCATTTAAATCTCTGTCTGCTTCAGAGCCTGTCCTGTGTGACCTGTCGCCTTGGCCTTTGCCTCCCTAGTCCTGGCTGTTTCCCTCCTCCTGGCCATTCAGAAGGTGGCTCCTGGTCAGCATTGGCATTTTGCTCATATGGCTAATAAGGTCAGAGAGGTGGATGGCTTTGAGTCAGGGGAGACACCCCTTGTCTTGGTCAGAGTACACGTGGAGCCTCACATGCCCATTCCTATGCCCAGAACAGTAACCATGTGTAGAGCGTACTCTTGGGAAGGGAGCTCAGACTCAGTTTTTCTCTCTGAGAAAAGAACAAGTCAGCTGGTCACTTCCCCCGACTTCAGCTTGGGTGGATGGACAGGGACACACAAAGTCTTGAAGCAGCAGGAACTCTCTGAGGTGATGGTAATCCTTTAATTGGCTGAAGGTGCCATGACAATATTACTCATTTTACTTATTTCTAAGACCCACATTCATGTCTTTCTCAGGTGTTAGACCCCTTCAAGCTATTTTGGAGCTACAAGGCAAAACAGTTTCCTTGCAGAAACATAGAGGGTCTGTTATTCCTGGTCTCTGATGTCATCTCCAGATTTTTACTGAATTTCATTCCTTGGACCGATGTCGCAGGAAATTATTCACTTAAGATTCTCATAGATAGTCATCATGACTGGGTGTTGGGATCTAATCATGATTTTGCTAGCTGTTCTACCATAATGACATGGATCACTAGTGCACACTCAGTTTGCTCCCCACTTGAGTTATTCTACCCAATAACCTTGTATTTTTTTCCCCATGAACTTAATGAATGATGGGACTTTTTCAAGGGTATGATGGTCTGTGACTGGACAGAAAATATCTTCGTATGACCTTTCTAATGTTATGATGATATGAAAATTTGATGCAATTATCAAAAATGTTTATATTCCTTCCGATTGTTTGATGTGATTCTTTTATTTTTTTTTTTCTCATTTATAATGCTCTCGTACTCAGGAAGTTGAGGTAGGTTTTTGACTTTTCAACTGTATGTAGACATAGCATCCCAATAGTTGCCAAATAAAATGTAAATTTCATTCTTAATCCTAAATCTCAGTGGTAAATATTTGTTTTAGTTCAGTGAACCAGCACTGCACACATTTATTTCGCATTGATATATCCAGGGGATGCAATTTATCAAACACATATAAACAGTCCGTTTGCTGCTTTATCTTTTCTCATTAGTTATAGTACAAGTATGATTGTCAGTTATTATCTGTGTTTTACTGGTGTGTTATTTATTGAAAGAGCAGAGCAACTGACATGGTTATTTTCTAAATCATTTTGTCTAGGGCCTGCAGGACTTGATACCAAATGTCAGACCAATTTATCAAAGAATCGCTCTATTCAGGAAGAAAGTGATTTAGAGTGTCTCTATAAACATATACTCACCTGTATTTACATGCTTACCAGTAACAGTTTGGGGAATTTTGCAGGAATACAAAGATGTTAAAGCTGGAACGGCTTACTTCTACTTTATACAATTTGGGTAGGATTTATTGGGTGCTTTTGAGTGATGCCTTGGGGGAATATACAGGTGAGTAAGGTCTTCCTTCCCTGCTCAGAGGTAGCCTAGGCTCAGGTGTGTGGGAGTGATAGATTCACATGCACACAGCTCCCAGTCACTGGTGTACAAGGTTCTCAAGAGTGGGGTCTGTGAGGGAAGCCTGGTGGGGCCTCGAGTCACTGCCCAAGCTGGGCCTCTTGTGGGAAGCACTTCCTTCAGAAGGATTGGATTCCCACTGGGTGCAGTTCTTTGCCAGGGATGGGCAGGATGGGCCTGGTGGAGAGGAGACTGGGAGCACGTCGCTTGCCCAGAGATAGAAACGCAAACAGCTCAGTGATAAGGTTGAATGGGAAGCCAGCTCCTTTCCCAGTAAATAAACGGAATGTTTGGTACCTCCCAGTGGCTGGATTAGTAGACATTTCCGTTGCACGCCAATTAAAATTCCAGTCAAATGTCAGATTATACAGCCGATGCCCTTAAATAACGTCATCTGGAAATCTCACTTTTCCTGTGACTTCTGTTATATTTTAGAGACGCTCTTTCCACCTGCCAACCAGCCCTTCTGCCCCCCCCCCCCCCAGTCAGGTAATGTGAAAATTAACTGAACTACTTTGCACTGAATCCTTTTGAGAGAGGTTTTCTTACAGTCCCTTAGTGGATCCTTTTGTAAAGGTTTTGGGTTCTATAAACGGGAATGTACCCCATCCAGGACCTGCAAACCCGACTTGACTCTGCCTGACCATGCAGGGCAGTGCTTTTCAACCCTTGGCGTTTACCTGCTGAGGGCCCACAGATGACCCCACAGAGGCTTCGCTTCACCTTCCTTCCTTCCGTTGGTGTCCCCGTGGCTCACTCCTGCTTGAGACAAATAAGGCTCCCATTTATTTTCTAGGCTGGGAATCTGTATTATCTCAGGGAATCTCCCTATGAAACTGCAGGGTTAGAACAGCTTCACTGAAATACGTATGAAGGAGAAGTGATCTGTTCCGTGTGAGCTAAGTGTCTTTGATCTGTAATATTTGGAGCTGTGAGATAAATACTACATTACATCATCATGTTCGCGGGTGTCAGTTAGGCAGTTGGGTTTCACAAACGGTTTCCATTTTGTTCTCTGCTTCCCCATCGCCCCCTCGGAGTCTGTTTTGACAGTCTGTAGAGCTGAAGTAAGCACCTCTGGAAGAGCAAATCCCTGGGGAATATTTGAGCTAAATTGCATCAGCCACTTTGGGGCTCTGGGATAGTGCAAGAAAAATTCAGGTGCCCATTCAAAATGGGATGGAACCAGAGATTTTTCCAATTGGTTATGATCATCCATGACGAAGAGACATAATCACTCAAATTACAGATTTTTTTTTTTTTTTGCACCATTTCATGTTAGGGAGGCTTAAAGACTTTATTGGAAGATGAATTAAAGAGCAGAATAATTATATATAATTGTATAATAATATGCAATATGTGTTCTTTATATATATATTGAATGGATTTCCTTTCCCATGAATGTTTATCAGAACAGGGTATCACTAAAGTGGTCAAAAACCCAGAGTTAAATTCCTTAGCACTAGTCGCTGGTTGGCAGGACTTTAAAAGGATCCTTTTCTATGTTAGTAGGATATTTAACTAGTGAAATAAATGGAGAAATACGTCATTTTCTGTATCGATCAGCTGCAGAGGATTAAGATAATTGGGGCTGTAATCTTGCCCAGGCTCTGATTCTTTCTCTAACACCAGGACCCCACCACCTTCTTTTTCAGCCTACACAGGTAATGATGTGTCACTTTCTTACTGCGAATTTTATGCTGACTTTTCATGCTTTCTTACTATGGCTTTATCCTGCCTTGAGATACTTCATGATTTCAGACGTAAGTCAACCAACGGGCTCGAGTTTGAGACTCTGTTTCAATTTCTAGGTTCTTCCAGATTTTCACAGTCCCTGAAGAGTTGGGTGATTTTCAAGTATGAAGAGGTGTAGTTAAATGGAATCAGCCTTTCCTCCTCTGGTTCGAATTTGGAGGGAGACTGTTCTCAGGCCTTTCTAGTAGAGGCCTGACATGATACTATGCAGTAGAACCCATAAAATACACATATGCAGTAACACCGCCATCTTTCATTCCTTAGCCTGTGTAATGCACTAATAGGAGTTACTGAATTTAATAAACGGCTATATTTAGATATGCATCTTTCTATTGAGGTTTATGTTTTAAAAATTAACTCTTGCTGGGGTCCTTGCATGTCCTTTTTAAAAGCCTCATCACTAGATGATAAAATAACCAGTGGAGAGGCTGTCTCAGATGCGCACATCTCTCCCAGCACATTTGATGGGACTCGTCCGGTATGCCTTCCCCTACAGGCTGGATTCCAGCAGCTCACCACTTTCTTGGGCCAGAAGGAAGATGAGGGGCCAGAGCTCTTCAAGGCCTGCACTGTGCGAGTTATCTGGAAGGGATTCTGGGGTCCGTGCAGCAGGAGCACACTTGGGTACAGTGCAGAATTGGGGTGGCATGGGGACAGGCACAGTTCTTGGCCCCATGGGAGTTGAAACTCTGAGCAAACTGGCACAGCTGTCCGCGGCACAGGAAGTCCTGGGTCGGTTTTAGGACAACATACGTAGGATGTAGCTCTATCAATTTAGATAGAAAATAAGAGACAGGTTGGGGTGCTAGCTCTCCCCTGAGCCCCCACCTCCAAGTCTTGGGCCCTGGAGAAGTGACCAGCCCTGGTATTGATGGAGTATTGGTTCAGTGCTGCGCCCCCCCTCCCCCAGACAGTTGTCCTTATGTACCTCGAGCATCCTGATAAGTGGACTTCTGCTATCAGCACATGGTCAGGAGGTGTGGCTCTAGAAGAGGCAGTCTTCTGTCTGTGGCTTTTTCCACTTGAGTGTAGATGCTGCCTCCCTGGGCATTCCTGCACACGTGGAGGGGATGGATGGAGACAGTCCCTGCCTACTTGGACTTGCCCTGTGTGCAGGCCAGTCAGACCCAGCAGGTATGGTGTGGCGGGGTGCTCTTTGTGCCCGGACATCTCAGCCTCCACTTGGCTGCAGCCGTGCCCCTCCCCGGGGCTCCCTGACTATCCCCCAGGTGGGCTCTGGTTCTAGCGTGCTTCCCACGTGTTCATGACCTTGGCCTTCGATGGGGGTTTCTCTTAGCTCTAGCCAAAGAGTTGCACTCAAGGTTTCACCTGCTCCTGGCTCATTGGTTTTTGCTTAGGCCATCCACTTTGCTTAAGCTGAGCAAAAAGCAGTCAGATGCGGGGAATCATTCTCTTCCCGGGCTTTGCCTTGCTGGGCCAGGGGCTGCTGGAAGGACTCACTTTGCATAAGGAGTGTTCACTCAAGGTGCACTTTCACATCTTGGCAGCAATTAGGCAGTATTATTACCTTTGCAATCAGTTTAAAATATTATAATGCAGATACCTGCTTTTATGACTGAAAGGCTTTGTATTTGAAACTGTGATTTTTTTTTTCCCCCCAAGAAATTTGTAAAAATGGCCGTTGTAGTTAACCTGGAAAAGTGACAAGGGGCCCAGAAGCATGTTTCACATGCCAGCCAGGTTACAAAGTAGGTGGAAATCATTAGGGAATATTCCCTTCTTGAGACTTGCTCAAACCTTTCTTTGACATCAAAGGAAATATGGCATGTGAAATTAAAGTAAAGGAACTTGTCTCTGGCTCCAGTCCTTCCCTGTGGGACACACATCCTAAGCCTCCAAGGATTTCCATGTATCAGAACAGCATGTTCAAGTAGAAAATATTTCACAAGATTCCCCATTGCCATTGGACAGGACGCTGGCCTCTATGGGAAGAGAGCAATGATGGACCACAGTTGGAAGGATGGATGTTGTTTTTTTCTCCATTAGTGAGGATGGGTTCTTCCTGGATTAATTCTGCTCATGTCCTCGTGAACAGCAGAATGTGTGGGGAACATGCTTGTGTCTAGGGCTGAGAGCACATTGGCCATCCAACTGAGAAATTGGGTGCTATGTTTTTTCCACCTAGTATCCAGTCCTTAACTTACACTCATTTAATACTGGCTGTATTAAGAAGAGTCTCAGACCACGTAGTTCAAAGGATTAGGATTGTATTTAAAACCACAGGTGGACAGAGATGTGGCAGAGGGCTTGTTTTGAACTTTCTCCTTGATATTTAATGGTGTGGCCTTTGGAGACTTCCTAACCAGATGGGTGAGAAGGTCAGTGATGCCATAACATTAAAGCCAGAGCAAAGTGGGCCAATTCCATGGAGTTAAAAATAATTTAATGCTGAATCCCCAGGATCCAGAGGAACCTGTTCGTGTTTATTCATGCTCTGGAAAATGGAATCTCTGCCCAAGAAGCAATATGTTGTAATTTTACTCTAAATCCAGTTTCCTAAAATCTATTAAGGGCTTAGGTGAACTCAACGAGGATCTAATAAAGCCAGGCAATTGAATGACACAGAGGCCGGTAAAAATCACGGGAGATCATGTTGGAGATAAACTGCAGCAGGAGACAGCGTGGACAATAATTTAAACTAATTGTGCACTTTGATGTAAATTAACTTCTCAGGAAGAGAAATTGAGGCCTCCTTGTAGGCAGCTCTCTGAAACTGTCTGCAGCATGCAGAGTACCTGCCAAAAACACATGCAGCAAATAATACTCGGCTATATGGAGGAGGAAATTAACTGAAAAGGTGCACAAGCCCTAAAATGGTATGGGGATGATGAACATGGGTGAAGCCTCTTCTCCTGGCAACCTGATTGCATGGACAGAGTGGGTATGCTAGGGGACAGTGGCGGTGGCTGAGTGCTCAGCTGGGCGTGGGGGGCGGAAGATAAAGAGCAGGCAGCAGTTAAGAAGGAAAGGTTATTAAAAGTGGAGAAGAGGGGCGCCTGGGTAGCTCAGTCGGTTAAGCGGCTGCCTTCGGCTCAGGTCATAATCCCAGGGTCCTGGGATCGAGCCCCGCATCGGGCTCCCTGCTCGGCGGGGCGCCTGCTCCTCCCTCTCCCTCTGCCTGCCTCTCTGCCTACTTGCTCTCTCTCTGTCTGCCAAATAAATCAATAAAATCTTTAAAAAAAAAAAAAGTGGAGAAGAGGTTAATGTAACCCTGAATAAGTGAGTGGCCTAGACCCTGGGAATTTCAAAGTAACGAAGTGTCTAGCCTTAGAGCATAAATTGATACAAGCAGCATGCAGGAAAGACATGGTTTTGAATTGACCAGATTGGCCAGCCTTTGTTACTTTATTGTTACACACCTAGAACGAATGGTAGGAAGCCCAATGCATGCCTGTGGTTGATTCTAACATCGGAAGGGCCAGTCTTTTTAACTTTTGTGAGTGTTGGAAAACTGGAACTGCACACCACGAGTTACATGTCTCCACATGAAAGGGATGTTGACGGTTGAAATTATCAGCTGTTACAAACACAGAGGCTTAATCATAAGTGAGGGCAACAAGGCATCACCTGCGGGATAATTGATAGCAAATCCAGCTTGCACTTAGAAGGTGTCTGGGTTTATCTGTCAAGCCAAGAAGAGCAGGGTTGTTTCCATATTAGGCTGAAATGTTTTTACTGTGCCTGGTGTTTAATCCATACAGTTTGCAAAGACAAGAATTTGAAAAGTAAATTGATATTTTTGATTTTACGTGAATGTCTGGGGAAAGATTTCTAAACCGTGTGTGTTTGCCTTTGTGTTTTGGGAGGTAGGGAGAAAGGCAGGTTTTATGCAGTTATGTGAGAAGCTTTCTGAAATCTGACCTTCGTTTTCTATTTTTTTTCCTTATATAGGATGATTATTTCAGAAACTGGAATCCCAACAAGCCCTTTGACCAAGGTAAAGGATGCATTATTTCTTGTTGTATATTCCGTGGGAAATGCAATGTCATTTTTCGTTCCTTGCACGCTGAGTTACTTTTCCTAAGAAGGCTGGGGAGCTGTCTTAATTGACTGACTTGGGGGCCTGAAATGATTATGGTGATAGAAATGATTTTGTCAATTTGGTTATTTGTCTGAGATTACCTAAGACAGATTCTTAAAAATGTATTGAGTTGACTACAGTCATTGGATATTCTTGTTTGTTTGTTTGTTTGTTTGTTTTTAAACACCACCACTACAAAAGAGTAAAACGCTTATCACAGTAACCTGGTGAGTTGTTGGGTGGAATCCAGTGATTTCTTTCATGGAACAGACTGCCTGGAAAGGCTGTGCAGTTGACTTGAGCTATAAAATGCAACTTTCTTTCTAGAAACAGGTTAGTCCCAGGAGGCTTTCAAGGGCAGTAATAATTTCATTTGTTAAATAACTTCTTCATGGTTTCTAAAAGAGAAGCTTGTTTCTGAGCCTGCTCACTGACCACTTGGGTGTAAGGTTGGTCCTCAGGGGGCTCTTCGCACTCGCACCAGTGAGCATAAAGCCCGTCTCCTGATGGCCGTTGTAAATCACCACCACGGTGCTCCTGTGAGTTATTTAAGACACACCGAGGAACTGCCGTGAATCACGTCCCCTCTTCCTGCTGTTCCATGTGTGGCTGCTCTTGGCCACAGAACTGGCTGCTGAAAATGATGCTAGATTGTACCCGAAGTACGTGTATGCAATTAATTCCGAAACCTAGAGGAAAAAGATTACCGACCACGTGTCAAAGGTTCACGCTTTTGAGGATGAGCTTCAGTTCTGTGGCTTGAGTGTTTGACGTGATCCCGATGGTTGCCCTGACAAAAAAGAAATCAAGGAAGGCGTTGACACGTAACCCGGTAGAAGGTGCCCCTTTCTCCTAACTCCTTTGTCACTTTATTGGGTCCCTCTGCCCCCGGACTCTGGGTTTTTGTTTTTATAAACAAAATTGGTGTTAAAATTTCTACATGTGCATTTTAGCTCATGCCTCTAAGTAGGGCAACATTGTATTCATTCATACATGCATTCATTCATTCTCCAATGTTGAATACTCACCGTGGACACAAGCACCAAGCCAGGTTCTGGGAATAAAATGAAAAAGCTGTGGTTCCCGCCCTGGGGGAACTCAGAGTAGAACGTAGGGAGGTAACCTGGGCAGCAGTTTTGGTGGGATGTGTTCAGGGCCGTAATGCAGGTATGTGCAGGGCACGTGTTGACTCTGTAGGTGGGGAACTTACTGTGTGTTGCGTGCATCTGGGGAGCAGATGCCAGGAAAGGCTTTCCTTTGCAGATCAGTCTGGGCTTATCCATATCTTAGGCTCCACGAGCCTCTCTCCTTTGCCACTTTACCAATGACTGAGTTGTCACAATAAGCTACATTAAAGCAAACGAAGATATTTATAATTTAATTGAGAAATTTTCTGTTGAGAATGATCAAAATTTCTAAATATTTCTTTTGAAAGGGTACACCTTCCTTTCAGAGGAATGCTCAGATACAGAGCAACACATTGTCTGTCTATGCCTGACAGATGAGCCCTTCCGTAAACATTCCTACCAGGATTTTGCTTACAGAGGTCTCTCAACTGATAGTGGCAATGGACTCATTGTTTCCAGCCCTGAACCAGAAATGGGTTCTTGTCCTTTGAGGATCACATGTTGTCTGAGTAACTGCCAGATGGACTCTGCCCCCAAGACTTGCAAATACTTAAACCAAACAAATACTTAAACTTCCCCGGGAGAAGACATTTTCATTTTTACTACTGAACATTGGAAAAGATAAATACTTGAAGGTGGGCATCATTTGCCACTTGGGGATGTATATGATCACTTGCCTTGATTTGGGGGTTAATACAGAAACTTTAAGCATCAAAAAGAGCATGATATTTAAATCTGCTAAACCAAGAAGTCCAAAGAAGGATTTTTCTCTTTTAGGAATGGTGGCAAGCATATCCAGCAGATTCCCACCCCGGCTCCCTCTTTTTCTAGCTCTGCAGGCATAAAAAACTGGATCTGCTTAGATAAATCTTCCTTCGATGAAACCTCCTGACTTTATGGGGTATAACTGAGGACCTTAGCCGAGAAGCCCCGCTTTGTAGCTCAGGTGTAGCTGCTGTTGGCTATTTATATCCAGAGCCATGGGGAGAGCAGGCAGAGCTGAGAATAGCCTTCACTTAAAATATCAGCCCCAGCAGATGTCATCAATTCCATTGTGTGCTGCTCAATAAAAATGGGAGGTTACTATATCAGTGCTGACACCACTTGGTGAAATATAAACCATAGGCATGGAAGATACAGAGCATTTCATCTTCCAGATAATAGGAGAATTGCTGAACTCCAGGGAAAGTTGTCAGCTGCAGGGAGAAGTCATTTCCCCTCCTAAGCTGAAAAAGAATCAAACATGGTTTGAGTGGTTTTGCGGTTGGGGAAAACTTTGAGTTGGTAGAAATGGAATTTGTTGAAAAACATCACGGGGTTTCATGTGACGATTACACCCGGGCATGGGGGTGGCATGGGGGTGGACGGCACTTCCCGATGGTGGTGGGGGCGAGGTGGGCTTAAAATGCAGGGAAGAAGAGGGGCAGGAAGGCGGGCCATGAGGGATTCTGGTAGAGGATAGCCAGAACGGTGGGGCTGAGGCAGGTTTTGAAGGACACTTCATACCCATCTGTGAAGTTTGAACTTTGTTTTCTTGGCAGTGGGGAAGCAGAGAAAGGTTTTCAGCAGAGGAATGACGTGATGAAGGCAGTATGTTAGAGGACTTCATTTGGTGACTCAGAAGCTGTGATGAGGAGCCGAAGTCATAGCTGCTGAATGAAATCCCTCCTATGGGACTCTTGCGT
This sequence comes from Callorhinus ursinus, assembly GCF_003265705.2. Lineage (NCBI taxonomy): Eukaryota > Metazoa > Chordata > Mammalia > Carnivora > Otariidae > Callorhinus > Callorhinus ursinus. Next base: position 3,264,872 of record NW_027397145.1, read on the forward strand.
GACTTGTCCGTTGCCCCTTCCATCGCTTTGGAGCTTTGGTCTTTGGCTGTGGCAGCTGGTTAGACTTAGCATTCAGCCCTGGAGCTCGATCTCTGAAATGCCCGTGTAGCTCCGGCTTCTTTTAGGTGTTGGTGCGAGTGGTTAGGACACTCATAGTATTTAAGAAGTAGTTACTTAGCTGGAATTGTACTCTCTGCTTCGGGATATTTACCGAACTTGGAACAACAGGGCTTCATAGAGAGCACTTACCATGTAATTGACTCGAAGGCAGTTAGAAGAAAAGTACCTCACTTGGTGGTCTCCTTCCGAGAGACTGAAAATGGCTTAAACTTGTTATCTTAAAGTGAATCATTAATGTTTCTGTCAGTGGAGTATAATAGCCATCAACCTCAGGCTTTTCTAAGAATTCTTTGTGAGATTTGGGTAAAGTAGTGTATCCCCCCCCCTTTTTTTTTATGTGATAATGATTTAATGCCAGATCTCCTCACAGAAGGGACAGAGGGGAGTTCAGAATTGAAGGCAACGATTACTCACTCAGGTGAGACATTGCCTTTGTGAAGTCCACAAAGCCAGACGCCCTGCGGGGAGAGCTGGGCGGGATGCCCAGTTGGAGAGGGCACGGGCTATTGCAGATGGTTCTTGTCTTGCATGGGCAGGAGTGGAGGCCCTGAGGTGGCCCTCTGCAGAAGGCTGGTTGAGGCTGTAGGGCTTGGGCACGTTCCCAGAGTTTTGGGTGGCCTCTATCATCATTCTGCCCTTTGAGCATATTCTGTCGCCTGGCCCCTAGCAAACCTGGGTGCACATAGTAGGTGTGGAGCAGGTATGAGGTTTATGTTTTTGGAAGTGGTGTCTGGTCCAGCACAGTGCTTCTCTAAGAAAACAGTCCTTGGTCCAGTAAGTTTGGGACCCACATAAACTCCGTGCTTCTCCTGAAGATTCACAGGGCTCATTAGCAATTGAAAAGCGCAGAAAAGTCTTTTGGTAAAGGCTTCCATTTAACTTCGCATTTTTCTCAATTTGCCTTTGACTACGTGCTTTTGTTTTTATTTTTTCACTCCACATCTATCAGGTACCCAGAGAAAGTAGTATGTTCTGTGGGATGTGCTCCGGTCAGCGCGGTGTGGGGACTTAGGGTTTGCAGTCAGATTCACCACGTTTGGAACTTGACTTTGCCGGCTACTAGCCGAGCAGTTCTGGGCAAGTTGCTTCACTTCTGTGCTTCGAAGCCTTCCCGTCTGGCAGCGGCACCAGGAAAGGCACTGGGAGGATGAAATGAGTTAATGTTTGGCATACAGTAAGTGCTCCGTAAGTGCTGCGTCAGCAAGTAATTGGTCTTTTTCATTCCCTCTTCCTCCTGTTTACCTGTCTCTCCCTGTTGGATACATCCTTTCCCACTCAGGTTTTATTTCTCTCTTCCTTTCTTCCCTTCTGGGGGCCTTCAGAGTTGTGATGCTCTGAAGCGCTTGGGGTAAGTTGGAGCCTGCCTGTTTTACACCAGGCGGGTGGGTCATTGCAGTGGTGCACCCCAGATCCTCATTTTTTGGGGCTGAAGAGGTTCAGGCTCTTAATATGTTCCTTCCTTCCTCCCGTCTATCTATAAATGGTCATCAAATGCTCTGTGTTTCAACCTGCTGTGCTGGATAACAGGGACCACAGTAAGAAAGGCCTTTCTGTGGGACACTCCCCATTATCAGTCAGTCATAAGCCATCCATCTAAGGTCTTAAGCATCACGAGCGTGTAAGTACTGGGAACGGGGGCGCTGGGGGCTGGCAGCAAGAGCCAGGGCTGGTGGGGGTGCGTCGGGTGAGGAGTGCTGGTCTCAGAAACTGGGAAATCCATAAGATGTCAAGTGTTAATACAAGTGACACAGGTCAGTGTTAGTTGAGGTGACATTTTCTGTTACAACTTGGCCTCACTCAGTCTGTGCCTGTGGTGTGTGGATCAAGCTCCCTGTGCTGTAACCACCAACCTTTGTTAGTAACAGCCACCTTCAGTGTGATAATAAAGGTGCTGTCTCGGGGGTTCTCTTTTTCCTTAGAGTGGGGTGGCTGAGGAAGGTTATCCAAAGGGCTTGGAGCGGAAAGGAGGAGACAGTTTATCGAACCACAGTGTTGTGTTAAAAGAATAAAAGGTGTTGCTTTATGTCATAGAATAGAGGATGAACAAGAAGCAAAATGAGTTCTAAAAAGTTGTTTCAAAGCTTCTTCACCAGTCTTTTTTGAAAAAGAAATTTGAAGCTTTCATCACAAAGTTTTTGCTGAATAAATGGTTTTTTGTTGTTGTTCTTGTTGCATTGGGAGATTGGGAAGGTAATTTATGCATATAACGAATAGCTTACTTTTAGAATAGAATTCTGATTACTTGAAGAAGTTCTAAAGTGATGGAACATTAATTAATTGAGGTTCTGTCCTGTGGCCACGGTCCACCCAGAAAGAACCCACCGATTTATGTGGGTATGAAGTTCCGTTCGATGAGACAAGCCTTTTTAGGACAAAGGGCTGAAGGGAGATTTATCATGGAACTTTTTGAAACAAGCGAGTTCCTTTAATGTGGAATAAATGGATGTTTTAGATGGAGTGTATAGCTGTTGGTTTTAAGGATAATGTTTTTTCTTCTGTAGTGAATACTAATCGTTCTTCTCGAGCAGCTTTGGCTGTGACTAAATCTCCGATGATGCTGGTGATCTTCAGAGCAGAATATGAACTTGTAGAAATTGATCTCCAGATAAAAATAAAGCTCAGAAAGTCAGGGGCCCGTTTCACTCGTGCTGTTCACTTGAATCAAAGAAAAGAAGAAAACCCTTGGCCTTTGACTTCCCATCTATTATACCAAGATTCCCAACAAGCTCAAATTCTGACCAAAGCCTTGAACTTCTAAGACTCAAAAGGAGAGAGTCCTTTCCATGTTCCGGCTGTGTTTCTGGAACCGGAGCCCCATGGATTATGGTGGCGTCCATGTTTTGTCCCAGTTCTAAAGGGGGCTCCAGGGGAGGCAAGGTTGCTTATTTATAAAATGATTCTTCAGAAGAGGATTTTTTTTTTTTTTACTCTAGATTAATCTAAAATTTTACATGCTAGGCTTACAGTCCCCACAGCTTTGCTCTTGATGTGGAATTTAACCTCACCCCAAAAAGAGCCTCTGATTTGCATTCATGCGGCCTTGAACATTTCTCAGTGTTTAAGGATCTGTTCACCTTATCTGATCGCTGGAGCTGCTGATTTTTGGAGGCAGCTGGCTTGGTTTGTGTGAGGCATCTTAATAATTTTCCCCTGGTCGTCTCATGTCTGGTCTGCTTGGTTTCTCCCTCTTTGCCTTTTGCGTGATGTCGCTGCGACACTTTCCCCTAAGTGGCAGTCGCTCTGACCTCCCGTGAGCACCTTTCCCACCCCAGACCTTCCTGCTCTGCACTGCCCCCATTAGCTTCCTTCCTTTTGCCTTCCCTTCTTCCCTTTCCTGATTGTGACAATAAAATAGTTACTGTTTTTTTAATTTTCAAGTATTGATTTTTAACTGTTCGAAGTCAATTCTGCCAGGGAAGAAACAAAACTGTTAATTTACATCTTGGTGGGCTGCCGCTTTTTACTCAGCCTATCTGCTTTGAAGTTAGATCAAGTTAAAAGTCACAACTTTCATCTCTGGCTGCCTTGGCCTGTTTGCTTATTTTAAAGAAATAAAACATCACATAAAAGATAGAAATCCAATGGGTGCCCCTTCTTGCTGCTTTTCCCTAAGGTGCCACATCATTAATGTAGTTTTCTGTCCATGTTCTTTCACTTTTAGGTCATATGGGGGCGTGTCTCCAGACAAGATGTTACATTACATGTTGGGCCCAAGAAATAAATGTTTCCTTCTCTAACCTGTTCATTTCACTGAAAATTGTTTCTGTGGGTCTTTGGTGTGGTAGTTGTAGATCTAGTTAATGCCTCTCTGTTATATTGCCTTATACTAATATGCTACCATTTATCTGCTATTCCCCGATGGGGGACATTTATGCTGCTAGTTTTGCTATCGGGGCTGCCTTTTCTTAGCATTTCTAACACACACCGACTGATTCTGCCCTGAAGGCACTTGACCTGGAGAGCCTGGTACCCCAGGAGGAGGCCGAGATGGGTCATGACTCTGCCATTATTTAAGTGTGTTAAATTCAGGCAAATCACGCAGCCTTTCCGGACTTCACTTAGCCTATTTCTGAAAAGAAAAGGGGGTTCCCGAGGTCCTTTCCATCCACGATAGTTAAGCTCTCATGGTTTCAGGCAGCATGGAGTCTGGGTATGTTTTCCTCATAAAGGAAGGAAAAATGAAAAATCTGAAGCCTGATGCTCTAGTTTCAAAGGTTACAGTTTAGCCAATGAGGTATGAATATAACTGTAATAAAACCAGTGGAATTAAGCGGGCCTTTAAACCATCAGGGATGGGGAGGGAGGCTCAGAATAAAAAGCAGAAAAAGCCAAAGTGGGAGGTACTTGGTCTTCTCGCAGATTTTGGGGGGCATTGCCAGGGGTGGAGGGAAGAGCAGGGTCTCAAGGGTTCCAGCTGGAGTAACTTATTAGCCTCCGTCTTCTCATCTGGGGCTAGTGACACCTGTCTCGTAGGGCATTCGTGGAGACTCAATGACATCATGCTGCAGAGGGCCGCGAGTCAGTGTATGGCTTGTGCCCACTTAACCTCACTTTGTGGCCAGCCGGGTACCATCAGCTATGACTTTGTGGACCCCGCTTCTTCGTGGGGGTGCCGATGGCTCTGTCCGTGTTCTGTGCCAGCCTCCCCCTGGCTGCACTAGGAGCTCCCACCCCCCGGTGCCTCCAGAACCAAGCCGTGGTGGGTTGTGTTCGGCCCTTTGGATGGAATGATAGAGAACCATGAAGGTAAAATTCCCCTTGCAATTACGGGGCTCTGTGGCTTTCTTTTACTGTGTTTAAGAGGTTCCTTCAGCACGGACAAATCTGTTTTAAAGTCGTGTTTATTACCTTTCCCCAAACTCATAAAATGTGGTATTAGTTTTATAAAAATGGGGGAAAAAAATCCTTCCTGCTATTCCACCTGCTAGGACATCGGCCCCTGAATTAATTATATTGTCTTTGTGGAGTGCTGATGAAACAGCCCTGGTTTGGGGAGAGTCTCAGTAGGGAAAAAAAATGTCAGCTGAATTTTAAAATCATCAATAATGCTGCTTAAATTGTCCTCCTTTGGGACTGTAGAGGGGATTAGAGCATTTTCACAAGTGGACATGGCTGTTGGCAGGAACCCTACCAGCATCACCTGTGTCCCCACAGGTCCCAGGCCCGAGGTGGAGGTTTTTCCTTTGTTGAGGTCTTCAGCTGTGTTCCGTGGCAGCTGATTGCTGGAGGCCTGTCTGCTGTCCACTGATGCCCAGGATGCGAGGCAATGTGTTATATCAGAGAGGTCCTCAGTTTGCAGTCTCGGTGATGGGGTTTGATTCCCAACTCTTGCCTTCAGGAGCTGTGTGTGCTGAGGCAAGTGCTTAGCTTCTCTGAGCCTGTTTCCTCCTCCTCTAGAAAATAGAAATTGACATTTATTGTACCTATGATCTGTCAAACTCCTGATATAGTACCTGACCTAGTCTTAATATCAGGATTACGATAAAGGCCACAAAGCTTTGGTAAAAGATGAAGGGACAGTGTTTTGTGCTGGATTCTTAGATTTGGAAGGCTCTTTGCAGTTTCTGCTACATCCGCTTACCTGATCCAGCGCACTAGCTAATTGATCAGGGAATTGTTGAGTCGAGTGCTTAACCGATGACCTAATAGGTGCTGAGGTGGTTCCACACGGGGACTGTGAGGAAGAATGTCATGGAAGCTTTCCTCAGGGCATTTAGCATCTGTATAGTCAAGAGCAGGACCTGTGGGCAATAAAAAATGCCCGAGGATGTGTTTGAGGCACCCTGGATGCTCTGGGCCAGTCAGCAGTTCCTGGGTGAGGCTCAGGAAAGGGATCCCAGGAGGTGACCTGGGGGCCTCTCAAGGATGAGTAGATATATGGAGATAAGCTGGGGGGAGGTGGGCAGCATTTGATGGGAAGAAATGTGTCCTGAGAGCTGAGCCTTCAGGTGCTACAGAAGTGGAGTTTGGTAGGATTGCTTCTCTTGAAAAAACACATTTATTAAGAGAGATGAGGAAAGCGTAAGCCATTGCTTTATCAGGCTGTTTCACTCTTTACCCATTTGTCTCTCAAGATCTCTCTGATGGGTACCTCAGAATACCCCCAGAGCAGAGATGGTGAACCAGGAGGTCACCTGTGCAGGAAAAGGGGGAGGATGGGGTTTGGGATGGGTCAGCACCAGCTCTGTCTCCAGAGAGCGACCGTGACACAGCCCTAGCTGAGGGTGGTCATGAGGGTCTGGGACCCAGTGGTGACAGAATTTCTGATTTCTGAAGGGAAGCAGGAGATGAAGAAGTTTTGACATGTGTGTGAAACCCAATTCTTCAGTGTTTGCAAATAAATTATTAAAAACAAAAAAAGCCTACGAGAGGGTAGGCGTATCTCTGGGCTTATTGTCTGTGGCTTCTCTCAGAGAGGGAAGCCAGACACCTCGTTGTCAGACCTTGTCTTTGGCCTGTGGTGTGTGTGCTCTGGAGGCTGATGAGTCCTTGGGGTCCAACTCCCCCCCCCAACCCCCAGCCTGGAGGCAGTGCCTAGCTGAGCTGGGGACATGCCGCCTGAGTGGAAGTCATCTGTGCCCAGGCTGCACTCGGACACTGTGAGGCCTGAAACCCGCATGTAATGGGCAGCGGAGCCTGATGGAAACCCGAGCCCCAGGCAGAGTGCTGGGTTATTACTGCTGTTTCTCGGTGGCTTCCTATACCATCTTTCGATGGATTGTCTTAATCTTGAGAAGAGGGACACACACCCCTGCCCACGTGCAAGCACACTCACGCAATTCACACGACACAGGTGCCTCGGGGTTTCTGAAACACAAACCACTCCCCCAAAGCCCTAGTGAAGCCGGTGTGAATCAGGAGGGATTTAATAGGGGCTGAGTCTCCCTGCTCTGGGGAGGGTTTGGGCCGCGCGGGGGCACCGGCAGCCTGGCCCCAAGGAGCCGTTGGCAGGAACTGAGTGTTGTGTTCAGCGCTGTTCCTGCTCTTTTTTGGCCCCAAAAGAATGATAGACAGGGATAGAGAAGGTGGACAACATGAGTGGTGCTTGCTGCTAATGGGAGAAGACCCCAGTAAGGTAGAAGCTGGTCCTTCTGAGCCCATGGGAGCCAGTGTGACATTCTAGCCCTGGTTTGGCCCAGGGTCAGTGCCATCTATGAGCCCTTGCTCACATTCTACTCCAGCCCCTTCTCCACCTGCTAACTTCAAGACTGGGAGACAAGGGCACTTGTTATTCCCACTATGTTAGCTTCAGGTCCACGAATGCTCATTTTCCTTATAGGAATTTACTTGAAATGTCACTCAGCTGCCCTCATATCTGTAACCAAATGCATGACAGCCTGACTTTTTTTTTTTTTGAATTAGTTTCTCTGTCCCATTCTCGAAATGGGAAATTCAGCAGTATATAAGTATCAGTTAAAAAAATGAACAGATGAACAATATTTGGATATAAGGAAACATAAATGAAAATAAAGCTGCAGCAGGGGTAACTACTCAAAACACATGCGTAGTAAATTTCTGTGCACTTCTAGAGCTGGCCCTAGAGCTTCCTAACAACCAAAGTAAGGAAGGAAACACACCACCGGATGTGCCCGTAAGATGAAAGTAAGACCGCTGTTCAGGAGAGATCTGAGGCTTTCCTGGTAGTGAGGCTAGAGTTGCCTTTCTCCACTTGAGTTTTCTAACAGAGAGTCGTCTGAGGGCTGTGCTCTTGACCATGGCTGACAGGAAATGCCACAGCCACTTGTTATGACTGCTTCCTCCTCGGTCTCTCCGGGTACACGGATGGCTGATGGCCAAAGTGCAGTTCTGTAAATTAATTCATTGATAAGCCAGAATAATACAGAGTACACAGTTTTTGTAAGGCTGGGCTTGATACACGGATAAAATTGACAACATCAGGAAGAATGGATGCCCTGTGTCTCCATCAGGGAATACTCTGATTGTTTTGTTTCTGGCAACTGATTAACATTGGAACTGAGAGCTCTGGGCTTTTCCTGGCAGGAACAAGAAGTTCAGACAGTCTCTGTTGCCAGTTAGCAGAAGCAAATGGATCTGTTCTTATCAGCCAAGTGGCAGGTAGAGCCAGTGTCCTTGGTCAGAAATTCAGAGTCCAGGCTGGAATTTTGATGCCTCAGTGTAGAGTCACCTTCTTCTAGGCTGAGACTGTAGATCAATTCAAACCCACAGGCAAATGGGTGATGATTAACATCAGCTTTCTTCCCCGTGCCCCACTGCAAGCCCAGGCGGTTACAGAGGTATCACCCAGAAGCTCCACATGGGTGGGAAACACTTCCCATGCACATGTACGTGTACACAGTCATCCCTGCTTCTCAGATGTGTCCAGATGCCAGTATGCTTAATAAAATTCACATTTTATTTGAAGATATTGCCAAATTCATGTTACATATTGTTAGCAAATTCTGAGCCACCCACAGAACTATGGGCATGTTGGCTGTATTTTGTGGGGGTGGTGAAGGGGAGGATGCAGTTCACACATGTTTACAACTTGATCCTGAGTTGTCTTTTCCATTGGTGATTAGGCAGAAGGAGAAATTTCCAGTTTGTGATGACAAAGTTATCCTGTCAGCTTAGGGGTGAACACTCAAACCAAGGCACAGATTTGTTCATTCAGAAATGGTTTCGGGTGCTTCATACGCGGTTGTAAAAGTAGGGGTGAGGTGGCAAGGCCCTTTGGCGGGGGCAAGCCTCTATATAAGCCAGCATAGTGGGTGGAATTTTGAACTCCTTTGGATAGAAGAGCTATACTCGGTCTTGGTTGAGTCCTTGCAGAGAGGAAGCTGAAGTTTGTTTGGCACCAAAGGATAGTCCCAGAAAAAGTGAATGGGAGTTGCAAGGTGATAGATTTTGGCTCACACTAAGTCCAGCCTTTTCACAGCTCAAGCTCTGTGGGGAAGGGGTATCTGTCGCGAGGGATGAGTCACTGTTGCTGGGGTAATCACATCTAAGACTGGGCAGCCACACGGCTGGTTTGCTGTTGGAGGACGGGGTACTTACCGTTGACATTCCTTCTGACTTTTAATTCATGTCGTTCTATGATAAGGCAGTTCTGTTGAGAGTTGATAATTTATTTTATAATAGAAATTATCCCCCATAGGATTTCTTCAAACAACTTGCCTAATTGGTACATCGAGGTAAATTCAGTTTGACAAAGTACGGTCCTTGCAGCTTTACAAGAAGACCTAAGAAGTAAATGGGTTTGGTTGTATACAATTGGAGCCTCATTCTTTGCAAGTACAAGGGACTTGAGTAAGAAAAATGGCAGGATTATTTGGTGTTTCTCATGAAGGAAAGTGATCTGTCCAGTCAGTTTAGATCTTCGCTTCCATCATTTTGAAACAATCCTACTTCTGTGAATGGATTCTGTTGTTTTTGGCAAGAATGGCAGGGGAATCTCCAGCCTCGGTGCCATGTTTTATCTTGCTAGAGCGGCAGATGCAGGCATAAATTTCCAAATGCGTGGAAATTTCTCAGGGTAGGACTCCTGTGGAGAGATTGTTGTCCTCCGTGGAGAAAGAAATGTTTTTGCCCTACGTTCAGATGCTTGAGGGTAAGGGTAGTGCATGAAGGAACTGGGAAGCCGTCGTCTTTACAGAGAAGCCCCCGAGGACCAGGACGAATAGATGAGGCTGGTCTCTACCCACAAGGGAGGCCTGGTCCCTCCGTGTGTCTTATCGTCTATCTTCGAACGCTAGAGCCACGTCCACGGATCCCCTGCCACAGCCTCCAAAGGGCAAGCTTTCACAAATTCCTGTCATCTGACAGCTTGTGTTTTTGGAGAGATCTGAAGTGCATGCAGGATTCCGTGTGGTTTTGTTAGCATATCAAATAATGACTCCCATGATGTTTAGAACATCACGCTATCTCAGACACCAAAGAAGAGATCCGGAAACTCTCAGGTAAAGAGGGATTATTATGTATTTGGGAAGTTTGTGCCTGGTGTTTACATCTGGTCAAGACTGAGCAGGTCTGCCCTGGAAGAGAAGGGGGGGGAGGGGCCACCTCTGTCTCCAGGGTCATTTAGGCTGAAGCATCAGATCAAGGAGGTGGGGGGGTCCTTGTCGGAAGTGATCGTGCTAGCTGTTGGGTTAATTGTGCTGCAGGAGCTTTTCTGTAGAATATTCTCACTGTCTTCATGACTGTTAGTCATAGTCACATTTTTCTTCTTTGCTCTGTATGTTTCCATTTTTCTGAGAACCGTGATTTCTGGTCTCTTTGATGATTTCAGTGTACAAAATGGAAGTCGATCTGCGTGGTATAACTTTCAGATAGTGTGGAGGGAGTTAGAATTGTAATTGAGGGTCAATTACGGTTATTTCATCTATTAGTTGTGTGACCGTTTAAGAATTTACTGTAATATTGTAATAATTAGCAAATAGCTTGCACTGGGGCCTTCACACATTCCCATTCTCTGTGTTTAGCATATTCCTGCCCTCCCACCACCACGTGGTGTGTCCAGCTCTTTGTTCAGGTCCCAGTTTATATGTTACTTCCTCAAGGAAATCTTCTCTCATTGACCCTAGACTCAACTGGATCACTCTCTCCTAATAGCCTATACTTTGCATCGTTACACAGTTGTGGTTTAGTAATTTTCTAGAATTATTTACTCTTTGATTCCCTCGCTGGACTGTGATCTCCTTGGGAGCTGCTGACTTATGGGTGTCTTGTGTACTAGTATATCTCCCAGGGCCCAGTGCAGGGCTGATGCAAAGTAACTGCTGAGTTAGTAGTTGTTGGGAAGAATAATAATTACCACTTATTGAACACCTGTATGCGAGTACTGTCTATACTCTTCTTAAAGAAAAAAGTGTGTGCACATGCGCACAGTCTTGTTAATACTGATACCTGGGTAAAGAAAACATGGTTGCTCCCATTTTAAAACTGGGAAACTGGCTCCAAATCCTGAGAGTAAAATACTCTCTTGAACCTAAACAGGTTCAAGAAATGTATACACAATCACCTGGAAAAGTATCCCTGATGTTGGTGATAGTCATATAAAAAAGCATAACAGTGTATCTACTAGGACTCCACTAGGTAAAACAGAGTGTTGCTGTATGTCTGTAGCTGAGGGGGGCTTGTATTTGCATGCCAGATATCTGAACACCAAATTGTACCCTTTTATCTCTGAGGAATGGGCTGGGAGAAACAAGAGGAATTTTAGTTCTTAACTTTGTAATATTTTATATACTTTCATTTTAAGAATTGACTGTGAGTCTCTCTTTATAAATAAAAAGTATAGGAAAGAAAAGGATTTGCCCAAGGTCTCCGAGGTGGTGGTATGGCTGACCGGGGATTTGAACCCCAGCCTGGCTTCTGGCTCCGAAGCCTGGGTTCTCTTCCTGACCCCCTATATGTGGCTACAGCAGTAGTTTCAACTGGGGAGTACTCCCCCCACCCCGTGCCCATCCTGGGGACATGTGGCAATTTCTTTACACAGTTTTGTTTTTTTCAACTGGGGTTGGGGAAGGGTGCTATGCAACTAGCGGGTTGAGGGCAGGGACGCGGCTCACGTCCTACACTGCGCTGAATGCCTCCCACGGTGCCCCAGCCTAACACGTCAGTAGTGCTGAGGCCCAGCAACTCTGCTCTTGAGTGGCATCGGGGCCCTGAGTAGACCCTGGTGAGTCTGGTGCCCCAGTCAGCCCCACAGGACCATCAGCCCCCATGGCCGTGGGCTGCCTGCCATTAGCCTACGCCCTGGGCACGGAGCCTGCTCTGAGGTCACATCCTTTCAGTGCCCAGTGGAAACAGCAAAAGGTAAATCGTTTATCGGCCTCATGCTTACCCAAAGCTTTTAAAGAGAGACAGAGACAGGGAGGCTTTTAGTCAAAGAAAGGTCCTGAAGAGGTGCAGGGTGGGAGGGAGCATCCTTGTGTCTTAGCGCAACCTGAGGGAAAAATAAGCGTTCTTTTAGGATGGATGATGATGTCTGGATTTTCCCCATTGTCTCCTCTGATGATTTACAAGTTTATTTACTACCTGAAACCAGGTGTCATGCAGGCATCCAAAGCTGATTGGGGCATCCTTCTGGTGCCTGTGTGGTTCTGTCTCCTCAGCCTGTCGCTGGCAGATCATTCAGTACTGAGGGGACCCCTCCGGGAGCTGCATGGATTCACAGTGAGCACTCAGGGGAGGGAGGCTGCGCCTGCCAGAAGCGGGGCAAAGGCTTTGTTTCTCCCCTGGGAGGGCTCTTGAGAATCATCTCCCTTCACAGGGAGGAAACTGAGCCCAGAGAGGGGAAACCATTTGCTAAAAACTAATGACTGGCCAGTCGGGACTGGACTACAGGCCCCTGGCCCCTGGTCTTGTAGTCAACCCTAAGACAGCAACGGGAAGAAAAGAGTGATCATTTTCTTAAGGCAGAGAGGCAAACAGACAAGAACATATTCTCCTTGTGTAGGTGAGGTTGGGTAGGACTTGGTTCAAGGAGCAGGAGGTGGGAAAGCTGATGAGGGGGTGAGGGTCTTACTGTTACAGTGACTCAGTACCACAGTGGTTCTCAAAATGTGGCCCTCGGACCTGCAGGCGGCATCACTCCTGAACTTGTTAGAAATGCAAATGATCCAGCCTGGCCTCAGAATGGAGGAATGTGGAATATGGGAAGCTTTAAGTTTGCGACCCAGCAATTGGGGATTCTGTTGAGAGCCACTGTGGAAAAGGATAGAAGATAGACTGCTCCTTCTGGGGTCCCCATTCCATTAGCCAGGACCTTGGTGCTATCACGTGACTTCGGTGGGCCTCAGTTTCACCGTAGAATGCGGATGGTGCTACCTAACTTGCAGAGTTGTTGGAAGAATCAGCAGAGAGTGCAGGTGAATGGGATGGCACAGCATTACCCGAATAATCAAGCTTGGGGCGTGCATTTGCTCCCATTCTCCTGGACAGGTAAACGCCACTGTCGCTGTTTCTCATGATATGCCTTGGAAGCTGCTTTTGTTCTTCTTTGCCTATAGAATAATTCTGCCTATTCCTATATGTTGAGGACATTCCATGTGTCTTACCGAGGAGCCCTCTGGAAGATTCAGCCTCCCAAAGCTCGGCGCATGCCCTCAGGCAGCTCCAGGGAAACAGGGAGGCTACGGCTAAGGGAGGGGCTGGGAATGCTGTGCTGTAATACTGACCCAGGGTCTGTGGGTGGCCCATACAAAAGACCTGCAGAGACTGGTGCTGGGAAAGGATCATCATCACAAGGGGCAGGTAGGACCGGAGCGTAGCACTTAGCCCTGAAGGTAATGGTCCTCACATTTATAGCCAAAACTATTTGGTAACCAACATGTGACAGGCTCTGCCTTTTTTCATCTGATCTCTGACACCATCACTGGAAAGATACATTAGTTTAGGTACCACGAAAAAAAAAAATTAAACTGCTACGCCATTGGTTATAAAAAAAAGAAAATTCTGACTTCAGTATTGAAATGTGAAAAACAATATTTTAAAAAGTGCTGAACATTTTTCACACATTATTACATTCGGTCTTCACAACTGCCCTGTGAAATTGGGGCTAATACTGGCATTATTTTATAGTTAAGGAAACTGAGGCTCAGTTAAGTCAGTCGTATCGGGCAGAGGCGAGCAACCTTTTTCCATAAAGGGGCAGATAGTAAATACTCTAGGCTTTGGGCTCCGTATGATCTCCTTTGCTACAACTCAGTTTTGCCGCTAGCGTGTAAGCATCCACAGACAGTATGCAAATGAGTGGACCTCGCTGTGTTCCAATAAAACTTTATTTATGGACACTGATCGTTGACTATCATAAAAATTTCACATGTCATAAAATAGTACTTAATTTTTCAACCATTTGGATATGTGCAAGTTATTCTTAACTTGTGGGCCACAGAAAAACTGGTGGCAGGCCAGATTTGGCCCTGGATTTGGCCCCTGGGCCATAGGTTTTTGTTCCTGGTTTAGAGTGTCCTAGAGTTCAAATCCAGTTCAAATCCAGGTCCAAATCCTGGTGTGTCTCTACAACCCATTTTAATCTCCATTATGCTATGGATAAGGAGAGGTGGCTGTCAACTTGCTTTTTTGTCAAGAAACCGAAAAACTTTACTAAAAACCTGTACTAAAAGTACTATTTGACTTAATCATGAAGTTTGTCAAGTTTTTCGAGGAAAGTCTAATTTTAATTTCCTCTGAACTCGTGTCTTTGTAGCTCAATGTTAATTATAATTTGGGGAGGCATTTTGGCTTTTGAACTGACAGTTTGAAAATGTAAAGTTTCTTTTTGAGTGAAACAAACAGGCACATGGTGTAAAAAATTCACTTCAAAAGTATATAAAATAAAAAGTAAAGTGCTTTAACTCCCTTGTTCCCTTTTATTCCATAATTATTCCTCCCATAGGTAACCACTGTGAGCAGCTTCTCGGGGTCACACTTCTCAAAGTTGTCTCTAGGACTATAGCAGTGTTTGCACACACTGACTTTGGTCTGCATCCCTCCATTTTCATGCCCTCTCTTAGAGAGCTCTCCTTTGTCATTTCATCCGTCAATCCATTATTCTTAGTGGATGCATAGTATTCTGTGTACATACTCCTAAAGCACTGCTATGTATTTAACCATGTTCTTGTTCTTGGATTTGAGTTATTTACAGTTTTTTCTAATTATTACCAAGTAGGGTTCTTTGACTATTGCTGCAAGTAAATCTGTCATGCTTTCATAAATATTTCAGTAGGGTAAGTTCCTGGAAGTAGCTACTGCATCAAAGGAGATGTACTTTTCTGATGCAATCATGTTTTCCTTACATGAAATTTCAAACAGGTTATATGCCCGAGCCAACAATGTCTACAAAGAGCAGCATTGCTGGGGTCGGGGGTCGGGGGTCGGGGTGGGGGAGGAAATTGACTCCTGTAATGCTTGCACTCATCCATTGTTTTTTGTTTGGTGAGGAAATAGGTCGTGTTTCATCTTAAAGAGTTGGTAGAGAATTAGTTGGTGGAGAATGGTGACAGAGGGGTTTCGGGCTCTGGATCTCAACATGATCTTTGACTTTGATGTGAAGAACAGTCACCTTTTCTTGAAGAACCCAAGAAATGTGCTGTGGGCCTGTCTGACCAGGGTTCTCTGATTGGGAGGCAACAGTGGTGGTGAAAACTATCGTCGATCTCTGTGCACTTTCTTCAAAGCCCAAGGAATGATTGTTAATAGCTGACAGGCATCATGTGACACCTAGTGGTTCTGAGCACTGACTCTTTTCCAGCTTCTGTACTAAAGCCCTTTATAGGAACTCTCTCCTCAAGTGTGTATGGTCACATTAGAAGGCTGGAAACGGGTTCACAGAGGCCCAGAGTCACAGAGCAAGTTAGGGGTAACAGCCAGACTTTGAACCCAGCTTTGACTCCAAAACTCCCATTCTTGACCACCAAGCATACTGTTTTCTCATATTAGTTGTCTTAAACTTTTGAAAGTATCCTATATTTCATGATAGAGAGGGTTAATCAGTAGTTCCCAGTGAGCCCATAGAAGTAGATGTTGCTTCTACTTTCTGCTTCACAGATGATTATGGAAACAGGCTTTTCTTCTAGACTATGAGTTCAAGGTCAGGATGGTATGTCACTTAGACCTGTGACCTAGCACAGAGGGTGCTTGGCAGATGTTGACTGAATGAATGAATGAAGTAGACAACTACAGGGAAAATACTTAGAGAACAATTTACGACTTCATTTTGTTATTATTAGGGGCTAAGTAGTAGGATATGCAGATGGAGATGCTGTAGGACTTAAAGGGTGACAAGGGCTCAGACAACATATATCTCTCTGTATTTTCTTCCCTAGAAATGAAACCCAAAGAATAAATTTAGTACATTTAAACTTGGCTTTGTAGCCAATTCTTGGCCTCCAAGTAATGTTAGGAAAATAGATAAGAGTTAACACGAGGCCTTTTTTCTAAGAAAGAAGCATCCTTTCTTTTTTTTAAAGTTCCTCGTGAACTTATATGATGATGCGTAATTGTGTAACTGGGGTCTAGAAGAGATGTATCTATTAGGTTTTCTGGGCTCTGGATTGTTCCTGAGAAGCAAGCCGAAGGAAGACTGCTAAGGAAATAAGATCCTTGCATTTATTCTACAACCATAGGATGATGTGGATCCTAGCCAGAGCAGAACCAAAATGTCTACGTGGCTGGTGGCACCTGAACCCAGGGCAAGTCTAGCCCAGATGTGTGTGTCGCTGGGCCGCACAGGAAGGCTACATGCCAGGTCGTGGGCCAGGCACTCCCTCTGCCATCTGTCTTGCCCTCACTGCTCGCTGCCCGCCCTCGTTCCCCTCTGCCACCTAGCCTCCTATCACGGCCTTGTTCTTAGCCTGGGCCGTGCTCAGCCACCACCTGCCATGGTCCCCTTTCCCCCCATGGTTTCTTCATTGACCTAGCTCATGCCTCTTCATCCTTCCGAGTGCCCTTCCTTGTTGCTCTTCTTATTTAGAATCTTTTTTTTTTTTCCTTATCACAAATTCCATTTTCGAACAACATCTCAGGTCCTTAAAGCTCCTTAGGAGACATTTTTTAACCAAGGTAGCTTTGCGAGAATTTCTGCTTCAGAGAATTTGTGCTTGGGCCTTGTGACCACAGTTCCCCCGAGGTGGTTCCTGTCCCCGTGATTTCGATGCCTAGCCGTCTGGGTGCCTTTGCAAAAAGCGTGAGCCCTTTGTGCCTGGGAATCTGCATGCAGAACTGGGGCTTTTTCACTCCACCCCCCCCCCCAAGTTCTTGATGCTTAGATTGCCCTCAATTTCGCTTTTATTTTTAAGGAGCGGTATTGAATGTGTAATTAATTCCCTCCTCTGCTTATGTCCTTAACTATTGATTAGAACCAACAACTGGTATAATAATCATTTGGAGTATAATTATTTCTTGTAAATGTTATATGAGTCCTGGGAATGGCCTTGTAAAGCTCCAGAAAGTAATGGTAAGGTATACTTATGTCCATGTGTTTTTTCCATTTCTGAAACCAATTATTTTTCTAAAATTGCTTTTCAGATTGGCTATTAAGTTGAAAAGATCATTGATTTTTTTTTTATACTAGCATCAAGGAGAATCCTAATGAAACATGATGTGTTTACAGTTAATTATGTTAGCTCTCACCTGGCTGCTTAATGCCAGGAGTGTTTATTTTTGGGTTTGAGTGGGACAGGTGGTCATGTTCACTAATACCTCCTCAACTTTTGCTGGGGTGGGGGGAGAGAGAACAATGATCATTTTCATTGAAATTCATAGAGGATTCTTTTGTATTACTTACTTTTACCCATTTTGGGGAGCTGTTTTCTCTTATTAGATGCAGATAAACTTTATCTTGGATGTTGCGGAGTTGTAAAATTAGTCTTTAAAACATAATTTGTTAAAGACCTTGGTTTGAAAGAATCTGACTTCCCTGCCCCTTTGGGGTTTGACTTCAGTTCCCGTGTGGGAGGGCAGCGGGCCAAGGTGACAGGTGCCGGCATGGTGGAGCATCCGGTGAGGCCAGATGCCCAGGTGCCAGTGCTTGCCCGGAGCCTTGCCCAGTGGACTCGTTTGCCCTCGTCAATGTAGGTCCAGCAGTCCTAATTTCTTTCTTCACATGTGCGCACTCTCCATTGAGGCTGGAACAAACCCTGCCGACCACCGTCACGTGGAATTCTGTCTTCTGACAGGACATTCCTAAATGGAGACCCAGAGACTTGATGTTCTTGCTGTTTTGTTTTATTTTATTTTATTTTAGATTTTATTTATTTTAGATTTTATTTATTTGTCAGAGAGAGAAATACAGAGAAAGAGCACAAGCAGGGGGAGCGGCAGAGGGAGAGGGAGAAGCAGGCTTCCCGCCGAGCAGGGAGCCCGACGCAGGGCTCAGTCCCAGGACCCTGGGATCATGACCTGAGCTGAAGGCAGATGCTTAACTGACTGAGCCACCCAGGCGCCCCTGTTCTTGGGATTTTAAACTTGAGACTGCCCACTCCATTTTTTAGGTGTTAGAAATCAAATTTTCCATTTTGGTGCCACAGTGTTGGGAAGATGCCTAGAAATGAGCTCTAATTCGTGCTGATTCCTTTTCGATACCTAATATATATATATATATATGTATATATATATATATTTTCCAAATTCTTCGGTGTGTCTTTCTTGCTAATGTCCTTTGTTTTGTAAATCTCATAGTGGAAACTACAGGATCGTAATTACCTGAAGGATGCGTGTTCGACAGTGCGGTCTCTCCTAGCCCCAGCCTAAATCTGAATTTTGTGCCCCTTGAACTTCGGCGGCTCCCTGTGCCACCAGCAGCCTCTCTGAGTGCCTTGCTTTGTGCTTTTGCGTACCTGTATCGAAGGCAATAGAGTGTCTTTATTGCCAACATGTTATTTTGATGTGCCTTACTTTATTACACCTGAAATGAAACCATCTCTGACACTTTTTATACTCACTGAATTTTTATTAGGGTTCTATCTTTCATCAGTAATAACATAAGCTGCAACAGCCTTCCCTGGAATATTTACTGAGGTTGTTGCCACTCTTTGGAAAGAGTGCTGTTGCCGCCTTATTAGAAATGGCTTCATCCTCACTGCTTTTATCTCATGAGATAATCCTTTAATCCTTGTTCCTTGCGGTGGATGCTGCCTCCCCTTGCTGGTGCTGCCAATGCAAGCCCACAGTGCAGGGTGCTGGGTGAGGCCAGCCCACTGGTTCATCAGTTTCGAGTCATTATTGTCATTAGTTCTGGTGGCTTTGGGACCAGAGGTCTCGTCCCTGAGGCCGGCCCTGTTCATTCATAATAAGGGATTTAGCAGATATTTATGCAAGCAGAAAATTGAATCAGCAGCACCATCAGTGCTTTAAGGGATGGCATTTACCTGCAGAATTCCTGTAAAATCGTAGTCGTGGATTTGGACAGAACCATTTCTTAGGCAGGTTCTTTGGAAACCTGCTGGAAACAAACAAGCCAGTTTGTTTCTGGTTGGTCCCCATGTACGCATGTGGCAGTCTGTGTTTAGATACTAACCTTTTTTCCCCATCAACTCTGCAAAATCACCTTCTTAATGATGTCTTTGGTCCCAGGAAAATGAGACTGAAAACAGAAGAAAACAGAGGCTCTAGTGCTGAATTTAAAATACACAACCCTAGCCTGCCTTCGACTTTTGGGTGGGGTTCGCTATAAATTTGAGACGTCTAAAATAGCTCCTGATGGTGAGGGAGCCTGCAACCTCCACATCTCTTCCCTCCGGATGCTGGCTGTTGGGGAAAAGAGAAGACCCAGGGGAGTTTCAAGGGCTGGGCTCTAAGTGGGGTGAGGCACCTGCCAGGGCATGTCTGGAGGACAATTTCTAAAAAAAAAAAACCATCTCCCAGGAGATCCCATTTCTTCTTATTTTCTTTGTTTTTTAAATGTAGTTTTAAAGTAGAGGGATATATTTACATGGTTCGGAAATGAAAATAAATAGCAAGGAATACAGTAAAAAGTCTCTGTGTGCCCAATTTTCTCACCCAGTAACCACTGTTATTAGTCTCCTGTGTATCCTTCCAGAAATATTTTTAAGCATTTATTACTTAGCGTGTGTATGTGTATTCTTTCTCTTCTTTTGTTAAAACATAACAGATAGCATATTATGGGCAATATTCTGTACTCTGCTTTTTGCAACTGTCAGTGTATTTTGGAGGTCTTTCCATATCTGTGTAGAGATCATTGTTTCCTTTTTTTTCTTCTTCTAAACCTGTGCGGTACTGCAGGGTACAAATGACTTATTTAACCATCTCTATTGATGGACATTTGACTTTCCAGTGTTTTACTATTGTAAGCAGTGCTGCAACTTACAAATAACCCTATATATGTGGCATTTCACACATCATGTACACATTCTTCAGGTGGTAAACTTCCAGAAGAGCAATTACTGGATCAGAAGATAAATGCATTTATAATTCTGAAGACTACTGTCAAATTATACCTTGCCCCTCGGTAATGCTAAGTATTTGAGAAAAACTGCTTCCAAAGAGCCTTGCCAAAGATAGAACAGGTCTGTTCTAATCCTTTGCCCATTTTCTAGTAAGTCCAAAGTCTTTTACTTGTTAATTTCTAGAAGCTCTTTGTATGTTAGAAAGATTATCCCTTTGCCTGTAATTTGAAAGCAAATAAAAGATTTCCAGTAGTGGTGTTTACCTTTTGACTTTGCTTATGTCATATTGCTAAGTAAAAGTTTGACTTTTATGTGTTTGTATTTATTGGTGTTGACTTTCATGGCTTCTTGGATTAAAAATCTGTGGATTTTTAGGCATGACTCAAAAGGCCTTTTCTGCTTCAAGGTTAATAAATAATTCTTTTCTCTCATCATATTTTACATGTTGCGAATTTATTTTGGTGTATACTGTAAGATAGAGAAGTTGTCTTTTCCTTTAGTGTTGTTCAGTTGTGTGTACATCGTTAGTCGAAAATACATGTTTTCCCCCCGCTGGTAGAGATGCTCACCTTTACTGTGTACTGAATTTGGATTGATTTTTGGACTTTGTGTTTTGATCCATTTGTCTGTGTTTATAGTCAAATCCAGTGCCAACAACACTATTTTAATATTAAACCTTTATAGTACGTTAGACTCTCTGATAGGGCCGCCCTTTTTTGTTACTTCTCTTTTTCAGAGTTTTTTGCTCTTTTCTTGATAGTCTTATATATTTTTCTAAATATACTTAAGGATAAACTTGTGTAATTCCCAAACTAAAAATGATGTTTTCATTAGGAGAGCATTACCTTTATAAATTATCTTAAGAAAAAATGGACATCTTTGTGAGTTTGTTTTACTGTCTAGGAACATTATGTCTTGTGCAAATCTTCTTTTATGTCCTTTAAAAGTGTTTTAAAGTTTTCTTCTTAAAGGTTTGCACATTTATTGTTCAGTTAATTCCTTGGTATTCTATTTTATTTATTGTGGTATTTTATTTTATTATGGTATTTTATATTTTATATAGTGCAGTTTTTTTTTTTTTGAAGTACATCTTCTCATTGGTGGAGGTTTATATATAGGGAAGCTGTAGATACCTACAAGTTAATTTTGTATCTTGTTAGCTTTCTGAATTGTCCTTTGTTTTATAGTTTTAGTTGATTTTTTTTTTTGGCTTTCCTAGAATATGATCACCTTGTCTTTAAATAGTCCTAG
This sequence comes from Callorhinus ursinus, assembly GCF_003265705.2. Classification (NCBI taxonomy): domain Eukaryota; kingdom Metazoa; phylum Chordata; class Mammalia; order Carnivora; family Otariidae; genus Callorhinus; species Callorhinus ursinus. The sequence continues at coordinate 3,286,111 of NW_027397145.1, forward strand.
TTTTATGTGACTCCTTTCCAATTTTTATTCTTCTTTAGGCTTTCCCTGGTTCCACTCATAGGATGTAAAATAACAGGCTGATAAGAAGCACCCTTGTTTTCATCCTGATTCTGTTGGCTTGTATTCTAGTGTTTCATCATTAAGTATGATGCCACGTTGGGATTGAGATAAATATATTTTATCATGTCAAAAAAGTATATACATTTATTTCTGTTTGAGTGATTTTGTTGTTGCTATTAAGAATGGTTGTTGAATTTTATCCAGTACTTTTTCAATGTCTATGGGGTGGTTACATGGTTTTTCTCTTGAGTTCTTTGATTATGATAAAGTAGTATGATAGATTTACTAATACTGAGCAATCTTTGCATTATATGTATAAATTCCATTTGGTCGTAGTGTGATAACCTTTTGTGCTTCTTGATTCTTTGTGTTATTTTTTGCATGATGTTCATGAACGAAAGTGGTCTTGAGTTTTTCTTTGATGCATAATTGGTATGAGGTTTTGCACTTTAATGACAAGATTCTGTATGTGAAGGAGGGTTTTTAAAATAATTTCATGTTGTGAACACAATTTTAGGAAGCATGTCTAGCTTAAAGGAACATGTAGTTTAAAGAACTGCTTAGGAGTGTATTCATGTATGTGGTGCAAATTTGAACTATTAAGATAAGGTCTCTGGGGAGACAGTTTGGAAAATAATTTACATATGTTTTGTTAGTATTAATAAGAACTAACAAGAATAATCACTTGTTAACTAGATTAATTAACTAGCTGAATATGTAATAGGTTGGATTTACATTTGTTAGTTCATTTTGCTCCTCCATATGGCCCTGGGTGGAGTTGCTTTTAAGTTACAGAAGGGAAAACTGACTTTGGAAGAGGTGAACTTGACCTGCCCAGGGTCATGCAGCTGGGCAGGCGTGGAATCACACTTGAAACCTAGATCTCTTTGACCCTTGCATCCATAATCTCAAACATATGCTATATTATTTTTTAAACAAGTTTGAGTTGTTATAGGTAATTAGAAGTAAGGCAAGCATTTCCTCACGCAGTGGCCTCCCAGTGTGGTCCCCAGACCAGCAGCATGTGCATCCGTGTTAGAAATGGAGATTCTCAAGCCCTCACCCGATCTCCTGAAGCAGAAACCCCAGGGATGAGGCCCAGCTCTGTTTTAATAAGGCCTGCAGGTGATCCTGATGTATATACACTAAGTTTCTAGAACCGCTGTTTTAGGAAGGACAGACTATTCTTCCCTCTGCAGTCTGCATATTAGGAGTTGTTAACTTGTCAACTATGAGTAAGGGTAAATAGTCTTTACTTTTCTCCATTTGCTCTCCAGAAGTAAGGGCTAATCGATTGTTTCACACCTTATGGCCTGTTCACAAAAACACATATTTGCTGAGCCTAGCTCCCTGTGAACTTGGGATGATTAAACACGCTGGTGAAATGCCCCTCCCAGCCCAGGCAAAGGTCTTAAGCAAACTAAATTGGACTTCGTTTGCAAGTATGGGTAGTTCACAGATTTGCATGTTTTCTACATAGGCCCTCTGTGCGTGGTGCACCTTCCTGAGACTTAACTAGAAGTGGATGCTGGGAGAACAGGGACCCAGCAGCCTCAGCTCTGCCTCCCAGACAGGTACCCAAGGTCTTCGTTCCATTTCCTGGAATGAGTGAATGCCACGAGGAAGGTGAAAATCATGGTGGGCCGCCCACTTGTCACACAATGCCACCAAACTGAGGAAATAATGATAATTCACTTAACCTAAAAAGGCTCAAGCCAGTTAATGATTTCCATGCAATTCCAGTTGCTTGCCCTTCCCTTCCGGGTGCAGAATTCATTTCCCTGGCATCACTGATTTACAAAAGGCAGAGTGCTTGCAAGCTAATTGGGTAAAGTCATTATCGAGGGCAGCGTGGCTGTGAGCTGGAGCAGTGCTAAAGTGGTTTTCGATAATGTGCCTCTTGTCCTTGCATTGGTTGTCACCCCCAGAGTAATTAGATCTGAGCGGCGTCAGTTTGGGGCTGTGAGGATGCTGTGGGTTTACCAGTGACCCAGCGTAGTTTGCTGAGACTAGCTCTTAATAATATTCAGGTACCTTGCCCAGGTTTAGGGGTTTCCAGACTGACGTATTTCTGTGGTTAGTAGCTGCTTCCCTGGTGTGTGTGTGTACACGTGTACGTACGCACGTGCGCGTGGTGGGTTAGAACTGATAGGCTAAGCGCATCACTCTCCAGTGACTGCAATATAGGTGCCTCTGTGAGCTAACTGAGTAAAGCATGTCTATTCCCAATCCAGGTCAGAAATGTTCTTACCTCCAGTGCTTCTCTCTGCGGATGAGCAGCGGGGCTGCTGGAGCCCGGGGTTGGTGGAGCCCCGGGGCGCTCAGGGAGGTTGCACATACAGGCATACGTGGGTGTACAGCGGAAGCCTACAGCAGGTGTGAAAGTGAGGCTCACATACCCTAAATAATTGAGTTGCAATATAACCACATGAGCATGCTGTGAGCAGTCACATGCGCTCTGTCCCCCTGCCTTGACAGATGAGCCTCTGTCATGACCTGTGATGTGGTGGCGTGGCGGGAGCACACCTTTTCTTCCCACTCACTTCATCCTGCTCCATGAGGGGCCTTGCATGCCTGCCTGCAGACCCCACCTTCTTATCTGAATCCTGATCCTAAAACCTGCTCGCCACTGCCGACTGCTGTCCTAGAGCCTCTCCTTGGGCACAGGGTCCCTCCCTGAAAGCTCAGGCCACCTTGAAAGGACAGATGTGGAGAAGGGGCTCAGGCAGACAGGCCTGGAAGTTGGCTCGGGGCCATTTGGGCAGGAAATTTTGGTTTTAGGGACCCAGGCTGTGGTGTAGAAAGGGGAAGCATGAGCTGTGGATAGGCATGTCTCCTCAGCCCCACAGAAGCCCCACCCCATCGAGGCCAGGGTAAGGGCCCCCTCTGTGGGGTCTAGGATGGTACTGGCCTTGTGAAGTGTCAGTAGAGTTATATTTATCCAGGGCCTTAGTCAAAGGAGAAGCCTTCAGCATAGGCTTGTGTATTCAGGTACATAAGCCACATAGCCATCGACATTCCTGATGATCACGCACTGACTACCTGTGTCCGCTTCATAGGGTGCTTGCATGCGCCCCCCCTCCCACCCTGGCGCACTCACACTGACCCTCCTGTGCTCATAGTGACATGTCCGCACTACTCTTAGGTAGAAACACACAGACATTGTCACCTGCCTGCCATTCTGTGGCACCCACACACCTGTCCTAAATTTTTATACACCCCAGTGTCTTCCCACAGACGTGTATCTAGCAGCTTTGCACAGGTAGACACGCCCACCTATTTGCAGGTCTACGTGCCTCCAGCCCGAGGCATCTTTCTGTCCGTATGCCTGTACCATGCAGCCACGCTTAGTTCATCTGAGATGTTCCTCTCACCAGCCGTTGTCATCGCTGCCGTTCCTAGGGCTCGGGTTGACATCAGCGGCTTAAATAAGGCTTTAGGGTTCCAGGGGCCATGACTTTATTGAAGGTCTGACTTTGGCTCGTTAGTGGATAGTGACACCTGCTCACATGGCAGTTACTGATGGCTGTGAGGTAATCTGGACCCAAACGCCCAGGTCTCTGTGGTGTTTTCACGGGTGACGCAGTCCCGCTGAAGGTTGACGTGTGTCATCCAGCAGGGCACGTTGCTTGGCCACCACTCTCCTGTCTGGACGTTTCAGGATTCCATATAGCATTCCATATCCTATCTCCCTTGACACGGGGAGACCCATCCAGAGAAGACTGAGTGACCCGGGGGCTTCACTTCCCACTTAGCCAGTCATTCAACCCCATATATCCAATCTCCAGATCACTGCCCCCTTGAAGGCAGGCGCAGATAGCTCACTCTTTGTATTCACTTTAGTGCTGTTTCTGCAGTGGGATAATAGGTGCTTCTTGGAAGACTTGCGGGTGAGCAGTATTTGCCCTGAAGCCCTTTAATGCCAGTGTCTTGTCCTCCCTAAAGTAAAAACTATCTAACCGTGTGATCGGAAGTTTCTGTTGGGAGATAGGTTTCATATTTGGTAGTAGGATTATTTCTCAATTAATTTTTTAAAAATGAGCTTTCCGTTTTGGAACCCTCTCAGATTTATAGAAAATCTGTACAGATGCATACACAGAGGGCTCTCTGTGTCTGTCATTCAGTTTGACCCATTCATAATGTCTTACGTTACTATCGTCCATTTGTCAGAACTGAACCTGGTATTGGTAAATCACTGTTAACTAAGTTCCTGACTTGCATCACTTGGTAGAAGTAGTCTTTCCCACTCCTGCCCTCCGTAAAGCTAGTACTTTACCTTTTCTCCGCTCGCTTTTTTGAAAGCAAGTCGCTGCATCTAGCCCACCTTCAAGGGGGAAAGCCAGGAATTAATAAGCTCCACCTCCTGGAGGGAGCAGTAGCTCTGTAATTACTTGGAATTCTACTGAAAGAAAGAGTTCATGCACTCTCACTTTTAAACAGATGGAAAGGTGTTGGTGCAACTTCTGGTCTGGACGAGATGGCATAGAGTTGCTTTTCCCTCCCCCTCCTAGCTTCTTGTGACAGTAGACCCTGGAAATAGCACAGGAGGTAACCAAAGGATAACTCTGGAAGGTGGGAAGAGAAAGGTGATTCGGTTCGGGATCCCAGCACTGGAAGAACAGCACAGCAGCGGGGCATCGTGGCTAGGGCAGGGGGATATGCACAGTTAAGTGGTCCAATCTGGGAGGCTTCTTTGTCCCTGAGAGCCTGAGACTCCCCTCCTCCACCCAGAGATACCTGGGCAGCTGGGGGAGGCCCACCTGACGCTCAGGGACATCTCTTCATCGCCATGGGTCCGACTTCCTTCTCAACCCAACAGACACCAGTTGGCCTTGACTGGGGAAGGCCCTTGTCTCGAGGAATGTGACAAAGAAGTCTGCTCTCACCATTCGTAGTCAACAGAAGTTGTAGTCACCGCACTAAGATGAGAAAAAGAAAGAAAAGGCATTGGTAAGGGATGCCACACTTCACTGTACCAATTTGTAGATAACATAGTTGTCTGTGTAGAAAACCCCTAGGAATTAACAAAAGAAGGGAAAAAAGTCCCCTGGAACCAGTAAGTAAGCTCAGTAAGGTCACAGTATACAAATGAACACAGAGAAATCAATCATACTTCTGTATACCAACAATGAATATGTGACGTCTGAAATTAAAGACACCATTTATGATCATTGTGAAGAAAATGAAATATTTAGGTCTAACTTTAATCCTATATAGGATCTGTGTTTTGAATATTACAAAACTGATGAAAGAAATCAAACAAGACCTAAATGAATAGAAAGATATCTTATTCATTGATTGGAAGACTCAACAAAGTAAAGATGTCCCAAATTGATACACAGCTTGAAAGCAATTCCTATCAAAATTCCAGCACGTTTTCTTATAGGCATAAATAAGGTTATTCTAAAATTCATGTCGAAAGGCACAGGCCCTCAAATAGCTAAAGGGATCTTGACAAAGATAAAACAGCAGGAATAAGTCTACCTTGCATTAAGGCTCACTGGATGGCTGTAGTAATCAAGACAGTATGATATTGACAGAGGGACAGACACATGGATCAATGACACAGAATAGAGAGCCTAGAAATAGAACCAGAGAAATAAGCTCAGTGGATTTTTGACAAAGGTGCAAAAGCATCTCCATGGAAGAAAGCTAGCCTTTTCAAGAAACGATGCTGGAGCAGCTGGACGTCCATAGGCAAAAAAAAAAAAAAAAAAGGAGAGAGACTTCACCCAAAACCTTGTACCTTATATAAAAGTTCCCTCAAAATGGGTCATGGACTTTAATGTAGAACTATAAAACTTGTAGGAAAAAACAGAAAATCTTTGGGATCTAGGGTTAGACAAAGAATTCTTGGACTTGACAACAAAAGCATGATCCATTGAAGGAAAATGGGTAAATTGGACTTGATCAAAATGTTAAAAACCTGCAGTCTGTGAAGAACCATGTTAAGAAAATGAAAAAAGAAGCTGTAGACTGGAAATATTTACAGGCTACATTTCTGACACAGGACCAGTATCTGGAATATAAGATCTCTCAAAGCTTAAGAGTAAGAAAACAAGGCCATCATAGAATGGGCAAACGGCATGGAGAGTCATTTTACCAAGGAAGATACACAGATGGCAAATACACACATAAGATGAGCTTGGATGTCTTTAGCCATCAAGAAAATGCAAATTAAAATAACCGTGAGATATTATTACACACTTTTCTGAATGGCTGAACTGAAAAGGAGCTAGAGAGGATGTGGAGAAACCAAGTCCCCAGAGTCACTTGTGGAAATGTAAAATGGTCTAGGTGCTCTGGGATGCAGGGACCATGCAACCCAGCAAATGCATTCTTGGGCGTTTATCCCATTTATTCATACAAAAAACCTGTACACAAACTTCTAAACACAGGAGTTGTTTTATGTGAAAGACTAAGACTGAAATGCATAGCAGATAATCAAGTTAAATGAATTTTGTAACCACTGACCTCGTGAGCATAATCAAATACACTGTGCAGCTCACATAAAGAAAAAAAATCCCTGTTTCCAAATGGCCACGTGAGTTCTGCCAAACCTTTCTTGTATTCTTTTTTCTTTTTTTTTTTCCTCCCAGGTTTATTGAGATGGAATCGACATACAACGCTGTGCGAGTTTAAGGTGTACATGCAAACATAGCAGCTCTATTTGTCAGAGCTAAAAATCGGGATTGGGCCAGAATTCCTTCAGTGGGTGAATTTGGTTAAACTGTGGCGTATCCATACCATGGGATAGAATAGGAATGTGCCACTGATGGATGGAACGATCAGTATAAAGTCTCCAGGGCTTTGCTGAGTGAAAAAGCCAGTCCTAAAAGATCACAAGCTGTATACAGTTCCATTTATATAACATTTAAAAAAAAAGCCAAAATGTTAGAAATGAGTGAAAGATGAGTTGCTGCCAGTGGTTAGCGATGGTAGGGGACTCAGGAAGGAGCAGGGTGTGATTATAAATTGGCGATAGGAGGATCCTTGTGGTGATGGAACTGTTTTTGTATTTTGGCTGTGTATTTGGTAGAACACGAACCTACACGTGATGAAATGATATAGCACTAAACACACAGACACACAGACACAGAACAAGTGCAATTAGTGAAATCCAAATGAGATGAGTGGATTGTGTATGTGTGAAGATCTGGTTGTGATACTGTACTGTAGTTTTGCAAGACGTTACCATTGGGTGAGATTGGATAAGGGTATATGGGATCACTTTGGACTATTAACTACTGTGTGTGAATCTACAATGATTTCCATAGAAACTTCAATGTGAAAAGGTACGTAATGTGGTGGAATCAGGTTTAATATATTTTGAAAGTATTAAAAATGATTAAACAGGCCCTACCATGAAATGTTCAGAGAAGTACACAGAAAAAGACGGTAGTATACCATCTAAAAGTCCTCTCCCATAGTGGATAGCTTACATATGTATGCATTTTGTTCTGATCTAATGATTAGATAATGATACCAGAAAAATAATTTAAAAAGTGAATCATCTTTTATTTTTCTTCTTGCAAAAGTACTGAAGGTTCATTATAGTTGGAATTTCCAAATAAGCCCAGAGAATAAAATAACCATTACCTATGTGTTTGCTTAGCCATTTAAGACTGCAGTGGCTTTTTTTTGGTTTGTTTGTTTTTGTGTGTGTGTTCCTCCTATGGTTCATTTTGCAGTTGGTGGGTGGGGCGACCTTTTCTTTCCAAGGAGAACCCCCATGTGTTCGTGTGTGAAGGTCTTTTTCTGCCTGGGCATTTCTTCCAGGATGCTGTTGGTTTGAAACAAGGCCCTTGCACAACATTTCAGAAGCTAGCTGCTCATGGAACATAACCAAACTCACTTCCTCTGTGCCTTCAGCAGCTTGGAGCTGCTATTAGGTGGTAACTGGAAGGATACCAATAGATATTTGCATATAAAGAAAGATGGGCAGAGCTCAGGGTCCAGAGTGTCCAATCCTGTCTTTGATTAGCCCTTTTCATTGCAAGTGCTGCTTCTGTGCTTTTGTATGAGTGGAGACCTCAGTAGTCCCAGATTGCCTTTCCTTCAGAGGCCAGAGGCCGTCTTCCTTGTCTGCCACCCTACAGCAGTGAGGAGTCTGCTCCTGGCTTGCTGTGTCTCCAACTGAGCTCTCTCTGCTGGATCTCTTATTTTGTCTGCCCAAACAATAGCCATTCACCTTTCTAGGAGTTCTGCTTCTCTTCCTCTGTAACCTTGTGGTTCAGATGAGAAGGTCATCTTCCTGTGCCTTGTGTTTCTTCACTCCGGTGGCATTGGGGGCCTGGGAGCTGCCAGAGGTGTGCTTTCATGTCCTGATGGTAGACCAGCCCCTGGTACCAGTCATCCCTAACACTGGGCATCCTTTGAGCTCTTTGTTTACATGAGCTAGTAAGATATATTCCCGGGCTTGGCTGGTCCATGTTAGGTGTCCTTCACATGCATTCAGGCATCCTGATTCACACTCTTCCTGAGATCAATATCCATGATTTTCTTTGTTTATTCTCTCCTGTATCTTACTGTTCTTAAATATAAGAGGAGAGGCCAAAATAAGCGCATTCTTTTTCGTTCTTTCAGTTTCTTTCTGCGTCTTAGGCCAGATCAGTTCAAGATTCCCTTTGTGTCTAGGGAGGATCAGGTGCTTCTCCAGAAACAGCTCCAGCCTCATCAAGAATCCCCCACAATGCGAACAAACAAAGTCTGGTTTAGTGCAGCCGGGGGTGGCTCCCATTGCCTGTGTTTGTAGTGTGTGAGCTCATCATGTTGTTGGAGAGATGGATGTCATCAGCCAGGCTAAGTCTTACTGAATTCCTGTATCAAGCCCTAGGAGTGATAGCAGAGGCGTATTTAGAATGTCCCTAAATTCTGACATTGCTCCGAGGTAAATCCATTATCTGGGCAAGAACTGCTGTGTAGTAATTAAACCAAAAATAGGATATTTGTATATGCTTTCTGCCCCTTGGCAAAACATATTTAAAATGTTGCTAAAGGTGATTTTTTTAAATCTTTGCACTTTTGTACCACATTTCCACTTGAGCAACACTCGAGTGCTATCGTGAAGGTGACTGGTGTTTCTGTCATGGATTGGGTGGGGTTCTGCCCAGACATGGTTCTGTGGGGTGTCTGCTCAGAGGTCTTGCGGGATGGTTTGAGAGCCATGTCTCCAGGGAGGACACTGCTGCAGCCACCTGGGTCATGGATGTTCGCCAGAGCCCTGTCTGTGCTCGTACCAGCCACGTGCCATCCGTGAGTCCCCATGCTTGTTTGAGTCATTCCCAGCTTCCCAGGTCCTCCCAGGCAGTGGTGGCCATTGGCTCTCTGCTGAGAACTGAGGAGGGAGAGTGAGAAGATGAAACGAGGCCGGCTTTGCTCATCATTGCAGTTGGGTTTCATCAGCCCTGCTAAGGGAATGGGATTTATTGTTTCTCTGTGTTAGATGTGGGTGGGGAAATGCCCTGATGGCGGAGTTGTGTGGTTTCTGTGCATAGGTGTATCTACCGCCTGGCGGCCCCTGTTCATCATGGAAGCTCCCAGGGAGGACAGCAAAGACCCAAAGGATGGCAGGGTCTGAGATGCATGATCCTTCATCACAAATCCGCTTTGGTGGTCTGTAGTCTAGAGTCACTGGTACTATGGGCTGTTGCTTTGCTCTATGAGCCGTACGATAACTTGCTCTCATGTCTGTTGGCAAAGTCCACAAGTGTGCTCTGCAGACATGGACCTCTTTTTTTCTAAGAGAGTCACTGGGTTTGGGTCATGGCCTGTGTTCCCTGACCCTTCAGATACTGCCATGCAGGTTGGTTTGTTCCTTAAACCACAGTGGCAGGCCCTCGGCCTCCTGTGCACGTCTCAACACCTGGCACTGAGTTGGCCAATAGACGAATTTCCAAAGCCTCTTATTTTATTCCGATTATACCAAAACCGGAGGGTCACTAGGCTTTCAAGACCCTGTGAAATGATCTGACGTAAAGCATAATACAGCAAGTAATTCAACTTGCTATACTTAGAAAGTTCTCCAGAGACAAGACCAGGGGGACTGAATGGGGCTGAAGCTTTAGAAAGCAACCACGACTTTCAGATTTCATTTTCTCTTTTTGGCAAGCAGCACAATCTGTTTCTCTGTCAAATGAAATTTCACCTAGAACCTAGGACATACAACTGATTAGAGCAGAATTTCTAAGGTTAGCCTAGCCCTCACCTTCTATACAAGGAATCCCGACACTCTTCCTTGGAGGCCCGAGATTGCAGGGTCCCTGCTGCTTTAAGAACCTTCTGTACTGCCTTAAAAGCTAAGTCGCTCCCAGAGCACAGAAGTGGCCTGGAACATTCTGATTCCCCACATGCTCTGTGAGATTCATTTTTGCAGCTGTCCTGGCATCCCCGATGTGTCCCTTGATTGCAGATTTTGCTAGAAGTCCTCAGTCACAGTGCTTCATTTTGCAGATGGATAAAGGGGAGCCCTGAAAGAGGCAGAGAGTTGCTCTCCGTTAGCTGTTTGTTCGTTCGTTCGTTCGTTCGTTCATTCCTGCATTCATTCATGTCTTCATTTATACATACTTGCTGAGCCCTTACACCTATTACAAAGCTTTACTACGTTGTGGAGATACCCTGGTAAGTGTCCCTTGGCCTCCCAGAGCTTACAGTCTGGATGCATCCAACTCTCAGAGCCCCGAATGCTCTGAAGGGGAGCTGCAGGGGTGCTACACTGGTCTCCTGGGGCTGCTCTAATGCAACACTGGAGACTGAGCGACTTAAACGGCCAACACTTCTTTTTCAGTTATGGAGGCTGGATGTGTGGGCTCAGGGTGTCCACAGATTGGATTCCTGCTGAGAGCTCTCTTCCTGGCTGGCAGCTGGCCGCTTTCTTGCTGTGTCCTCACGTGGCAGAGATAGATCTCTGATGGCTCTTCTTCTTAAAGGGCCCTGATCGCTTTCAGGGGCCCCACCCTCATGGCCTCATATGACCCTAATCACTTCCCAAGGGCCCCACTTCCAAATGCCCCATATTGGTAGTAGAGCTTCAGCATAGGAGGTTTGTTTGGGTGTGTGTGTGTGTGTGTGTGTGTGTGTGTGTGTGTGTGTGCGCGCGCGCGCGCATTTTTTCCAGGATGGGAACACAGTTCAATCCATAGCAGGAGCTATTCGGGCACAGAGTGTTGATACCTAACCTGAAAGTAGAAAGATGAATAGGAGTTGAACATATGGAGGAGGCAGGAGAGGACAGTCTTCCAAGCAGAGGGGACAGCCCATACCAAGACCCAGAGATGGCAGAGTCTTGAGCCCTTGGGCACAGGTGCCTAGTGCTCAGGGAATGAGAGCTGAGGACCCATGAAGCCATGGGTGTAATGAGTCTGACCATATAGGGTTCATATGCCCTGCTTGAAGGTTGGGACATAACCCCAAGGGAAGTGGGGAGCCATGCAAAGGGGAAAGCACACCTGAGCAGGAGCCAACCCTCAGTGTTGCTTTCGTCCACTGCATTAAAGACCCCCACCTGTCTATGTGGTGCTTCACGGTCCAGCATCACCTAGAATAAATGTGGATGCCTTGGCAGCATGGCACTCCAGCCCTGAGGGCAAGAAGATCAGGCCACATTTTGTGTGGTAAACAGATTAATTTGGTCAATAGTTTGATTCTGGCAGCCGCTGAATGACATTATAAAGAATGCAGTGGCATTTCTACTGGAAATGTCTGCCATCATTTTCTTCTGGACATGGGGAAAATAAAAGCTTCCCAACTCCAGAAAGAATTAGCATGAAATGTGCCCATCAATCTCCCTGTGAGCAAGCTTTAGGCTACAGGATTGGGTTAACATGGGGAGGAAGTGATAAGTGAGTAGGATGGTGTATGGCCCACTGGTAGTCTCGTTTCCAGATACCCACCCCTCCACAGGGCCTGGCTGTGGTCTGGATACCCCTGTTGGGCTGTGGCCTTGGGTCAGCTCTGCGTGGCTGTCTCCCTGGTGGGAGGATGCCTGTCAGCCACCATTCTTGCTGCTTCCTTGGGGCCAGCCCCTGGATTCATCAAGGGCTTGATTCCCTTTGCTTCTGAACTTCTCAAAGCTGGTTTTTGTTTTCATAATATCCCTCTTTCCGTTCTCTTTTTTTTAATTTTTCTTATTTTTTTATTCTTATGTTAATCACCATACATTACAACATTAGTTCTTGATGTAGTGTTCCATGACTCATTGTTTGTGCGTAACACCCAGTGCTCCATGCAGAATGTGCCCTCTTTAATACCCATCACCAGGTAACCCATCCCCCCACCCCCTTCCCTCTAGAACCCTCAGTTTGTTTTTCACAATCCATCGTCTCTCATGATTCGTCTCCCCCTCCGACTTAATCCCCTTCATTCTTCCCCTCCTGCTATCTTCTTTTTCTTTTTTCTTAACATATATATGTTGCATTATTTGTTTCAGAAGTACAAATCTGTGATTCAGCAGTCTTGCACAATTCACAGTGCTCACCATAGCACATACCCTCCCCAATGTCTATCACCAGCCACCCCATCCCTCCCACCCCCCACCACTCCAGCAACCCTCAGTTTGTTTCCTGAGATTAAGAATTCCTCATATCAGTGAGGTCATATGATACATGTCTTTCTCTGATTGACTTATTTCACTCAGCATAACACCCTCCAGTTCCATCCACGTCGTTGCAAATGGCAAGATCTCATTCCTTTTGATGGCTGCATAATATTCCATCCACATCTTCTTTATCCATTCATCTGTCGATGGACATCTTGGCTCTTTCCACAGTTTGGCTATTGTGGACATTGCTGCTATAAACATCAGGGTGCACATACCCCTTCAGATCCCTACATTTGTATCTTTGTGATAAATATCCAATAGTGCAATTGCAGGGTCATATAGTAGCTCTATTTTCAACTGTTTGAGGAACCTCCATACTGTTTTCCAGAGTGGCTGCACCAGCTTGCATTCCCACCAACAGTGTAGGAGGATTCCCCTTTCTCCTCATCCCCGCCAACATCTGTCGTTTCCTGACTTGTTAATTTTAGCCATTCTGACGGGTGTGACGTGGTATCTCATGGAGGTTTCGAAGTGGATTTCCCTGATGCCGAGCAATGTGGAGCACTTTTTCAAGTGTCTGTTGGCCATTTGGATGTCTTCTTTGGAAAAATGTCTGTTCGTGTCTTCTGCCCATTTCTTGATTGGATTCTTTGTTCTTTGGGTATTGAGTTTGAGAAGTTCTTTATAGATTTTGGATACTAGCCCTTTATCTGATAGGTCATTTGCAACTATTTTCTCCCATTCTGTCGGTTGTCTTTTGGTTTTGTGGACTGTTTGTTTTGCTGTGCAAAAGCTTTTTATCTTGATGAAGTCCCAATAGTTCATTTTTGCCCTTGCTTCCCTTGCCTTTGGCGATGTTTCTACGAAGAAGTTGCTGCGGCTGAGGTCGAAGAGGTTGCTGCCTGTGTTCTCCTTCAGGACTTTGATGGACTCCTGTCTCACGTTTAGGTCTTTCAACCATTTGGAGTCTATTTTTGTGTGTGGTGTAAGGAAATGGTCCAGTTTCATTCTTCTGCATGTGGCTGTCCAATTTTCCCAACACCATTTGTTGAAGAGACTGTCTTTTTGCCATTGGACATTCTTTCCTGCTTTGTCAAAGATGAGTTGACCATGGAGTTGAGGGTCCATTTCTGGGCTCTCGATTCTGTTCCATTGATCTATGTGTCTGTTCTTGTGCCAGTACCATAATGTCTTGATGATGACAGCTTTGTAATAGAGCTGGAAGTCCGGAATTGTGATGCCGCCAGCTTTGCTTTTCTTTTTCAAGATTCCTCTGGCTATTCGGGGTCTCTTCTGATTCCATACAAATTTTAGGATTCTTTGTTCCATTTCTTAGAAAAAAGTGGATGGTATTTGGATGGGGATTGCATTGAATGTGTAGATTGCTCTAGGTAGCATTGACATCTTCACAATGTTTGTTCTTCCAATCCATGAGCATGGAACGTTTTTCCATTTCTTTGTGTGTTCTTCAATTTCTTTCATGAGTATTTTATAGTTTTCTGAGTACAGATCCTTTGCCTCTTTGGTTAGATTTATTCCTCGGTCTCTTATGGTTTTGGGTGCAATTGTAAATGGGATTGACTCCTTGATTTGTCTCTCTTCTGTCTTGTCGTTGGTGTATAGGAATGGCACTGATTTCTGTGCATTGATTTTATATCCTGCTACTTTACTGAATTCCTGTATGAGTTCTAGCAGTTTTGGGGTGGAGTCTTTTGGGTTTTCCACATACAGTATCATATCATCTGCAAAGAGTGAGAGTTTGACTTCCTCTTTGCCGATCTGGATGCCTTTGATTTCTTTTTGTCGTCTGTTTGCTGTGGCTAGGACTTCTAATACTATGTTGAATAGCAGTGGTGATAGTGGACATCCCTGCCGCCTTCCTGACCTTAGGGGGAAAGCTCTCAGCTTTTCCCCATTGAGAATGATACTCGCTGTCGGTTTTTCATTGATGGCTTTTATGACATTGAGGTATGTACCCTCTATCCCTATACTCTGAAGAGTTTTGATCAAGAAGGGATGCTGTACTTTGTCAAATGCTTTTTGTGCATCTATTGAGAGGGTCATATGATTGTTGTTCTTTCTTTTGTTAATGTATTGTATCACGTTGATTGATTTGCGGATGTTGAACCAGCCTTGCAGCCCAGGGATAAATCCCACTTGGTCGTGGTGAATAATCCTTTTAATGTACTGTTGGATCCTATTGACTAGTATTTTGGTGAGAATTTTTGCATCCATGTTCATCAAGGATATTGGTCTGTAATTCTCCTTTTTGATGGGGTCTTTGTCTGGTTTGGGGATCAAGGTAATGGTGGCCTCATAAAATGAGTTTGGAAGTTTTCCTTCCATTTCTATTTTTTGGAACAGTTTCAGGAGAATGGCTATCAATTCTTCTTTAAATGTTTGGTAGAATTCCCCTGGGAAGCCATGTGGCCCTGGGCTTTTGTTTGTTCCGTAATTTTTGATGACTGCTTCAATTTCCTTGGTGGTTATAGGTCTGTTCAGGTTTTCTATTTCTTCCTGGTTCAGTTTTGGTAGTTGATACATCTCTAGGAATGCATCCATTTCTTCCAGGTTATCTAATTTGCTGGCATAGAGTTGCTCCTAATATGTTCTTATAATTGTTTGTATTTCTTTGGTGTTGGTTGTGATCTCTCCTCTTTCATTCATGATTTTGTTGATTTGGGTCCTTTCTCTTTTCTTTTGGATAAGTCGGGCCAGGGGTTTATCAATCTTGTTAATTCTTTCAAAGAAGCAGCTCCTAGTTTCGTTGATCTGTTCTACTGTTCCTTTGGTTTCTATTTCATTGATTTCTGCTCTGATCTTTATTATTTCTCTTCTCCTGCTGGGTTTGAGCTTTATTTGCTGTTCTTTCTCCAGCTCCTTTAGGTGTAGGGTTAGGTTGTGTATTTGAGACCTTTCTTGTTTCTTGAGAAAGGCTTGTATTGCTATATGCTTTCCTCTCAGGACTGCCTTTCCTGCATCCCAAAGATTTTGAACAGTTGTGTTTTCATTTTCATTGGTTTCCATGAATTTTTTAAATTCTTCTTTAATTTCCTGGTTGACCCATTCATTCTTTAGTAGGATGCTCTTTAGCCTCCATGTATTTGAGTTCTTTCCGACTTTCCTCTTGTGATTGAGTTCTAGTTTCAAAGCATTGTGGTCTGAAAACATGCAGGGAATGATCCCAATCTTTTGGTACCGGTTGAGACCTGATTTCTGACCTAGGATGTGATCTATTGTGGAGAATGTTCCATGGGCCCTAGAGAAGAATGTGTATTCCGTTGCTTTGGGAAGGAATGTTCTGAATATGTCTGTGAATTCCATTTGGTCCAGTGTGTCATTTAAAGTCTTTATTTCCTTGTTGATCTTTTGCTTAGATGATCTGTCCATTTCAGTCTGAGGGGTGTTAAAGTCCCCCACTATTACTGTACTCTTGTCAATGTGTTTCTTTGCTTTTGTTATTAATTGCCTTATATAATTGGCTGCTCCCATATTAGGGGCATAGATATTTACAACTGTTAGATCTTCTTGTTGGATAGACCCTTTAAGTAGAATATAGTGTCCTTCCTCATCTCCTGTTACAGTCTTTGTTTTAAAATCTAAGTTGTATGATATAAGGATTTCCACTCCAGCTTTCTTTTAGTGTCCATTAGCATGGTAAATGGTTTTCCACCCCCTCACTTTCAATCTGGGGGTGTCTTTGGGTCTAAAATGAGTCTCTTGCAGACAGCATATTGGTGCGTCTTGTTTTTTAATCCAGTCTGATAGCCTGTGTCTTTTGATTGGGGCATTTAGCCCCATTACATTCAGGGTAACTATTGAAAGGTATGAATTTAGTGTCATTGTATTGCCTGTAAGGTGATTGTTACTGTCTATTGTCTGTGTTCCTTTCTGATCTATGCTGCTTTTAGGCTCTGTCTTTGCTTAGAGGACCCATTTCAATATTTCTTGGAGGGCTGGTTTCGTGTTTGCAAATTCCTTTAGTTTTTGTTTGTCCTGGAAGCTTTTTATCTCTCCTTCAATTTTCAGTGAGAGCCTAGCTGGAGATAGTACTCTTGGCTGCATATTTTTCTCGTTTAGTGCTCTGAAGATATCATGCCAGTCCTTTCTGGCCTGCCAGGTCTCTGTGGATAGGTCTTTTGCCAGTCTAATGTTTTTACCATTATAGCTTACATATCTCTTCTCCCGACCTGCTTTCAGGATTTTCTCTTTGTCTCTGAGACTCGTAAGTTTTACTATTAGATGTCGGGGTGTTGACCTATTTTTATTGATTTTGAGAGGGGTTCTCTGTGCCTCCTGGATTTTGATGCCTGTTTCCTCCTCACATTAGGGAAGTTCTCTGCTATTATTTGCTCCAATATACCTTCTGCCCCTCTCTCTCTTTCTTCTTCCTCTGGGATCCCAATTATTCTAATGTTGTTTCGTCTTATCGTATCGCTTATCTCTCGAATTCTGCTCTCGTGATCCTGTAGTTGTTTCTCTTTTTCTCAGCCTCTTTATTTTCCATCATTTGGTCTTCTATATCGCTGATTCTCTCTTCTGCCTCATTTATCCTAGCAGTTAGTGCCCCCATTTTTGATTGCTCCTCATTAATAGCCTTTTTGATTTCGACTTGGTTAGATTTTAGTTCTTTTATTTCTCCAGAAAGGGTTTCTCTAATAACTTCCACGCTTTTTTCAAGCCCAGCTAGTATCTTTAAAGTCATGATTCTGAACTCTAGGTCCGACATCGTACTAATGTCCGTATTGAGTAGGTCCTTGGCTGACGGTACTATCTCTTGTCCTTTTTGCTGAGGTGATTTTTTTTGTTTTGTCATTTTGTCCAGAGGAGAATAGATGAATGAGAGAACAAAATGCTAACAGGTTAACAATGTCCCAGCAAATATACTCTATACAAATCAGAAAAGACCTGAAAGCAGGGGAAAAGAAAGGGAAAGAAAGAAGAAAGAGAAAAGAAAGAAGAAAAAAAAGAAAAAGAAAAAAACAAAAACAGAACATTACAACAAAAACAGAATATGATCAAATATGATCATGCTAGTGCATAGGTCAGTGCCACACACTAGATTTTGGGCGTATTTTGGTCTGTTAGAAAAAAGTGCCTCCTAAAATTTTAAAGGAAGAAAGATATATGTACAAAATAAGGGTTGATAGAATGAAGGGATGGAAGATGAGTGTAAAGATGAAAATTATAAAAGATTTTATAAAAGGAATTGATAAGAAGTTGTTTGAAAAAAGAAAGAAGAAGATTTAAAAAAAAAGGGGGGGAGAGAATGTGATCAGGCGGAGACTAGAACAAAGCCATACCCTAGTGATTTAGGGTATATTTTGATCTGTTAGAAGAAACTATCTCAAAATTTTAAAGAGAGAACAACTTATATATATATATGCCAAAAATAAGGGTAACTACTATGAAGGGATAAATTATGACTGTAAAAATGAAAAATAAAAAACGTTTTTTTAAGAAAAGGGATTGTTAAGATGGTTGAAAAATGGAAAAAGAAAATTAAAAAAACAGTTAAAAATTAACTTTGAAAAACTAATGAATCATGGTAGAAAAAAGCCATGAATTGTATGTGCAATCTAGCGCTGGAGTTCTCCAGTTCTCCTTGATCGGAAAATTTGGTCTTGGTTCGCTGGCTGTTTGTGCTGATCTTCTGGGGGAGGGGCCTGTTGCCCTGGTTCCCAAATGTCTTTGCCGGAGGCGAAATTGCTCCGCCCTTGTCGGTCCAGACTAAGCAAGCTGCTTGGGTTTGCTCTCAGGAGCTTTTGTTCCCTGCAAGCTCTGGTACAGCTTTGGAGGACCAGGGTGAAAATAGTGGCCTCCCAATCTCCGCCCGGAGGAGCTGAGAACTCGGGGCCCCGCTCCTCAGTGCGCCCCCAGAGAAAAGCATTCTCTCCCGTGTCCCCGGTCTCCGGCCGCACTCCGTGCTCACCCGGCCTGTGACCGAGCGTTTCTATCTCTGGCACCCGACCCCGTGTGGTGTCTCCAAACCCAGCAGATCCCTGCGGTGCGCTCCCGCGCCGCTCCTCCCCGGGGAGGAAGGGGAGTCTCCCCAGCTCTGCCGCTTGTTGGGTCCCTGCTGGAGGAGCGGTGGCCCGACTGGGCCACGGATCACAGTCTATGGCAACCCCGAGCTGAGAGCCCGCGCCTCGGCTCCGTCTCTGCAGCCGGCCTCCCCGCTCCGATACCTGGGAGCTCTGGCGCACTCAGGCACCCCCGGTCTTTCTGTGACCCTGAGGGTCCTGAGACCACACTGTCCCAGGAGGATTCCACCCCCTACTTAGCCACTGGAGCGACGTCCCTCAGGGAGCCGACTTCTAAAAGTTCCGATTTTGTGCTCCGCGGCTCTAGCACTTGCCAGAAGCGGCCGACGGAGGCCCCCTCCCCCGCCGTCTATCCTCCCGAATATTGCCTCGGATTCACTTCTCCACAAGTCCTACCTTCCAGCGAGTGGTCGCTTCTCTATTCAGAGAGTTGTTGCTACTCTCTTCTTTGGTTTCCTGTTGAGTTTGTAGGTGTTCAGAATGGTTTGATCCCTATTCATCTGAATTCCTGAGAGCAGACGAAATCCAGGTCTCCTACTCCTCCGCCATCTTGCTCCGCCCCCCCCTCCCTTTCCATTCTTGAGCTGGTCTCATTTCTCGTCCCTAGAGCACAGTGCTTCTTGAAATGTGGTCCTTGGGCAGGTGCACTAGGCCTGCACATTTTTAAGTCTCAACTCAGACATACTAAGTGTGCATCTCTGAGGATGAGCCTCAGAAACCTGTGTTTTAACAAGCCTTACAGATGGCTCTGGTGCACACTCAAACTGGGAACCTCTGCTTCAGCTCATGTATATTTTGTACGCTTGTATATTCCATGCCTTAGCATACACGCATGTGGGAGAACTAAGTTTGTGAGCCTGGGTGCACATGTCTGAACCATTTAGAGAACGTTCTGTTCAGGGAAGTAAGCATAGGGGGGCCCTGGGGTAGGGGCTGAGTGAATCCTGAGGGTTCTTCAATATCTGCTGGTACCTAATAGTGATGTTGATGGTGAGAGCTAACAGCTCTTGAGCAGGTGCAGTGTGCCGTCATTCTGCCCACCCTTGTGCACATGACCTTATTATCACAATTACCTCTGTGAGGTACTTTTCCTAGCCCCTTTTTATGGTGAGTCTTATAACAAGTAACTCGGTCAAGGCCACCCAGCTAGAAAGTGGCCGAGATAGAACCCCCGAGCACAGGTCTCTGCTGTGTCCGAAGCCTGTGTTCTTGACGGCTTTGGTCTTCACCTCCTCCTGCTCTGTTGGCATACCAGTGTTTCGGGGTGGGCTGGGGAGGGGAGGGTGGCCACATTTAGCAACCCCTGCCTTTCCTGCGTGTGGCTCTTGGGCCGAGTTGGTTGAACTGTTTCAGTATAGAGTCCTGCAGAGGGTTTGAGCATGAAGGGCTTTCATGCTCTTGGAAGAGAATGGTACTTCATCTCTCCAAGAATACCTTTAGAAGCACAAACAGGAACCAAGAAAATGAAGTGAACTGTTTTACACTTGAAATGCTCCATGTGTGAGCGAGTGCCTATTAAATTGGGCTGGGTCTGTGCTCCTGGCCCCCTATGATTGGGGCCTTTAAAACCTGCAGGGGTGAGCTGGTTAATTGTCTTCTCGGGCTGTTGCAGCTCTGTGGGAGAGGATAGGGGTCTCATGCCGCCTGCACATTTCTCTGTGGACTTTCCTCTCATTTTAAATAGGCAGCAGTAACGATTTTATTATATTTAAGGGTAGCGGAGAAAAGAAAGCTGGGCTGAGATTTAGAAGACTCCATGAAGGGATATGTGTGCGATAACTGTTCTATTAGGCTTAGCAGAGACAATTTCCGAACCTCAGCTTGCTGCTTCCAGGGTGATTGGTGATGCCTTTTCAAGTTTCTTGCTGGCTCTCAAATCTGTAGGTAGATGGGTGCTTTGGGACTCAGATATGAACTGGCCTTGTGGTTTTTATACCAGCTGCTTTTCCTAGCTAAAATTCTTCAAGGATTTCTATTTGGTTATTTCCTCCTTACCACCAAAATTTTGCAGTCTGCACTTTGAAAGCATGTCACTTATTCCAAGGAAAAATGTAGCTAAATACACAGTAAATCACATGTAGTCCTATAGCCTGCTTATATTGTAAGCAGTCCCCTGTCCACTAAGTAGCTCACCATTTTCCAGATTTGTATTGGAGACATCCAGCAGTGGGCTGCATTTCCCTGTGATTTCTCTTCCCCAATTAGCTTGTAGCCAAGTTCCAATAATATATTAAGCCGAGAGCTTTTCTTGTTAATTTCCCCATAGAAATGATGTGGCAAAGCTACAGGGAGGCTGAACTTAGCCTACAAACATTGCTGAGCTGTACTGTTCTTCCTTTCAAATCATCACTTGCTCCCTTGGAGAATAGCTTTGTTTAGCATCTGGAAAGATGTTGAGTGTTACGGAAGTTGGAAACTTTGTGGCATTATTAGTTAGGGGAAACACTTCTGGAGTTAACTTCCCAAAGTGACTCTTGCAACTTACTATCCAATAGGTGAGTAACAGGAAGGTAGTTCAGACTTCTTGAGATTCAACTTTTGCATGAACCAAAGTGACTCAGTACATTATAAATTGGTGTCCATGGATGTCCTTATCTTCATGGGTTTTAGATCACTGTTCAGATGTCCCCTAGCAGACAGGCATTCTGAGCTCTGGCAGGCAGGGCCGGCCAGCTTAGAATTCATGTTTTTAGATCATCACCTTTGCTTGTACAACTTGAATGTTAGAGCAATTTTTTGAGGTTGCAGTGCATCCTCCCCTCCCCCCCCGCTCATTATTTCATAAACACATGTGATAAAATGAGAATAACGGTGTTGAAGTTCAGGTCTCAGGAATGTGGAGATAACATCAGGAATCATTAAGCATGCCCCAAATGGCAAATCATTAGTCTCAAATGGACGGACATTGGAATTAAGACAGTCAACTGGGTATTCAATTGTGAGGAAAAAGGGAATTAAAGGGCATGTATGAACCTCTGCAAATATGTCATCAAAGATGGTGTTTAAAAATGATGTCATTAAGAACTTCATGTTGCTTTTCATTCTTTAGGAATAGGCCCTCCCCCAACCCCTACAACATGGAAATCTGTTGTTTAGCCATCATGCTTTTAATTTTTTCTTTCCACAGTATCGCACATTATGTACCACTTACTGGGCTGCCCTTGCTTATAGAGGCTGCCCTTTTAATTTGTCATCAGAATGTCATTTTTCTTCTCACGCTGAAGTCATAAATCTCATTAGCAGTCATGATTGGGAGGAAAATTGAGAAATTAATCAGTGGAGATGGTTGTTTCCCCCGTTTCCATCCCCCGTCCCTTCCTGACCAGGCTTGACTTCCTCTCCCTGCTTCATTTCTCTCCATAACACTTAGGCTTAATAAACTATCCATTATACTTACCATTTGCCATCTTTCTGCTGCAAGTAGAATATTAGCTCCATGAAGCTAAGAATTTTTGTCTGTTTCTTAGTCTATACCAGTATTTCTAACCATTTTTCCCCATTATCACTCCCCTAAAGAGACTTTGTAGACTCTTTGCTCCTAATTGCCCCCCCTCCATGAAATTTCGATAACACAAATATACCATGAATCTGTGTAGTGTATGTATATCTGTGATTTATATGTAACAAGAGTAAGATGTTTCTTAATCCCTCAAAAATCAGTTTCACCTCTTGAAGAGAACAGTGGCCCTTTTGAGAATGCACATTGTAGCTCTAAGCCAACAGGAGTGCCTGGAGCAGAGCTGGTGCTTAGTAAGTTTCCAAGTATCTCTTTCTAAAATTTCACCCCTCTTTTTTTTTGTTGCGGTACAAATGTTGGCTGGGCCTTTGACAGGTATGTGAAGGAAGTCCTTCCTATAGTTGTATCAAGTCCTCATTCTTCTTTTTTTGTTTTTAAAGATTTTATTTATTTATTTGACAGAGAGACACAGCCAGAGAGGGAACACAAACAGGGGGAGTGGGAGAGGGAGAAGCAGGCTCCTCATTGAGCAGGGAACCCGATGAGGGGCTTGATCCCAGGACCCTGGGATCATGACCCAAGCTGGAGGCAGACGCCCCACGACTGAGCCACCCAGGCGCCCCTCCTCATTCTTCTTTTAAGAGGCTGTGATCATTCAAGAGAGGGAATGCTTTAATTGACAGTCTTATTTAAACCCGTAGATGATTCTCGGGGCGGCTGGGTGGCTCAGTTGGTTAAGCGGCTGCCTTCGGCTCAGGTTATGATCCCAGGATCCTGGGATCAAGCCCCGCATCGGGCTCCCTGCCCTGTGGGAAGCCTGCTTCTCCCTCTCGCACTCCCCCTGCTTATGTTCCTTCTCTGGCTGTGTCTCTCTGTCAAATAAATAAATAAAGTCTAAAAACAAAACAAAACAAAACCTGTAGATGATTCTCCTTGATAATTAGTGCATAAACTGAAAGCTAGTGCACACATTTATAAATGCTCTTACTGGCTCCTGGCATGAGCTCTGTTCCCACTTAAGCTGTGGTACCAAAACTCACCTGTTTGGTGACAAGAGTCCCCCAGCACTATTTTGTGGGGTCCTGGTGGTGGCCTTACCCCAACAGAGGTTTTCCACAAGTACTCCTGAAGCAGAGGTGGGAACCAACCAGAAGCAATTCAGCAAAT
This sequence comes from Callorhinus ursinus, assembly GCF_003265705.2. Taxonomy (NCBI): domain Eukaryota; kingdom Metazoa; phylum Chordata; class Mammalia; order Carnivora; family Otariidae; genus Callorhinus; species Callorhinus ursinus. The sequence continues at coordinate 3,309,377 of NW_027397145.1, forward strand.
CTGCTCAGTATGCCCTGGATTTACCCAGGCACCTTGCATGTTATCAGATCACTTGATAATCTGCCACCTCTCCTACGTCTTTCCCAATAGCCTATGCATATGGCATGATAAAACCCAGCAGTTTCTCTTGCATTAAATAAAACAAGGAAACTGGAGGTGTCATGCTGTCCTGTGTGATTGGAATAGTAACAGAAGCAACACAATTAGTATGTGTCCTTTAAGATGCCAAGGAATAGAAGACCCTCTCAGACTAGAGTCTGCGGCTTTCCCATCTGACACAGACAGACCCAGTGCCTGAAGCCTTGTGAAGGGGTGGGTGCTGCTTCCCTTGCGATGTCTCAGGAGAAATAACTGGCTGTGTGCATTCCCAGAAGGAGAGGCATTCATTCATCATTTTAGGTAGCTTTGTTTCTCCATAGAAATATTTCAGATGCTAATTTCCTTGGGAGAGGAGATTGACATTCATGCTTACTTTTATACCAACAATTACTCAGAAATATGAATATTCATGTCAATAGAATGAATTTAATTATAGTCTAAGAAAATATAATGAATGGTTCTGATAGTCTGATCCTCGTGGCTATGGTAATAAAGTTAAGTTCCTCAAATTGGGATCTATTCTTGTCTCAGTCATTGATTGAGAATGGAAAGGCTTTGAATTTTTTTGTTTTGATTCCCTGAAATGAGACCTAAGTATGTCTTATAAGGCTGCCTTGTAACAATTCTCATTTTGGTGGGGTTAGTGATGTTACATCTTTTGGAGTTTTGTTACCGCCAGAGGTACCTGTAAGTTTCTACTGTTAGCCTGGACTTTTAAAACATGAGGCCATGTACGCATCTTGGTAACTGTAACTGATGGGTCATTTTTCCTTATGATGGGTAGAAGTTAAAAAGATTTGATTTTTGGAAGGTGTTGAACTTAGACATTTAAAACCGAAATTTCCAAGGCAACAGGCTATTTGAAGGAAACGTATGGTGAATCCTTTTTATAATTGAGTGCCTCTCCGTGTATATATTTCTACACAGTTATGTGGGATTTATATTCCAATTTTTCTTTTTATTTTTTTAAGGATTTTATTTATTTATTTGAGAGAGCGAGAGACTGAGCATGCAAGCAAGGGGAGGGGCAGAGGGAGAGAGAGAATCCCAAGTAGACTCCGCATGGAGCGCAGAGCCAGACATGGGGCTGGATCTCATGACCCTCAGACTATGACCTGAGCCAAAATCAAGAGTCAGATACTTAACCGACTGAGCCACCCAGGCGTCCCCATATCCTGGTTTTTCTTAACGGGAGGGATACCCATCTAAGCAGATGTGATTTTGTGGTCCCTGTTACTGTGGCTGTTGTTTTCATTGTAGCAGCGTGTTAATTTAAGTGAGTCATTTTAACAGAGAACAAGTGCAAAAATGCCTTAAAAGCATGGAAAATAAATCAAACATCTTGATAATATACAAAATTGGGAGACTTTTTACATGAATTTCATTTGCATGTTACTCTTTTCTACTTTGTGACACAGCTGCGGATTCCACATGGGGACTGGCAACACTGACTTACTGGCTCACTCCGTTACTTGCTCCCTTATTTTCCTAGGTACCTGCTGTGTGCTGGTCCCTCTGCAAGGTGCTGGGGGTGCTGGAGAGAACCTGACTCAGTCCTGGCTTTCAGTGTCCTCACAGTTTGAGAGTGGAGACTGTGACTAAGTCTCATAATGACAGTAGGAGGCAGTAGATTCACAGTGGGTAGGAGACTAGATTTAGGTCTCAGCCCTCCATGACCTTGGCCAAATGACTTACATATATCCTTTGTGGCTTAGTTTATTCATCTGTAAATTAGGGGTAAAAATAGTACCAACTTCATAGGGTTCCTTGAGGATTAAGTGATGCTAATCCGTGGCACCTGGTCATGACTAGAAAATGATGATCCCTCCAATAAATGCTCAGACATGTGCCACAGAGAATGACTCACAGTGCATCTGGGGACATGCCACCAGGCAGGGCAGCTCGAGGGAAAGAGTCACTTGTGTATCCAGAGGAGAAAGATGGGAAGGGCATTTTCTTTTTCTGCAGAACTTGACAGAATAGTGCTTTTGAGGAATGTGGACTTGTTGGTATGGGATGTGTAGGGCGTGATTTTGAAGTCATCTGATGCTGCTCTGTGCTGCTGTCTTTGTAGCCCTCTTTCTCTGTCCCCCTAAACCGTGGCATGTGAGGTTATCTGCCATGAACCAGACGGGGAGCTCATCCAGGGCTGGGACCCTTGCTTCCTAAGCACTTATCACAGGGCCCCGTGCTTGACAGACATTTGTTGAATGAATGAATGAATGAATGCGTGCTTAGATCATGATGAGGTGTAGAATGTTAAGTAAAGGCACTGTGCCAGTTACTGTTTTTCCACATCTATGTTCCTGGTAATAAGGTATATTTTTTCATGGAATTTGACCCGGGGTTTTGTTTGGCAGTATTTTGAGCTTCTATTCATTTGGAGAAGGAAAGGCATGATGCTTAATTGGTGTAATTTTACCTTCATGAATTCAGAAATGCAATTTCTAGAATAATGAGTTCTCCTTTTAGAAAGAAACGTAGATTTGCAGAAATGCCAATTCCTGGCTCATTAGGCCTGGCCTAGCTAGCTCTGGAGCTGCATGACTCTCCCTGGGGCTGGCCGAGTCAAATTTGGGGATCCTCTCACATTTTGCAGTCCCTGCTGCCCCCAATCAGCTCTACCTCTCACAAGTAAGAGTTAATATTTAATGAAAGGACCTTTGAGACTTCTACTGCCAGAATCCTGCTTGCTTACCATTCTGCAAATAATTTTGGATGAGTGGTTTTTATAATCTTACCATCATTATTCCTGTTCACACAAAGAACACAGTGTATTTATGTAAACAGGCCACTGGACAAATTGATGGGGTGATGATAGCATTTGCTGGGTGCAAATTTGTCAGTAGTCATCTATTTGGAGAGTTCCCAGGTGAGCTTGAAGGGGAGACAGCTTTGAATCAAGCAGGTTTCTTCTCACATGCCTCCTTAAGATTCCTCCCACGCAGGGATTGCAAAGGGGGGGCGGTGCATTGGAGACAACCCTGAATTTTCTGACTGCCCCACCTGTGACCCCCTTGGAGGAGGCCGGGGCACTGCTTTTTTCCTTGTTGATGTGATTTTGGTCTTTCCATGCCTGCCCCTGCCCAGGTGTCTGATGGCTGGGGTCTTGTTCCTGACTTTGGGCAGTGCTGTCTGGGCTCCCCCATCCCTTCTTCTGATGTGGTATCAGATGAGGAGCACCTCCTGCGCCCGTCCGGGGCCACCTGTCCTGTGTGTGTCAGAGGTAGAGAAAGAGTCTGGCTGGCCCCTCTAGGACTTCATCCTGGGAGCTTGCTTCTGCTTTGTCCTGGGACGGAGACTCATGGCTCCTGCTTTAGATGTAGCTGAGTCACACAACTTGTCAGTTTTCCCTGCAAGGCTTGGAGAAAATTGAGTCCCTCCAGAAGGAATTAAATGAGTGGTGTTATGATTTTGTTTAATTCATGTGTTTTCTGGGATTCCCAGTTCAAATATTTGTTAGCTTGGAAAAAAAAACCCACTAATTTCTCAGCTTTACCAATTACTTGTTTAAGTGAGAACAGTGCTGTTGTGCAGTGGGCCATTAGTTGGATGACTTGTAATACCAGAGAACCACGTGTTAGGGCTGGACGTAAGACCTTCTCCTTCTGGAACTTGATGGCTTGGTCATCTTCTGCATATCCCTTCTGCTGTTGATCTCTGTTCCCTTAGAAAGGGCCCCGTCCTTTGTGCAGGGGGATGTCACCATCTGCTTGCTCGACTGGCCATTGAGAGAACAAGATTTGTGTTCCTCTTCTCATTAACAAGCTGTGTTACCTTAAACAAATCACATCCCTCTGACAGGTTTCAGTTTTCCCAGGCAAAGATGATGATGAAGGTAAGGGATCAGGTTTCATCTTGAACCCTGACAAGTTAGAAATGGATCTGGGGTCATAAGTCAGTGGAGAAGGAATCTGTGATCGATTAGTGATGTCTGGCACAGGTAAGGAAAGGGTGAGTGGTGGCATCCCTCAGGAGGGTACTGCCAGAGCCCCTTCTATTTGTGATGTTCCCCCTGTGTATAGTGGCATTGAAGCCATAGGATAGTACCTGTATGATGGGACAGCATAGACGGTAGGAGTGGGGGTGGACCCTTCCACCTGGTGTATCCCAGCTCCCCCGCGGATGAGCTCTGACACATCAGACGATTTACTTAACCTCTCTTAGCTGTGCTTTCCTCATCAGCAAAAGGGAAATGCTATAGTCCCTACCTCAGAGGAAGGTTATGAGGATTGGGTCAGGTGTTTTCAGGACTTTGCGTAGCAGGTGATCAATAACAATGTGGTTGAGGTGTTAATACTGATAGAAGAATTATGGCCAGTACTTTCTCCCGTACCAGTGGCTGACCGCCAGACAGCCCTTGTTTCTGCACCACAGAGGATCTGCCCACGTCACGGTTGTGAATGAGGACTTCGGAGCAGTGCAGAGGTAGGTTATGGCCCAATCCTGGCAGGAAATCCCATTTTTACAGTCACTTGTGAGATAGAAGCCAAGTTTTTATAGATGGAAATATCTGTAAACCTTAGGCCTGGGTGGTGGAGGGTGTTGTCCGAGGTTACTGGGTGAGATGAGGGCAAGGTGGATTCTATCCTGAAATTCTAGCATGTCCTTGACCTCTGTCTCTCTCCCATGGGCTGATAGGTGCCCAGCCTGGTGGCCCCTGCCAGGAGGGGAGATGCTGCTCAGTGGGATGGGTGCTCAGTCAGGGCTCTCACAGTGATTGGCTCTGGGGAGCGATTTGAAGGGAAGCCAAGTGCTGCTTTGTAGTCATTGGAAGCATATTTATTTATTCATTATGTTTGAGAAGAGCCTCTAGTCCCGGAAAGAAATGCTTCAGTCAACTGAGTTTTATTTTCTTTGTCGGTTTATCTTGATTCCCTGTGGCTTCCTATAGGCTTCCTGTCATTTCTCCCTTCCCAGCCTCTTCTCAGCTCCATTCCTGCAGAATGAGGCCCTCAGAATCTCGCCTCCCTCCCTCTGGACTCCCTTTCCCTGACCTCAAGCCTCCAGACTCCTGCCTGATGCCTCTTCTCAAAACATGCCTCTGACCACAGCATGACTCTGATTAAAATTTGGCCCCCACGGCCTCCTCATTCTCCTGCAACAGGCCCTAGGACAGCCCCTCCTGAGCTGCACTCCCCAGGCCTTTGCCTGTACCCCCTCTCCCCTTGGAGCACCTTTTCCCATCCTCTCCTTTACTTGTGGTTTCCTTTTATCTGGAAAGACAGTCCACATGTCACCATTCTGAAGGCTTCCCCAAAGATGGCTTCACAACCTCCTCATCCTTGACCCTTGACCCTTGACCCCTCCAGGCAGAATTGGGCTGGGCTTTGGTCTCCTGGACTCCTTGCTCTTGTTCCTTACTTGTTTCTTTTACTGAAGTATTCCTTAAAGGAAATAATGCTGTATTGTGCAATTCTTTAATCCCTCTCACTAGCGTAGTGCCTTCCTGGAGCAAGTATTGAATCCATGTCTGAAGGTCCAACTATAAACATCTGATTATCTTGGGGTCCTTGTGAGATCGTGTCAATTAGGGTCTGCATCTGAGAGCTGAGAATACAGAGGCCGGAGAGGCTGAGTTGTCTACAAGCCTGGCTAGTCATTGATAGGGTTGGGATTTGAATATGGGGTATGAGATTTCAGATCCCCTGCCTCTTAGGCTGTGGTGAATGAAAGTCACAAATGGTGACCGGTCTTTGTCCAAGGTGGTCTTCACTCGCCAGATGCATTGCCTGTCTGAGTCCTTGTCGTTGAGGATCTACCATCTCAGTGCCCCACCCCCCGCTATGCCCTGGATTGGGCCTCTGCTCTGCCACTTTTTGACCTTGGGACAGATGCTGAGCTCTTTAAATCGCAATTTCTTTATCGCTAGAATAGGTAGTTTTATGTTTCGAACAACTTGTAACTAGCCTAATGTCTGGGGTTTCACTTACAAATGAACCCTCATGCACCAGATCAGAAATGTGCAGTCTCCCCAGAGATTCTCTGTGGCTTCTGTATCTGCAAAGTTTTACTAACTGGAGCCTTAGAGAACTGCCGACCATACCACCCCATGGTGGAGAAACGGGAGCCATATGGTTGGGAGGTGTGGGGGTGTGGCCTGAAGCAGCCTTCCACAAACCTTACATCCCTTTGAAGTCTTAGGTTTCATCTTTAAAAATACATACGCATTTTGAATTCTTTGTCTTAATCTGTCAGTGTTTATCTTGGTATGAAAATAGATGAAATGACCACCCACTATAATCTATCTGCATTCCACAATGGAATGCTCTAGTTTCCACGGCACACTAGCTCTGGTGGGGCTCTAGCTTTCTCTCTTGTCCCGGAGCGCTTGGTTGATGTGAGTCCTCTCCAGGTGACAGGGGGAAGTTGGATCTTGGGGGGTCTCCAGAGCACGGTGTCCCTCCTGCTGACCAGGAGACCAGACCTTGCTGGAGGCTGAGTTCTCTCAGGGCATGAGGTTGCTTAGAGAAGACAGCTGGTGTCTTTATCCAGGGGAAAGCAGATTCTTGACATTAAGTTGGAAGAGATTTACTTGTTCTCTGTGGAGGTAAAAATAGGTTCCTCATGGGTCCTAGATGAGAAAGCCTATGAAAAGCTTGGTTCTTGGCACATAGTAAATGGTCAAAGATGTTTTGTCCCATTGAAATTGAAGACCTTGCCACCGATCCCTCCCAGCCCATATTTATCCATTACTTTCTGTAGGCAAGGATTTGTCTTTCATTTGCAAGAATCATTGATTGTTGATGCTTTAGTACATGGTATTCCTTTGGTCTGCATCTAAATGAGGAGTAAATATTTATTTTTCCCTTGGATATGTTGAGTTTCCTTTCTTAAATGAGGAGTAGGACTTGCTAATTAAAATATGTATTTGCCTAGGAATGCAATATTTCTACAACAGAACGATCATGATTTAATGTGCTATAAATTTTGCTTCCTATCATCTCTTAATCAGATCCCGACTACCTTAAAAATTCAGCTCAAGTTCAGTCTCTTGATGTCCTCAGGCCCCACTAAGCTCTCCTTCCACGCTCGTTAGACCTCATCTTTGGGATCCTGAAACTGGCACTTGGCGTGTGAGGCATTGTTTTCGTTGACCTTTTTTATGCCTTTTTATTACTGTTTGTCCTAATTGGTGTGAGGGTGTAGACCACAGCCATCAGTAAATGCTTAGTCAGTCGTTGAACTTTTTGTTGTTGTTGAGTGCCCAATGTGCAGAAAGTGTGCAGGACTCTGTGGGAATCATGGTGTGATAGATAAACATGATCTTTCTGAATGAAGGATGAAACTGATGGCTCTATGAGGGGACGCTCAGCCCTCTAGAAACGACGGAAGTTTCTGGTGTTGGAGCGGTCCTGACTGTGCTTGGGTGGTGGTGGTGTGGAGGGGCCTTGGGTGACTTTCACACAGTCCTGGGTTGGAATCCTAGCTCCACCACTTACCAGCTCTGTGATCTTGGCCAACGTTTCCTCTCTGACCTTGCGTTTTTTTCACTCGTAAAATAGAAATAAAACTGATCTTTCCTTCATAGTTGGAAGAGATGAGGATAACAGAGTGCCTGGTTCATAGCAGTGAATACTAGTAATTTGTTAACTATTTACTATCATTTCAAAATACATCTGTTCCTGTTCCTATTATATACGGTAGACTCTGGGCTACGTGATTGGCTAAGTATTGGGGAGTACGTGCATATGGTGACAAAGGTTCTTGCTCTTACTAAAGAGCTTTGGTAGCAGTTTTCTTGGTCTGAGTCATCTAGTCCTGGTATAAAATAAATGCTGATGTGAATGAGTGGTTGTATATTACACATGTGGCTCCCCCCCCGCCCCAGAATATTCTGTTGACATTATTACTGCTTTGAGATGAGGATGAGTTAAAATAATGGCACCAGAACAAGGTTTGGTCTGCCCTTGCTGCATCGAGAAACACCTCAGATGACAGAGGTCACCATCATTACAGTAAAAACCACTCCCCACCAGGTGTGTGTTGCACCCTCGAAATGGAGCCTTGCTCACACTCCCTGGAACAGGCACTGTTGCCCCATTTCACAGATGAGGAACTGGGGACCCGCCAAGGTTACTGATGTAGCTGAGGGTGTGTGGTCAATGAGAGGTGAAGGTAGGACTCGAACCAGGTTTCCTCCTTCCCGAATCTAGTCCTCTCCTGAGTATACGGCACCTGGGAACTCAGAAGCAGGTGCTGGCCTCTCACCCACTTGTGTGACATGCCTTGCTCATCCATTTCCTCTTCTGCAAGATGAGAGCTAGGACCTATGTGATGGAGGTTTGGTGGAGATGAAATGACAGAATGTAATGGCTCTGTGCAGAGCGCAGCTCATAGATTCCGAACATGAGCCATTGGTGGTACGGGTGTCACTGTTGTACAGAGACTCTCGGGGGCCACCTGGGTGCAGAGCCTGTGTCTGCAACTTGTTGTGCATCCACAGGTTAGCTACCCATTCTGGCTAAGCCTCAGTGTCCTCCTGAGTAAAATGGGACAGTCATCATGTACACATGCAGTCTGAATAGCAGGTGCTCATGGAGGTTAGTGATCACTCTGACAGCGATGCTTGATGATTTTGGACTTCAACTCTCTTCCCTCATCCAAAACGAACCCCACGACTGTGTGCCTCAGATCAGCACCTTTTATGCTCTCTGACTCTTGAATTAACTGGCTCCTGCCTGATCCTGCAAGGACCCTCAGTGAGGTGCAGAGGCCATGGCCGGGCCTTGAAGCCAGGATTCATTGCCTGACCTCCCCCTGACCTGGCTCAGCACTCACCTCCCAAATGGTAGCAGCTAGAGTCTGGAAGGTCAAAGGCAGAGTATGGGGCTGTGGAGGTCTCCCCGCACTTTCCTCCTTCAGCAGACTGTGGGCTGACCACCACCTGGAGCTGTTACCCATGTGCAAGACGCCAGGCCTCTGACCTCGTCCACTGAAGGGAAGCTCAGCTGCTGGGGAAGCAAATCTGGCAACACACATAATACGAGTTTAGGAAATGGTAGCAATGTAGTCCTAAAGGGCTAAGACTCCTTGCCCCTGGCTCAGGGCTTCTTCTGTGTCAGTCGTGGATCAAACAGGTGACCACATGGTGCCTTTACCTGAGCACGATGAGATTGTTAATTAGGCACCAGGCAAGCCATTCAGGCCAAGGTTGATGACGGGGTCCGGCAGCCTCCTTGCTGAACCCGCACAGTGCCTGGCCCTGAGTGTATGTTCAGTATATCATTGTTGCGTTGAAGAAAATGAACCCTGAAAGATTGTTGTTCGAAGGGATGCTAGGAAATGCATCATCATCATTGCATGTGCTCCAGTTAGTTTATTGCATCCTTACTCCATGCCAGGCACCATGCCAAACACTTCCTGTGAACTCTCCCTGATTCTTAGCCACACCCCTACTGAGGTGAGCACATTCTCACTCTCGTCCCCACACTCACACCTGGGGGGCTCGGTCTCAGGTGCGGAGAGACTTGACCAAGGTCACACAGCTCAAGGTAGCTGAGGTGGAAATCAGAGATGTATTTAACTAGGAAGACCTTGCTCTTAATGAATATGCTGAAATGTGACCCGGGGTAATGGGACCTCACGTGTAGGGGTGATAGACCCTTACATCTCTGGGCCTCGCTTTCCTTATCTTTGAAGAAATAGTGCAGAGCTGGGGCTCAGAAGGTCCCTTCCAGAGCTGTCATGCTTGGTCTGCTTTGCCTCTGGGCGTCCGGTGTGCCCGGGACGGGGCTGAGCTCACGTCCCTGCTGCGGAGGCTCTCCGGTGTGAAGGGAACTGCACTTCCACGTCGCTTTGGCTCACTGGCAAGAATCCCAGCGAGTGGGCTTGGAAACAGAGTACTCAGGGAAATAGAAGGTAAATAGAAGGTAGAATGAGCCCACTCTCCAGTCACACCACGCAGGCCAGGCTTATCGGCCGGTCTGGGTCTGGATATCTCTTAAGTGGCCTGAAATGGGACTGGGGGAGTACAAATAAGGCAATGAGGAGGTGAGAGCCGTAACATGGAGCCCTGGGCACCTCTCCCCCGCCTCCTCCCCCCGCTGCTCCTGGGCACCTCACCCAGTGGTTGACTCACGTCGAAGAGCAAAGCTCTGGGACTCTCGGTGAGGACCTAACCAGCTAAAGGCTGGCCTTAACCTCCCCAAAGGCCCCCTCCTCCCAGACTGGGTGCCAGCCTGTATCATAACTGAGTCTTAGATCCGCTTTCCTCTCCTGCACCTCCCTGAGATCCTAAACAGAGCTGCTGGGAGGCTCCAAAGAAGAGAATGACACAACTCTTAAAACTGATCATTTGAAAGTGTTTCAGAAATAAGTGCAAATGGCTCAGTGTTAATTCTCCAAAAATTAAGATGGGATAATGCTGCCAGAATCCCCTGGTGAAGTCGTGTCCTCAGCCTTGAAAATAACGGGAAAGCTGGGGACCGTGTCTTTAGATCATCCCATTTTCAGTGTTTCTTTGAGATAAAGTAAGAGAAAACTTGGCTCAGTTGCTATTGCGTGTGTGTGTGTGTGTGTGTGTGTGTGTGTGTGCGCGCGCGCGTGCGCGTGAAAGAAGAAGGGAACTGTACACAACATGGAATGAAATTGAAACTCACTTAACTGATATACACCTGGCATCTCGCATCACTCTGCTTAATTGTCCTATGTATAACAAGGTGGAAGTGTCACCTGAAAATGCTATGGAATTGGAAATGCATGGAGAAAAACCGGCTACCCTGGATCATAGATTTGGTTCCAAGCTCTTTCGGTTCCTGGCTTTGTAACAAAAAATCAATATCAACTCTCACTGGGTTGGCAAGTACACAAGTTTGAAAAGGCTACAGTGGAACATTGAAATTCCTAAAAGTGCTTGAGTCTTAATGCCCAAGAACATAAAATATGGATTTATGGCATTTAGTGTTTGGAAGAGTTCATATTTCCCTGCATTTCTTGTGGTTTCTTATTTGTGTACAAAGTGTATCATATGCACCTTTTAAAACTTGATCCCCGTGATTGCATGCTCACTGACCACACGAATCAATTTTTCACCTTCTAATATAACTTTCCTGGACATTCTCAGGCTGGAAGGTGGGCTGCTTGTTTTGTATCTCATGACTGACACTGGGTTGAACTCTCAGGGGGCCCATCATGGAAGCAAAGTACAGTCCTGCAATATGTGGTTCCTCTGATTCAGTCAAGCCCGGTATTTTCTCATCTGTCACGCAAGCCACTCTTGTGGTTCTGGGCTCCACAGTTTATGAAAATGGTTTCACGTTTGCCGCTGATGGTAATGTTGTCTGCTTCCAACTTTGGGGAGGATATTTACAGTGTTTCTATCAGTTTGAGTCTTATCAGGGCAAAATCAAAGTACCTCCATATCTGCTTTTAGAAGCAATTCATGTAGAGTGCGCGGGTCATGCCATGCTGGCTGTGATGCAGCCTGGCTATTTAGGGCTTTGGCAGCCTTAATAGCTTTGAATTACCTAATGGAAAATATATTTTGGAAATAGGAAATAGTAAGCACTTTTTTTGAGTAATTCTTACCATGGTGTGGGATTTGATAGTCAACAGGAGAAAAAGTTGTTGATTCCACATTTGGGAGATGACATAGGGTTTTTTTTTTGTTGTTGTTGTTGTTGTTGTTGTTTTAAACTGGCTCATCGGGTTGAAGGGAGGAAATACTATGCTCTTCGGATTTTCAGGACAACCTTATGAAATCAATATTATCACCCCCGGTTTGTGAATGAGGGAGTGGAGGTGGGAGGGTCAGAGAACTCGGGAAGGGAGGCTGGACCTCACGCTTGGGCAGAACCACCTCCACCAGTGGAATTCTGTGTGGTTCTGTTTCACATAGAGAAGAGGCTTTCTGGATGGCATAGTTCTGTTGGGGAAGCCGAACGGAGTGTCTTCCACCTTTGGGTGTGTGACCTGGAAGTTGTCTCCACCCCTCTTGAGCTTCATCTCTGCATCTCATGAAAATGGGGACAGTATCCCCAAATGACATGGTTGTCCATATTAATGATACTAGGATAGGACAAAATTATTACTAGGGCCATGTCCAGAGAGCTCCATGCTCTCCTCGCTACCAAAGAGAACGCTGTAATTGCTGACCCCATTTTTTTCTCCCCGCCCCCTTCTTTGAAAATAGAGGGGAAATGTTTTCCTGGTGGGAAGAGAGGCTAAGCCAGTCAAATAATTAGGGGCAAAGAAATAAGAGACATTTAGATGGAGAGTGAATGAGGGATTTTGGGGGCGTGCACTTAATGAGGCCAGCTCTACTTTGGGAAGAAGAATCAGTGGGGGAGAGGAAGGGGTTTTGATCAAAGTTGCGGGGACTGTATATTTAGATCCTTTCGAATGCCATTTGGAGACATTTGAGGATGAAATTCCTTTTTTAAAGTTAAATGAATGAGCTGTGCTCTGATTTTGAGCCATGCAGGACTTCAGATTCATCGAGTATGGTAACAGCTAAAAATAATAATTGCAGGAGTAAATCACAGCAACCACAGTCAACATTTCTGGAGCCTATGCTGGGCAGGCCCGGGGCTGAGCCCTTCAGGTGTGTCATCACATTGGATCCCCCGACAGCCCCAGGAAGCATCTAGCACAGGGCCCAGCACTGCTCTTGTGCCCCCTTTCCTCCGCCCAGAGTCACAGCCGGGTTAGCCGCTGCCTCCCCTTCCCTGCCCCTGCCGCAGGCTGTCGGTTCCCTGGCCTGCGGGTGAGGCCTCCCCTGACCATCTCACGCTGGGCCAGTAGGAACCCAGGTGACCGGTTGGGCTGCGCACGAGCAGCCAGGGCAAACCCAGGGCCGGTCTGCAATGGAGTGGCACAGCCAAAGCCTAGAGCTCTTCCCTGACAGTTAAAAACAATTTTGATCGGAGACCATGAAGGAAATCGATGTGCACCTGTAAATCATTTACTCACCATCCTTTATACTTGTAAATCAAGAGAATGCTGGAGCTGGTGTTGGGGTTCCAATTTAGAATAGGCCCCGTTGGAAGGGCTCTCTGCTTGTGGGCCTGCCCCTGGCCTGCAGGGGCCATTCCTGGGGAGTGTGGGACGGCAGTGGCCTGGGCAGAAGGACAGGCGTGGAACGGGCTCGCCAGTAGGCCCCCCTCGGTGTTCTCAAGCTGGACGCCAGAGAACCTGGACGAGAGGAGACTGAATCTGAGATCAGTGTCACTTAGGACAAAGGACTATACACCTTGATGGGGGGCATTTGAGGATTAAATACAACAACCCAAGTGTATTACAGAAGATGTTGCCTGACATATAGTTAATGCTTAATAAATGGCAGCTCTGATGATATTTATATGACGTTTCTCTTGCTTATAATAATTATACTGGTTGTAACACAGTAAAAGCAATTTTAACTTGTTGGATTATATTAGCATTTCCTGATCGTGTCTGTTAACTTCCATATCATCACAGCTCAGGGAGCCATTGGGTTAGACAGGTGAGCAGAGACCCAGAGGGGCGAGTCATTTGCCCCACGCATCCCAGCTGGGAAACAACAGGACCCAGAATTCAACTGAGTGCTGCTTGGGTTTCACCGACAACTTGTGTGCGGAGTAATGGAATAATGTCTCGCAGTTTGGCTTTTCCAGGTAGCAGGGACTCTTGCAAGCATCTTGCTGTGTTTGCCAGGCCCGTGCAGTTTTTGGAAGGCCTTGTGGGGACACACGGCAGAGCTCACTGTGGGCCTTCTGGGGGAGGGGGGGAAGGTAGGAGCCCCCGTGCGAGAAGCTTCAGGGGCTGGACCAGATTTCTCAGGGCATTCCAAGGGCTTTGTGTTTGCCTTCTCAGGAACCCCTTCCTTGAAACTCACCCTAACGATGCTCTGACTTAGGGGTTCTTAATTGGCTCCTTGGAATCTGTCGCCATCTGGCAGCCTTAACGAGGATGTTCAGTGGGTTTTTGAACACCACCAGTGGTTTCCTCTAGAGATACTGAAAAAGATGGTACATGCTGAATTTTCTCTCCCATTGCCGTGAGGCAGATTGTGGTGAGGTTGGGCGTGTGTTTCCTGTCTGCCTGCCTGGGTCCTCATCCCCGCTTCGCTTGTAGAATAGTTGACCTTGGGCGCTGTGCGTTAACCTCTCTGGGCATGTCGGTGTTCTCTTGCGTCCAGTGGTGCCTCTGACAGTGCCCGTGTCCTGGGGGCGCCGGGGAGGCCCGGATGAGCGAGAACCACACCAGACACATGTGAGTGCGCTGCAGAGCTTATGCACGAGCGATCTGTTTCCTCTAATGTCACTGTGTCTCTTTCCAGAGACAAGCTGGGCCGGCCGGGCACAGAGATGGTACTCACTCCGTGTCTGGCGAGCCCGTGAGGAGTGATGTTTGGCCTTCAGCAATGGCTGTGACCGGAGGAGCATCTTCCCTAAAACGGAGGTCAGGAAGCCACGTGGGCAGGTCCAGTTGCCACCCCGTTCCTGCTCTCCCTCCCCTGCCCCGCCGCGGGGGGCTCATCATTGCCAAAGCCTGAGCTCCTTCGTGTCATGGAGTCCTAGACATGAAAGCCCCTGCCAGCTGTGCAGCTCAGTCTCTTGTTTCCTGTGCCCTGTTGACTAGTCCCTGCTTTTGAATGCATTCAGGGCTGGGGACCTCACTACTCACAAGGCAGGCAACTCTCTGAGACAAGGGTGCCTTCCTGTCCCTGAGATGTGTAGGCTCCCCCACAGCATCCCCTCATGTGGGTTTGCTCTTTTCCTTGCAACTATGCAGAATAAAACCCAGACCTCCCTCTGCCCCATCACAACCCTCAAAGAATTCAGATTGGGCCAAGTTAGTGCTTGTGCGGAGTATGGTGCTAAGTGCAGGCAGCCTGGTGGTGAAGGAAAGAGGACACCCCAATCGTTCTTGGGAAGCCTGCAGGCAGAGTGGAGAGACCCAGGTCAAAAAGCCAAAGTGGAATTAAATTCGAGAAAACTGTTGTGAAATAAAAACAAACAAAAACAAGTGGAGTACTGTGAGAGGAATAGATCATCTTCTTCCGAGTCTTAGATTCTCTCTTCTTACGAGGGAATGTTTCAGCTCTATCTTGTTGGCCAGGAGGGAGGCAGCAAGGGAGACACTGGTCTTGTAGAGGAAGCAACCTGTGCCTGGGGCCCAGGGCTGGGAACCGGCTGAGTGTGTTTGAGGAATGGAGGCGGTGCTCTGAGAACACAGAGTGAGAGACCCTGGGGGCAGATGAGCTTGCATGGGTTGGCAGAGGCCTGTTGGGATTTGGGCTTTACTACCAAGGCAGTAGGGAGCCCTGAGAGGGTGTTAAACAGACTCTGGCTGTAGGATGGAGACTGGATTTGGGGAGACTGGGTAGTGACAGAAGGTAAGGAGTGGGAGGCAGGGTTCATTGCCGTATTGCTGGCGAGTAGACAGATGATGGCCCTGGGACGGAGCCCTGGGTGTGCGGGCGGCGGGGGAGAATTGGGGATATGTTTTAAAGGTAGAGTCTATGGTACAGCCTGATGGGTTGAGAGATGAGAGAAGAGAGGTGACATCAAGGGTGGCTCCTAGATTGCTACCTTAGCTGTGACTTGGGGGATGGTGCCATTTATTGATGACTCTTGGAAGCCAATCAGTACGTTTCCCTTTTGTCAGTCTGCTGCCTTGCTTCTCTGGGAGAAAATGCAGGCTAGGGATTTCTCCCAGTCACAGTGAGGGATGCATGAAGGTCTGAAGGTCTTGTTGGATCAAGTTTACAAAAATCTCTGCTTTTTTTTTTTGCTGCTCTTTTCAAAACTGTTATGCTACTGGCTGGGCATTACTAATGATTTTACAGATAAAATTAAAAATATTAGCATCTGACATTTATCAAGCCAGTGCTACAGACTTGGTAGGCATATTAATTGGTGCCTTATCAGGAGTCAAGAGAAAAGGGTAATTATTTCCATTTTACAGAGGAACAAACCAAGGTTTTGGTTGGTTCATTAACCGTCCAAGGCCACCAAAGCAAACTCATAGTCCAGGATTGAAATCCAGATCTGTCAGCATCCAGAGCCTAGGCTTTTACCCAATAGGCAGACTTATTTCCCATGTTGCCTGAGTTTGATGTTCTGGAAGAATTCAACATCCCCCCTCTCTTGGGAAGGGGGAGGCACATCTTTAATCCACATTACTTAAGGGGGATTTTCCATAATGTCCCTCCAGTTAGCCTGATTAATTTTTGAAGGAGAGACAGTTGGGCAAGAATGACATCACTCCTGATGTGAGTAGTTTCTTGTTTACACATGCAACGTTAGAAAGCACCATGTAAATCAAAAAGGTGTGAGCCAGGTAGAGTAAATAATTTTTGTTGACGACTTGGTGAGATACTTTAAATTCATTTAAGCAGCATCGTATGCAAAAGTCTTAAGGATTAGAGAAGAGAGAATGATTTTCTCATTTAGCTAAAGCATGCATTACCCTTCAGGTAAACATGGTAATGCCATCCTGAGGAAAAAAGGGTAAATAGCAGTAATGATAAGGAAATCATACGCTGAACATCAGCAATTAGAAGCAGCTCCCGGGACTTCCCTAGGGAGGAAACGAGAAGATGCTCAGGCCTGGGATCCCTTTTATTGCTCTTTTTTTACTTCAAGAGTAAATCTCCTGCAGTTTGCCTCGCCACCTTGATTTTGGGAAATGTTCTCCTCCGAGGCAGGGGAGCGATAGTGAGTCTGTCATTTATGGTACTAGATTAGCCACCACGTGCCCTCCATCATGGGGCCGAGCAATGACTCGGGGTCACCAGATCATTCCTGGACTGTCAGTGGTCAAGACCAGGAAAGTGTTCAAAGTTTATCAGCCGTGTCCAGGGTGTTAGTTACAAAATTTGGGGAATAAAAAACAGAATGTTATCAGTTAGTTATTTGTTAAACCAAGGTAATCATTAGCCTAAATGAAGTTTCCATTTAGGGTAATGTACTCATTAGGCATAAAATGGCTCGAAAAGCTTAACTATCATCATTTCTTAGAATAACTCAAACCTTGGCTAAGGTGGTTGACTTTCACCCTTGTGCAACAAGCAATCAGCATTTAATTAGTCGAGCACTTTGATTTGTTGATTAGGGTGCATTCAGGACGTGAATATGGATGACGTTCTTTAAGCAAGATCAGCCTTTGCTTTTCTGAAACTACTTGTCCAGTGAGTTTCAAAGCCTCACAATGAATATGGATGTTAGTGATTATTTATAGAATAACTCTTCTGTTCCCATCCTTAGCCTTTACAGAGTTATTTTTGAGTTTACTGTGACCTGATTTTTAATTCAAGGAAAAGAATGCTTTGTTATTTTTCTTTGCTGAATCTGAGCTTCTCACATGAAGGCGGTGTCTCAGCCTGTGAACGTCTAACTTATTTACAAATGGAGGAAATTATTTTTGAACTCAAATCAAGCCTCTAAGTGTTGTTCAACACAGTTGTTACTCACTGCTTCTCCTGGAGGCATTTCTGTATGCTGGGAACACCAAGAAATTGATGTGTCATGTACATTTGTGTATGTATACTCTTGTCTGCATCTGTATCAGGAGGCATAAAATCAGGTCTCAAGTGGAGCTGAATCCTAGCTCATCCTAAGCTGGAGTCTGGCTTCTCTGGTTTGTCACACTGCCTGATGCCTTCTGGTTTTCTCTCTGATTCCCAGTACAAGAACAGCAGTGAGATAGAAGTGTCTGTTAGCAGTATATTCACATGATAGGTACTTTGTCCAGACGGTGTACGAACAGACAACCGTACCTTCCCTCCCTGCTTCTTTCTTCATTTCACTTTGTTCTCTTCACAATTCTGTGACTTGCTTTTCCTGTGTTGTGATGGGAAGTCCTGCAGATTTGCCGCTGCCTCACGAGTCTGGGCCGTCATTAGAGGCTGAGTCATAAGAACGGGATCAGGATTATTTCGAAATGCTTGCATCTGGTGACACAGCCACGTTCTGCTCACATGACTGGCAGCGTATTGTGCCTGGAAGCCTTGAGCGCCCTGGGGCGTTGGGGTGTTCAGGAGATGTTGTAGAAGCTGTGGGCGGGGAGCTGGCCCCCGGGAGCCATGTCAGGGACCTCAGTTGTGTTGAGAGGTGTGTGGCCTCCTGTGATGCAGAGAGAGAAAGAGAAAGAGGAGGGGGAGGGGCAGTGGGAGAGAGAGTCTCATGCCGACACCACGCCCAGCATGGAGCCCAACCTGGTTCTCAACCTCATGACCTTGAGATCATGACCTGAGCTGAAATCAGGAGTCAGATGCTTAACTACCTGAGGCACCCAGGCACCCCTCCTGGGATGCAGTTTCCATCTATATGTGAGTCACATGGGTTTTCTCTCTTTGTTTTCCCATCTATGGAATGGACCTGGCTTTATTTATAACACAGCTTCTTTAGAGCTGAGGGAGAGTCGATGGTAGGAAAAATGAGAAAAAGGAGAGAGAGAGAGAGAGAGAGAGAGACAGTGTGTACCATTTACCATCATAGTCTTTATCCAAATTGGGATTAAGCAGCCTTTCTCAAGGGGGTACAGAGTTACCTTTTTTCTCCCTTTCCATTTTTCTAGGGAAAAGCTTGTATTGCCTTACTTGTCCAAATGAAGTGTGCACATGAGGTATTTTCAAATGTTAACATTGCTCTTGGCACCAGGGCCTGGATTATATCCCAAATGTGGCATCTCTGGGACTTAGTTAATAAGATTCTGTTTATATCAGCAGGAAGAATATTAAAATTCTCCCAAAACAGCTTGAAATGTTACAGTGGCTTTGTTTCTGAGGTATAACAGAAATGAAGCACATTATTAATTTAGAAACAGCTAGGTGGAGCCGCCTTCCACCCCCCCCCCCTTAGAATTAAGTGATGAGAATGGGCATTTGTGAAATTGACTGAGTGCTCTTTGGGGGATGCTTATTAAAATCCTAACATCGTTCCAGAGTTTTGTAGCACAGTCATTATTGGCTGTAATCTTATTAGGACTGTTTTGTTTTGTAATCACCGTTTCGTCTGTGGGGCCCCTACAAGAGCACCTTATTTCTCTGCTGGTCCAGCCGTCCTGGTCTCTTTTGTTCTGATGAATGAATACCTCTTCTTCCTTTCAGTCAGATCGGTCACTCGCTCTCTCACTTGGTGTGGGGCATTGTCTTGCTGATGTCTTTTTCCCTTTCTGGGCCAACTCAAGAAGACAGTTGCCTTGAGGTTCGCATTGTTCTCCCTTTAATTTTTTTCCAGAAAAACTACATTCTAAAGATGCCAGGGGACAGAGGCCCTGCTGCATGGTAAAGCAGAACAGGGCTTGATAAATAGATCCAGTTTTGATCCATAGTTTTACCATCTTAACCCCTCATTTCCTATTCACAGTGTTGTAAACAGAGACCCCCTGACATCTTCAGTTCTAGGTTGAAATTCTGAGCTGGGGAGGCTTTCTGACGACTCTGCTTCCTTGTTTGTCAAAGAAGGATTTGTTGATCCATCCATGTAGTCATCCATTTGTGCATTGAGTAGCTAAGAGCCTACTATGTGCCAAACACTTTTGGGGATCTATGCGTATTGCAGTAAACAGACAGAAATGCCTGTCTTCGTGGGGCTTAGTTTCTGGTGAGGGGGGCAGTCAAGAATCAAGCTTATTAAGTAAAATGTAGAGTCTGTTCAGTGTAAGTGCCAAAGAAACAAACAAGGCAGGGAAAGAGAGTGCGAAGTGGAGAGTTGCTATTTTATTTTGGGAGAACTGACATTCCATTAGGACCAGGGAAGGCCTCCTGGAGAAGGTGACGATGAGGAAAATGCTGACAGAAGTGGAATTGTGTGCAAGGACCACTGGGGAGGAAGGGGGTGGGCAGCAGGGACGAAGTCCCAGAGGAGGGGTGTGCCCATCTTGTCTGGGGAATGGCAGGGGCATCTGGAGGAATGTGAACAGGGGGCAGAATATCAGGAAGTAAAAATAGGGAGGTGGTGTAGTAAGGACTTTGACTTAACGCCGAAGAGGGTCACGGGGCAGAGCCAGGGAGACCGTCTCGGAGACTGTTGGTGACGGCCCGTTCCAGGGTGGTGGTAGCAAGGGCAGAAGGATGCATTTGGATTCTGGCTCTGTTTTGGTGGATGTGCTGACAGACTGTGATGGGGGAAGGCCATGGGAGGAGCTGGTTTGCCGGGGAAGGTCAGTTCACTTTGGGACATGTTAGAAGTCTAGCTGTTGATTTTTGGATACATTGGTCTGAATATCTGGGAGGGATCCAGACTGGAAATGTCATCAGCCTGTACTTGGTGTTTAAAATCCTGAGACTGGATGAGATCACTGTGGGGGGGTGTATAAGCAGAAGGGCAAAGAGGTTTGATGACTAGGACTAATGCCTCAGATCTCCAACATGCAGAAGCTGGGAAAATGAGCAGGAAGTACTAAAAGGCCAGGAGGGAATTTCTAGAAACAAGGTGGAGAACCAGAACAGTGTGTTGTCCTGGACCCGGGTTATGAAAGTGTGAAGGAAGAGGGAGATATCGGCAGGATTACTTGAGGCTGATGGAGCAAGTAAAGGACCGAGAGCCAATGAGGTTTAGGCAGTAGCCATAGATAGCTGAGAACTGTCCTTGACACTTCAACTTCTTGCTCAAAAAATTAGCTCTGTGGTGAGCAGGCATCCCCGCAGGCTCTTTCCTGACCAGTCTGGACTTTAGAGAATATACACAGAAAACAAACGTAAACCGTGGCTTGAAAGAGAATACATGAGGTGAGGATTTGGGGCCCGAATGGTATTAATGATACCAAAGACCTCTGTCACACTGACACCATGTTCTCCTGCCCTGGGGTCTTGGTGTTAATGCCCAGGCTGGTTCTGTCACAGGGGGCTGTCATCTGAGAGAAGGCAGTGGTATTGATGTCCTTGGGGTCACAGTATGACAGGATCCATTGACTCAGGCTCTGAGGAAGATGAGTTTTCCCCCTTAAGAGCTGATGTAAAATTCAGTGGACATAACAGTGGACTAGAATCCATAAGTCAAAAATAAATCCTGGTAGTCAGTGGTAGGTCTTTGGCCTATGGTTACAGCAGCAGCATCAAAAGAACTATTCTATTCACACGGTGCTGGGAAATTTTGCAAAATACTTTAGGATAGGCAGTTACCTTCTGCCAACCAATGAAACGCATTTATTGAGGAAGAGTTATGTATAAAAAAGGAGAACACAAAAAAGTTAGTAGAGATCATGGTTGAATTTTCATCCAGCCCTAAGAATAGTAGGTCTTGTAACTAAAGCCAGAAGGTTTGACGACATTAAAATTAAAATATAATTTGTGTCAAAAATGCAACACAAAGTAAATTAAGAATAATACTGTCACAAGTAAGTCAAGGAGGTGATAGCTTTAATATATAAAAAGCATTTATAAATTAATAAAAATACCAAAATTTTACTAAAGACATGAGTATAGAATGGCATAAAAGAATAATTAACATGAGAAATAATTAACATAAAAATAATTAACATGGAAAAATGTTCAACTCTATTGGCATTCAAGGAAATGTAAAATAAAAGATAAAATCTTTCTTCTATTCAGTAAGCCTATATTTTTTTACTCTCTTTTCTCCCTGTGACAGCTCTTTATCCAGCCCCTCAGCATGTTAAGTACTGTGGTAGGCACCATATAAATTGAGGAAAGCACTTGGCATTATGTTAAGAATTTAAAAAAAGAAAACCCATGTGCTCTGTTATACAACAATTGTTTAGAAGTCTGTCCTAAAGAAATAATTAGAAATGAGGACAAAGGTCCATGCAGAAATACGTTTATTGCAGCATTATTTATAAGACCAACATCTGGTAAAAAACTATCAACATATGATGGAATATTATGGAAATTTGACATCCTGTTCTTAATAATGATGGCATAAAAAGTGAAAATATCAGCATACAACCAAGTTCACAGTGTATGACCTCAATTTTGTAAACGTATTGATTGATTATTAGAAAAATACATACTGAAATTTGCTTATGGGTGGAAGCATTATAAATTTCATTTCCTACTTTTGTATGTTTCTGGCTTTAAAAAGTGTCATCAGGAGTGACAGTGAGGAGGGTAACAACTGAAATAATGTTTACTGAATCCTCACAAGGTGTCAGGTGCTGTATCAAGAAGCTCATATAAATTATCTCATTTAATTTCCGCAGCAAGGCTAAAACTGGGAAATGTTAGCATCTTCATTTTATGGATGCAGACTGGAAGCGGCGGGGTAAGGTAGCTCTCCCGGGCTGAGCAGCTGGTAGGAAGTGGTGCTGAATTTGAATCCGTTCAATGGGTCCTTATCGCCTACCTACTGTTGCCTCTCAGTGAAAATGTATTACTGTGATAATCAGGAAAGAAGAATCTTAATTTTTTTAAAGGAATACAGTGTGTTCCTGAATTTGATTTTTAAGCTTATCTATTTTTGTAGAGAAGTAGAATCGGGATTTTTCTCTTATAATGGAAAGTGGAATTGGCGGCCTCTGTGCCAGGGCATGGTATACATTATCATTTCATTTATCTTCGCAACCGCCTCAGAAGATAGAGATTATGATTCTTATCCTGACTTTATACGTGAGAAAACGGACCCGTGGCACAGTGACTTAGTGGTGGTCACCTCGCGAGTGCCTAGTAGAGCTGAGATCGGAAGGAAAGCTGTGCTTTCATTCTAAGCAGGTTCTCTCATACCTCTTTTCATGGAGTATCATGATCTTTCTGTGAGTTTTCTGAATGACATCTCTTCCTTAGTGGAGCAACATCAAGGAGGCATCAGCAGCTTGCCCAGGATAGTCACTCAGTTTGGATGCCCTGCACTCCCAGAGCTCCTGCATGGGCAGGGTACCGAGTAGGGTTGGGTTGTGCGGTGGGGAGAGATTCATGCCTCAGTGCATTCTCGAGGCTTTATGGACTCAATGAGCTTCCCATGGTGGTCCACAGGGCCCAGGATCCCACCTGTGTTGTCAAGATGAAGGTGATGGGTATCTTCTGATGCGTATCCTGCTCTAAAGCTTCTCTTTAAGTCACAGGGGAGCTGGAATCCTCCTCATCACCCAGGGGTTCCTCCAGCTACTTTGGGTGGCTATTTTATTTCCATTTCTGGATGTCCATTTTCTTGAACCTAGATGTGAATCATCCTGAACTAGACTAGCTGTTGCAACCCCCTGGAGATCAAGATTCTTTGACTCAACAAATATGCACTAAGCTCATGGTGTGTGCTGGATGCCCTGTTGAGTATTGACCACACAGTGACGACAGAAACCAGCCCAGCTCTTGTCCTAGAGCTAACAGGTTTAGGGAGGAGACTTATTAGTCAAATGATTACATAAATAAACAGCTTAGAGACAGTGGTAAGTGCCGAGCAGGCACACAGTGTTCTGGATGGTTATAAAAGGAAGACTTGACACAGAGATGATTTGGGAAGGCTTTCCTGCAAGTTACATTCCAGATGAGATTGGAAGGAGCTGAATAGGTGAGGCAGAGAAGGAAAGCATTGCTGCCAGAAGGAACAACATGTTGAAATGCCCTCTTCTGGAAAGTAGTGGGGGAAATTAAGAGGGATTGAAAGAAGGCCAGAATGCAGACGACTGGGTGGGGCCAGACCACAGGGCTGAGCAGAGCGCTTGAAGGAATATTATTGTCACCTTAGCAACGGGGGGGGGGGGGGGACACACTGAAAGTCTCTCAGGTGGGTGTGCAAGCTCCGATGACAGATTTGTATTTTGGAAAAGTTCCCACTGGCGTATTGTGTGATGGATGGGCTGCATAGGGAGGGCTGGGGTTTGGGGTCTGCAGTGGAGAGACTGTTGTTCTAGATGAGTCTTGGGTGGGACTGGGAGGTGGTGGTACTGGAGATGCTAGCAGGTAGATGGACTCGGTATGGGGGAGGGAGCAGGAAGGACTGAGGTGTTGATTGATGAGATACTGAGTGTCAAAGTAGAGTTTCCAAGTCTCCTATTTCTTTTTTTTTTTTAAAGATTTTATTTATTTGAGAGAGAGAGAATGAGAGACAGAGAGCACGAGAGGGAAGAGGGTCAGAGGGAGAAGCCGGCTTCCTGCTGAGCAGGGAGCCCGATGCGGGACTCGATCCCGGGACTTCGGGATCATGACCTGAGCCGAAGGCAGTCACTTAACCAACTGAGCCACCCAGGCGCCCTCAAGTCTCCTATTTCTTAGGATCCTCCAGGGCACTTAGCATTGTTTGGAGCACATGGTAAATGTTCATTTGATGGACTCAGGGGCGCTTGGGTGGCCTGGAAGAGTAACCTCTTCCCTTAGTCACTTTTCCCACCTCCCCAGGGTGAAGCATCCATTACCTTAGTCTTCTTCCCCCACCACTTTGGATGCCAGTTGACTAACTGTCTCTAGATAGGAGGTTCCTACAACCCCTACCATTGGGTTTGATGACTTTGCTATAGTGATTGACAGAACTCAGAGAAACATTGTACTGTTGAGATTATTGGTCTATTACAAAACAGTGTAACTCAGGAACAGCAAGATCAACGAGATGCATGGGGCGAGGTGGGGGGAAGGCATGCAGCTTCCATGTCCTCTCCCAGCGTACCGCTCTTCCCGAATCTCCGTGTGTTCACTAACCTGGAAGTTCTCCAAACCCAGTCATTTAGGACTTTTATGGAGGCTCCATTACATAGGTATGATTGGCTAAATCATTGGCCATTGGTAATTGAACTCATTCTTTAGCCCCTCTCCCTTCCCTGGAGGTCTGGGTGTGGGACTGCAAGTTCCAACCGTCTAATCACATGTTGGGTGGTTCTCAGGGTGACCAGCCCCATCCTTAAGTGCTTTCTCAAAGGCGCCTCATTAACGTAACAAAAGCCACCTTGATCACTCTCATCACTTAAGAAATTTCAGGGGTTTTAGGAGTTCTGTGTCAGGAATAGGGTTGAAGACCAAATCTGCCTTTCCTACTATAAATTATAGTATCTCACAGGGGTCCCCATGATTCTGCATCTTTACTGCCACCTAGCGTGCTAACATCTGCATTCCTGGCATGGAGGATGGAGTCTATACCAGCTATCTCTGGAGGGATGTCCACCCTGGTGGTTCCGTGTGATGAGCATGTAGTCATAACTCTCTTTTCATTTCCAACTCTAGGGGGCAGTGAACAGTCCAGGTGAGGACTGACCTAAAGTTCACACATCTGGAACTGTGGGTCACCCACGTGTCATGCCATGCTCGCTGGGAGCTGTCCAAGCTCAAGGCTGACCTGCTGTAGCCTGTGGCCCCCTGGGGCCTCCATCCTCCTTGGCCCTATCCTTCACCCACTGTCTCAGCTCCCATATCTCCTGCCTCCTGCCTGGTAGGGGGGATAGTGATGTTCGGGCTGGATCTAGGCCAGCTAAGGTCATGGCCACCCATTTGCTTTGTTAAGAGGTCTTTAACAAAAAAGTTCACATTAGGCAAAACCAGAGCACTGTATCTTGACCTTTTTAAATGTCTGTGAAATTCAGGTCAATCACTGATCACCTCTATCCAGGCAAGCCAGCAGGGTAGTACCTGTGTGATGGAGCCTTCCCTAGAATCCAAAGCACTTACATGGGCAGAGAATCATTAAAGTTGGAAAGATTGGTAGTTACAACTTGAGGGAGGGGTGTCAGAACCCTTGCACGGGTGGTGGGTATACTCACAGTGGAGGGGAATTAAAAGGAGAGGCCGAATCACCTTATTTACTTGGGATTTTAAGAGGGTCATTTGACATTGTTGGAGTGCAAAGAAAAAGAAAGCAGTGACGGATGAGCCCTTTGCTGCATGGTGGATTTAATCACGGACTGCTGCCAGGCCCTTCTGTCTCTCTGACTCATGTGTTGACCATGGAGGGAGACTGAATTGCATCAGGGAGAGAGTGGCTGCTCTCCGCATTTTGTTTTCTTTGTGGTGAAGCTTGTCGACCCTTGTCGACCCCTCGGACTGGGGTCCCTTGTGCTGCCGTTTGCTCTGTCGGTATGCTTCGCGAGAAGGCTCTGACCAGAAATGGGGAGTCATCTGTGAACGGAGCAGGAAGGATCTTCCTCCGGACCTGGGAGGATCATCGTTAGCAGGGGCTCTCAGTGGAGGGGTCAGAGCTGCCCTCCCGGTGGGAAATCCAGCAGGGTCTGGTGGCGGGAGCAGGGCTCTCAGGGAAGTGGAGGCTGTGGAGGGTGAAGGAGGAGAACTTCGCTCTATTCTATGAGCTCCTAGAGGGCAGGTCTGTCCATATCCCTCCGTCTCCCAGGGCAGGGCGGCACAGGACTGAGTTCTGAGAAAGAGAGACAGGTGCCCTTGCTGACCCCTCCGCCCTCATCTCTGAACACTCCACCTGCCACTCTGTGCTTCAGCAGAACTGGACTGCTGTGGATCCAGTGGCAGCCCACGTGGTCTCTTACTCCTGCGCCTTTGCACATCCTGTTCCCCCTGCCTGACACACTCTTCCACTCCCTCGCCCTGGCTAATGCCCTCTCACCCTTTGGGTCTCAGCTTGCCCTGGGAAGCATCGCCAGCTGTGAAGTGGTCTCCCCTAGACATCACCTGTCTCCCCCACCCCCCCGTGCCGCAGAGCTTCTCACACAGTTCTCGTGCCTGTCCACTTGTCTGTCTGTCCTCTGTACGGTGGGCACATCGAGAGCCAGGCACGGTGCCCGTCGCAGTCGATACTTAATACCTCGTTAGTGAATGTGAATGACCAGCCTCTCTGTGGCTTCTCTCCCTTTGTTGATGAAAAGGGGTTATCGATTCGAAACCTCAAAGGAAAAGAAGTTCCGTGGCATCCATCTCTGTGCCCGTCTGTCAGTGATACCGTGTGGCATGGGGAGTCCAGACTCCCCCTGCCTTCTGGGAATGTTCTGTCTGGAACAGGCACATTGCTATTACTGGATACCCTGAAAACCTAGACCCCAGGAGGCCTGTGAAGGAGATGAGCAGTTGCACACTTGCCTGTTGCATGTGTCTCGGCACATGTGTGGGAGAAGAAGCCTCCGCGCTGCCTCTGGGAGAGGAAAGAGCGCAGGCCCAGGCCGCCATGGGGCCGGCGGAGCCTGACTGGTTAGCTACACGGTGGCGCTGTTCTGTCTCACCCATCCTCATTTCCACGCTATTAAATCTCCCTTTCCTGACGTATCCTTGAAGGGGAAATAAATCAACAGCACTCTGTACCTACAGCCCGCCATTATTACCGCTGATACAAGTTCTCAGGGGCCGCCAGGCGCTGTTCACATTTCACAGTGGTCTGGGCCCCCAAAGCCATATTGAGCCATTAACTATTCATAGGCACCATCTCAGCCGTCTGTTTTTCTCTGCTCGTCGTACCCAAAGGTTTGCAGGCAGAATTAAGTGCGGGCTGCATTCCTACTCCGGGCCTTCAGCTCTGTCCTTTCCATCCCTTTCTTAATTGGGTTATTTTATCAAGGGCAGGGACCAGGCATGACCCATAAAGAGAATCCTTATGATAGTCTGTGGTGACAGCCCATGGTGGGTCTGGGGAGATGTCTGTGTCCCACTTCATTTGCTAGAGAATGGTGCTGAGGATGGTTGCTTCTGGCTGTCCCTGGGTTGACCATTTGGCTCTCCTCCACTGCCTTCAGCCTACTTCGGTGCTTCCGCCCCCCAGTTACTGTGACCAGGCAATAGGCCCTCAAAGTGCCTCCTCTCCATGCATCTACTCCCACCTGCCCCGAACATCTGTCAACACCCCAGGCCTGCTGGGTCACCTCCAAGACACACGAGGACTCTGTCCACATCTAATTATCTCCAGTGCCACCCTCTCACCTCCCGTCTCTCATCTCAACTATCGCGGTCACCCCCCAAGGGGTCCACCCGCCTCCCCTCGGGCCCCCTCCCATCCACTTGCCTTTGCGGCCGCCGCAGCGACGCTTCCTCCTTCACCTCTGTAGCTGCCCACCAGTTTTAACACAGCCTTCTCGGCTACGGATCATTGACTTAAAGAAATTAAACAGCATAGATTTGTCAGTGAGGACCCCAGTGTGTCCTTCCTGGATCGCATTCCCTTCTTTCCTCCCCAGAGGTACTGCAGTCCTGAGGTTTTCATTCCTGTGTGTATGTTTTCACTCTGTGTGTATCTGTAAGTAAATACATGTACTAGGTTTTGCATGTTCTAAACCTCATACAGATGGGTTTTTGTTTTTTTTTTTTTTTTATCTCAAGTATCTTGAAGGTTTATCCATGTTGATTCATGCAGTTCCAGCTCATTCACTTTAGTGGCTGGTAGTCTTCTGTGAGCATGATTCCTTTGTCCAGCCTTGTGTTGTTGGACAGTGAGTCATCTTTTTAAAGCGTAGCTGAGATTGTGTTTCTCCCTTGCTTACAGCCCTTCAGCGCCCAAAGAGGAGGTTGTCCCGGGCCATATGGCCTTGTTTGGCTGTCTCCCGGCTGGTGATTGCCCAGCCCAACATAGGCAGACACCAGGAGAGAGGCAGCCTCCTCTGGGAGTGTGGGAGAAATCGTTTTAACTTAGACTAATCATAGATTTGTCTTTATTCCAATCCGAGTGGCTGCACTTGGTGGGTCACTAACAACTAACCTTGGGCTCCGTTGCTGTGGGCTTCATGTCTGTAGAGATGGGTTTATGCACCATTGCCAGGCTGTCATATATGCTGGCCTCTGCTACAGGACTCATTCCCTCTCAGTCCTGGGAAGGAGTCTCTCTGAGCTGGTTTTGCGTATTACTCTCTTTTTGATCACCCCTTTCCCGTATCTCTTCCATAAGGGCAGATGGTGAGTTTGTTACAGTGCAGATACTGGGAACATTCTAGAGGTAAGCACCTCACCTTTAAGACCCATGGACTTTAGGGACCACTCCCCCCAAATTTATCCACCCTTCAGTGTCTCCATTGACCTTGTCTAAAGGCAGTGAGACCCAGTCGGTGGAGTGGCTGGGTCTTAGCAAACTCATTTTCCATAAGAAAGAAGCAGCTCAAAGCAATTCTGTCTAAGAGTCCATTGATACCGTGTGGTTACTGGAAGGGTATGAGTGACATAGTCATACTACAGGTCAGGTTCTACAGTCCTCAAAGAGGAAAATTGTGATTGATGCAAAGGTTTTGAACCACTAGATGAAACCTAGCTTATTTTAAACAAAGGTTTCTCTGTTCGAAACCCAAGTACTTTGAACTTAACAGCTGAGCCCCCGAATACATGCTATGCTATGGAGTCCACTAGCAGGTTCCCAACACAGAGCAGGCCTCCTTTGGCAGGTATGAGATGCTGTGCTTTGCTTAGTGAGACTTGCCACAAGGCAGGGTGGAGGAAAGAGAATATGACATTAACTGAGGACTTATTAGGTGCTCCTTTAAACACATGTTAAATTATTTTTCATAAAACCCACACGTGGGATGTTTTGTGTTTCTCATTTAAAAAAACAGAAACACTCAGAGAAAGTCAGAGAGCTTCAATAACCAGCTCAAGTTCACATAGGCAAGAAGAGTTGGAGTTTTTCTTCTCTGTCTGTTTGGTCCTGGCCCCCTGCAGACTTGATGGAAGATAAGACAGAAGAACCAAGAGAGAGGAGGAAAAAACCCCAGCCTAGAACATTGTATCCTTAGATTAAAAGGGCAGAACATAGATAGGAAGCTCTTTCAAAGCTCCTTCCCTTGTCCAGGGAAGGCTTGTTTTTTAAGGCTCTGTAGGAGGTAGACCCTACAATGAGTTCTTGATTCACTCAGGGAATCTCTGTGGAGCTGTATGCATTGCCAGGGGCTGAAATAAGCTCTGGTAGAGAGGGCAGGATCACACAGCAGCCCTGCCCAGCCCTGTCCTAGATCTCGTGGAGGAGTGGTGGAAGAAGACCACAGACACATCACAACATGAAAGTTCTGAGGAGGGAAGAGGTTGGTCAAGCTTTCCTGGGCTGTAACATGTGGCCTGAAGGATGGTAGATCGTGTGGAAAAAGCATTTCAGGCCTGGGATGACAGCATGAGAAAGATCCCGAAGTCTTGGGAGTATAGTCACAAAGTGGTGGTCAGGTGTGGCTGGAGTAAGGCACAGGTTGGAGACAGGTATGAGATGGAGTAAGCTGGGGCCGTGTTATAAGAGCCTTAGCCATTATAATGAGAGTGTCTGAAAGGCCAACAGCTTCCGTCTTCTGTTTTGCGGTGACTCCATGACCCAGGATGTCCTGTGGACTCGCTTGGACTGCTGCTCACCTTGTGGGTTAGTAACTCCTACTCTTCAGTCTGCAAAGAAATGAGAGGGCTCTTATTACCCCATGGCCTTGTGTCTAATGTATAGAAAGGTAATGATCTGAAAACAAATGTTCTTGGGCCATTACTCCTTTCACTAATTTATGCTTTCTAATTACTTGGGATCCCTCCTAATGGATCACACCCTCCTGTGTATCATGACACCACCACTGGTAGTTGTGTCGAGGGCATCCACTGGGGAGGCCCTGAGGTTGTTGATAAGTGAGTCGAATGGCTTTATCCATCTCTTTCAGGCGTCCACAGAACTCCATATAGATCCTTGTTTTTAACATCCTGAATTTTAGCAGTTTGCTTATGTCTTGTTTAGAATTCAGAGCCCCTGGGAACATGCCCAGAGTGAGAGTCACTTTTTATCCGTGCCGCTCAGTCCCCTGTAGGCGCTCGGTGCATGCATGGGCTGTAGGCAGGTAAAGATGCTGGGTGGGAAGGTGGAATGCAGGGAGATCTCGATCAGGAGATCTGTAGATCAGATGGGGAATTGTGATGGGTTGGTGGGGAGGGACTGGGGGAAAAACCGGAGGGTGGAGTGAAGGGTGTGAGGCTGGTGAAGGGCAGGGGTTATAGATGACTATGTTCCCGGTCAGGATTCCTAAACAGGAGCCCAGAAGGAACAGGTGGCTTGGGAGGAGGAAGGGTCAGATAAGCGTAGGGCCCCAGGGGCTGTCCTATTGCTGTGGCTCATCCTTGGGATGAGGAACAACAGGCTCCTGGACAGATGTCCAGGAGGGCCAGCTGTGTCTTCCCTGCCCCCCCTCTTCCTCTGCGGCCCTGCGGGCGCCTCCTGAGGTGCAAGCCTGGCTTACATCTGTTGGCTGTCCCCTCCTTGGCAGGGCCTCCCCGGGGCACGCTGGCGCCACGGTCCGTCACCTCACTACACCCCAGTCCCTATTGTGGTTACCACTTTGCTCTCAGAAGATGTCATTTCTTTCTTTATTAAGGCTTAGGAGCCTTGGAGGGCTCTGGATCAGAAACACGACTGCTACAGAACTGTCAGGTGTGGAAGGCATACACATGCGGCTAATCTGTCTGCTTCCGGTTCCTGACTTAACAAGAGAGAGAGTCAACAACTTAAAATAATTGTGAAGACTCCTCCAGTGCTGGAGCTATCTGCTTGAGCGATCCTGGGGTCCTGCCACGGCTCAGGCCCCACGCAGGCTCCTTCCTGGTGTGGGGGGCAGCAGGCATGGGGCCAGCCGGGGGCCGACGTCAGGGAAAGGTGGCCTCGGCCCTGGAGCAAGTTCATTGACATGGAAGCCGCGGAAACTGTGTAGTGCCTTTGTGGCCTCCGAGGCACAGAGAACAAGAGATAAAAATATCCCTGGCCACCCAGGGTAGAAGTCTCTGTTCTGTTCTGTTCCAGCCTCTCTCTGTCTCCTCTCCCTCTGCCAGTGGAACCTGTCTGCCTTGATGTCACCCCTGCCCCTTCCCTTTGTTTGTCCTTTCCGCCCTTCCCCGTGTGCCGCCCGCTCTGCCCGCGCCGGGCATCCGGTGGTCAGCACGGCAGACAAAACAACAGACAGGATCCTCACCGCAGGCTTCGGTTCTGTGAAGGGGATGCACAGGTTCCAGGGACGGAGAAGCGAAGGGAAGGGTGTTCGGGAGTGGGCTGGGCACATTTCAGAAGAGGCCTGGGGGATGAGACAGAGCAAGGCGTGGGGCGCTCTCCAGGGGCCGGACTGTAAGAGGAAGCAGCAGGGCAAGGCCTCTTAGCGGCACAGATCTTGGGATCCTCTCAGAACTCAGAGGCAGGGAGGGTGAAGGCGAGGAGGGAGGAGAGGGCGCAGGGGAGGAGGCTGGAGCCAGAGGCCGCATCAACACACCTACTTCGAGACTCTCAGGAGAGGAGTCCATTGTCCCAGTGTCGTTTGCTCTCTGTACTCCTCTCCTGAGCTGGGAGCTGGGTTTTGATGTGGCTCTGCCCTAATACTCCGTGCCCTGGGCTGTGGCCTCTTGTTTGATTTCTTCAGCTTGTGGATGGGACTGTGGATTTTGTTTGAAACCTTGCAGAGCTGCAGCCAGAAGCTTAGGCACGGAGTTCTTGACCTTCCTGACCAAACTGACGGGGTTATGAGCCATATTGGGCGGCAGATACCAGGAGCTGAGGGGACATCCTCGGGTAGGGAAGGGGGCTGAAGTCACTTGTATGGGGCGGGAAGGGGAGGGCTTTCTGTGGCTGGGTGCTAGCGCCAGTTGAGGAAATTGGCTTGAATGTTCCTGCACCAGGCTTGTGCCTGCTTCCACAGCTTTCTTTGACCCTGGATCTCTGAATTAAGTCTACTCGTGAGCTTATTTTGCTAGTCTCCTAAACACAGCTATATACCCTTGAGAGAAAGCAAAACCCCAAGTGCTCGCTGGAGGATATGTACTTTACATAGTCATTAAAGAAAGCAAAGCTGTGCTTTAAACATTGAATAAGGTTGGTTCCAATGCTGGGGAACCCTTCCGTTGGTGGTCACTGGACTCCGTCCTAAGGCCACACTGCCATCCCATGGTCATGATGATGACCGTAATTGTAGATAAGCATCCAATGAGTGTCAGGTGTCAGCCACTGTGCTAAGTGTGCTGGGTGGACTGTCTCCTCCAAGGTAGATGATACTCATGGCTCCGTGTTAGAAGTAAGGAAAGGTAATGCACAGAGAGGGGATGGGCAATTTGCTCAGAGTCACCCAGCTTAATAGTGGAGCTGGAATTTTCATCTGGGCATTCAGACCCTCAACCTTTGTGCCTCACAGCCTGTTGGGGAGGAAAGGGTGTGAGAAGCTAAATGACTTGCCCTTGTCCACACAGCCAGCAAGAGCTAGAGACTGGACTTAAGTGCGAGTCTTTTGGCTTAGTCTGGGGCTCTTCCAGGCTCTCATCCTCCTCGGTGTTCTCTGGGTTCTCTTCCAGTCCTAGAGCAGTAACCCCCACATCCTATCCCTAGACCGGTGCCAAACAGAATGCAGAAGAGTCAAAAGCACAGCATCTTGGGCCTTGCTACCCAGATTCTGGTTTCAGGAAGTAAGGCTGAAGAATCCATAGTTTGTTGTGCCGTCGGGTTTGAAAACATGGACCCAAATACTTACACTGTGAATAATGGTTTGCAGGCCAAGATGTCTTCTAGGGCCCTTTTCCTGACTTTGATCTTTGTAGAATTGGCTGTTCCTCCTTTGGTAACCCATATAGGTTGTTGTCTCACCCTGTGTAGACTTTGACGCTTGCTCACCCCCTCTGCCAGAGGGGCGGGTACTGGGTCAGCTCACCCCCTCTGCCAGGGGGGCGGGTACTGGGTCTTTCTCATGTTTATCCACAGTCCCTACCCCATAGCGAGTCCTCCATACAGATTGTTGGGATTAAGGGATGTTTGAAAGGATGTACTATGAAATGTCCTGTGTTCACATAGAGAGCTACCTGTTCGTTCCCGGTAGAGACTGTGGGGACATGCATTGGGGCTCTCATGCCATTCATACCAAGAACATACGTGCAGGGCCTTGTATCTCCCAAATACATGAGAAGTTGTTGCCCAGTTGTGGGAGTTGCCCTCCACTAAGATATTCTCATTCCTTCACTACGTCTCCATGAACATTGAAGACATGGGCTGCACCGGCCTTCGGCTCTAGAGACCTTCATCTGCAACTCTCGACAGCCCTTGCAGTAGGCCAGTATCCCTCCGAGGGCCCAAGGGAAGGGTTTGGGCTGTCTCTGCCCTCAGGGACCTGACAGTCTGACGGGAAAGACAGATCCAGAGAAATGTTGACACAGAGCTTTAGTGTGAACAGGAAGGCCATTCAGACAAGGGCTCTGAAACCTGGGCTGGAGTGTGGGGTGGATCTGGGCTTTGTCTCTGTGCCCTCTAGCATCTTAACCTCTCTGGAATCCCTCCTTGCAAAGTAGGGATCATAACAGCACTGTCCTGTGTATATAGTAAACACTGCCACATATTTGTCACGTAACTGAGGGCAAAGACAGTGTTCAAGAAAAGCTTCCTATAGAAGGAGATGTCTGAGTGGTGTTTGGAACAACAACTAAGATTTAGCCAGAGGAAGAGGGGTGCTTGGGTGAAGAGAACTGTACCAGCAAAGGTGTGGAGGGGTGTGTGGTATATGAGGGAAGGTATTGGCTGTTCATTTATTACCGAGACATGAGGTTTTAGGTGGTAGGGAGCCATGGAGGGTGAAGGCAGGAGAGGTGTGCCTTCCGGAGCATTTTAAACTTAGTTTCAGAGTTGATGGTAACTATCAGATGTTAAGCCCACAAGTGGCACAATTGAGCTTGTGCTTTCCATATGGTCTTTATACAGAGAAAGGCCCTGAACTCTTCAGCTCTGTGGGTCTCTTCCCATGAACCCCGTGCTAAAAAATTCTTGGCACATGATTGTCCTCGTGTCTCTTTTATAGCCAACAGTGGAAGGTCGGCGGATGAGTACTGTGGGGATTGGAACACTGGGAGCATGTCAGCTTCCTGACCAGGTCTGGTCTGCCATGTCTGCAGGGTCCCGGCGGATGAGAAGTCATCATCAAGCAAACCCTAATCGGATTTCCCAGGCAGTCATCTGCCCAGCCCGATTTAGATGGTCATCCATTATCCTCAGCCCAGAGCGTGGGTGATTGTGGCAAGATTAGCTCACACTTTGCATTTGCCCTGGGAGTTTGCACAGCAGCAAGCCTGTTTGTCAGCTAATGCTCCAAAGTTTGCAGCCTCCACGGGGACCACAGTTCCAGCTCAGTTTATGTTTTATTCAAATGCAGCAAAAGAGAGACACAAGGCTGATGGCAAGCTGGACGCTTCTAGGATTGGGAAGCCAGCAGCAGGGTCCCTCCCAGTTTTGCCTTTTGACCGTATCTCTCATTCTATGAATTCTATGAATCCAGCCTGGAATTTTCATTTCTAAGGCTTGAATTTGAGAGAGCACCATTTTGTGAGCAGAACCACAGTCCCTGGTTGACTGGTACTTCTAGTCTGCCTCAGTCCCCATGGCTGATGGAATGCAGGATCCTAAAGCGGATCCCTGTGTGTCACCCCCCTCCTCAGAAGCTGACAGTGGCTCTCACTGACTATAGAGTAACGTCCGAACCAGAACTTGTGTTCTCACTCGCATCCAGACTAGAACTTCCTGTATCGTGTCTTCAGTTTCTTCTTCCTGTGTTTGCTCTTGCTGCTTCGTCTACCCAGAATACCTCGTTTCCACCTGCTGGAAGCAGTGTGTGTTCTTCTTAGCCCAACGAAATACCATTCGCTCCACAGAGCATTACCATTTCTGCTAGGCTGTGGCCCTGTCTTCCATTCAATGTTTTTGGACTTGGATTGACTCATGGGCCCTCTAAGGTGGAAGATCCTTGAGCTTTGGATCTGGCGATGACCTTTCTTCCCTATCTCTTCCCCTGGGGCCCAGCCCAAGATCTCACACGCATATAGGCTTGGATTCTGGGTATTTTCCAAGCCATCTACTCGATCACATAGTATTTCACTTTTTTTTATTTTGAGGGCAAGGATAGTGAGTGGCTCATTCATGCCTTTGGTGTTTTTCCATTCTTGCAATGTCTGAACTCAGGGGCTTTCTGTTCTGAGTCTGTGCTTGTCATTGTCAGTGTGTGGGAAGGAGGAAAGCTGGAGTGGGGAAATGAGCCCTCACGGCACCGACCTGAATATTCTGGGGCCCCTGGCTCTCCTGGGTTTCTTTCAGCCCAAGGTTAACAGGGGAGGGGTGTCTTGGCCACAGTGGGAGGTGTCCGTTGAGTGGCCAAGGGAATGGTGCCCGGGAATCAGGCCACTCCTTGGAGCAGCGACTAATCCCTGAGAGTCTTGCAGCAGGGTCTTTGGGAAAGAAAACCCACTGGCTTCAGGCTTAGGAAGCTAGAGGTTTCTTTGAGCTTGATTTTCTTTCCTGTAAAATGGTCATAACACCTAGCCCAGAGTCTTTGAGGAATAAGATGTGATAATTTAGGTAAGACACCTGGTGCTTCAGAGAGTCAGGTCTCCCTTCTTCTTTCCCACCTCACCTCCTTATTTAAAACTGGCTCAGGGCAGGCTTACAAACATTATCATTACAAAAGGGAATATGAATTAATAGCAGCAGCTTATAGTCGAGTTGTGCTTGCCTGCTTTACAAAGTAGGTGATACGTAACTCGGTCAGTGCTCATGGATGCCAGGTAGCGGGTGTTCTGGACCCGCTGTGGGGAAGGGTGGTGCAGGGTAAAGCTGGAGCTCTCCCCTCTGCGGGCTCTGGTGGATCTCAGCTCAGCCACTTGGTTGCTATGTGATCTTGGGCAAGTGATGTAACCTTCCTGTTGCTCAGTTTCTTCCCTTAAAATCATGACACAGATTTTCACTTAGTGGCATTATTCTGAGGAGGATGGTTTTGAGCTCTTGTCAAGCTCTGGTGCCTGGCATCTAGTGAAGACACAGTCCATGTCGGTGAGGGGCCTTGTAGGAGGGAAGTAGGGCCTTAGGCCTCAAGGCGTGCATGGCCCAAGGGGTGGAGATGGCTTCGAGTAGGTTCAGTCCTCATAGAAGGCCAGTGAAGTGGACGGAGCTGTCTATACATCCCTCCTTCTCAACGAAGTCAGGGACCTGCCATCAATCTCACAACCGGCAAGAGGCTGAGCCGGGACTTGGGGCAGGTCTGCCGTCTCGCCCTCTTGCTCCCCAGCCTGGGGAGGGAACCCCGCTCTGTGTCTGCTGTGGAAAGAAGAGAGCAGGGCAGACAATGTGTTAGTGCCCTGCAGTGCTTAGACTGCTGTCGGGGGGATTTCTGGCTCTAGCAGTGGTTAGAAAAATAGGTGTCCTGAGAAAGTATCCTTTTCCTAAAGATAGGAATGGTCACCAGGCCTCTAGGATCTGCCAGCAATGCACAGAGGGAACAGGATGACCCCTGTAAGTCTGCCAGCCCTGGGAGCCTGTAATCTACCCTGTGTGACAATGTAAACGTGGGAGTTAACTAATTGGTGGCATTATGCCCTATTGAGAGGAAGCAAATGGCTGTGCCTTTTCTGAGATAGAATCAGATCTTAGATCAGATGCTCTCACAGGAACTCAGAGCCGGGCCGTTATTTTTAGATCAAATGGGGAAGAAAAGGGGACAGAGAGCTCGTTTTTTCACTGGGTATGGCTAGAAAACTGGTTCCCCCCCCTTTTTTTTAACCCTGTGGGTGTGGTTCTGAGCAGACTGGGGATGGACTCTTCCTTTTCTGCAAAGACCCGTTTATGGCATCAAAATCTATTTTCCATACTGGAGGAAAAAAAAATACCTGAGTTTAAATAGCCTGAATGACCTTAGAAGTGCTCCACAGGCCAGCTTGGAGTGGGAGTCACTGGTCACGACCCACCCTCTGCTGGGCTTCTGGGGCCCTTTATTTTTTGGGCTAGCTGCTGTGCCGGTCCCTGGGGACGCAGAGGGACATTTAGCTCTTTGTTGAGGTTAGGCTGAGCTCTTGCCGTGTTCCAGGCACTTTTCCTCCGCCCGGGGGATACAGTGGTTTACACAACATAAAAGATCACCGCTCTTGGGGAAGAGCTGCAGGAAAACATGAAACCGTGCTAAATGCTACCCAGAAAAGCCAGG
Source organism: Callorhinus ursinus (assembly GCF_003265705.2). Classification (NCBI taxonomy): domain Eukaryota; kingdom Metazoa; phylum Chordata; class Mammalia; order Carnivora; family Otariidae; genus Callorhinus; species Callorhinus ursinus. Next base: position 3,347,147 of record NW_027397145.1, read on the forward strand.
ATGACAAGACGGAGGCAGGCAGAATGTGAGTGACTAGAGGCCTTGCAGAGATCTCAGGAGGAGGGACTAGAACCAGCGTTTTGGCAAAGGGTCAGAAGGAGGGCAGGCTTGTTGTGGCTGGACCAGAAGGTGAGGGGGGCCAGGGATGAGGGCAGGGTCCATATTGTGCAGGACTTTGTAGGTCATGGGAGAGGCTTTCCAAGTCACTGGAGAGAGTGGTGCTGGGGTTCTCCTTTCTTCTTTTTCTTTAAAGATTTTATTTATTTGACAGAGAGAGACAATGAGAGAGGGAACAGAAGCAGGGGGAGTGGGAGAGGGAGAAGCAGGCTTCCCGCTGAGCAGGGAGCCCGACGCGGGGCTCGATCCCAGGACCCTGGGATCATGACCTGAGCTGAAGGCAGATGCTTAATGACTGAGCCACCCAGGTGCCCCAGGATTCACGTTTCTAATCGGGGACTCTTGCTGCCCGGAGCGGGGAGATGAGAGGGCACAGGGGAAGGAGCGGGTGTCCAGCTGGGAGGCTGCTAGAGGAGGCTGGGGAGGTAGGGAGGTTGGAGAGAAGTGACCATCTGAAGAGGCCAGTGAGACCAATGGGTGGTAGGTGGTGATGGGGAGAGAGTGATCAATGTGGCTTCTGCTTCAGGGCCTGTGGGGTGGCGTATCCTTCACTGAGATGGAAAAGACAGGGGGAACAGGTTTTCTAGAATGCAGAGTGTTGCTTTGGAACGTTAAGTGTGAGCTCCCTGCTGGACATGTGATGTCACTTCGGCAGTCACCCAGTGGGGGACTCAGAGGTGAGGCCTGCACATGGGGACGTGGGGTGCCACCTGCCCTGAAGGAGCCCAGGTCACTCAAGAAACTCAGGGCACCTTCTTTCCCTTCTGTAACCAAGGTAGCTCTCAAATGCTACCCCTTCCACAGGCTCCTCCTGTGACACTTGCTGTCCTCCCAGAATTGATCCCTGCATCCACTAGGGCTGGGAATCCAGAGGCGGAGACGTGGGTGGGTCAGCATCAGGCCAGCCCAGAAGTGGGTCAGTGGTAGCCTGGGTCCAAACATATTATTCTACTTATTTCTGCTCCCTTGTCACCCCGAGGGCAGGGGACTGTACTGGGGTGGCCCTAGCTGTGCTTTCTCAGGAGAAAGCAAGCTGGTTGGGCTGGTATAGTACTAGACCCTGTCATTCTCTAATCTCTGTACGGAAAGGACCTTGGGCTTCTGAATTGGATGCCTGCTCTGCTCTTCAGTTATGCAGTCAAGTCCCTTGACCTCCCTGAGCCTCAGTCTCCTTAAATGTCACATGTGTGCAGTGATGCCTTCCTTGAGGATGTTCTGCAGGGATGACTTGCGATCAGGTGCCTGGTGCATCTGGACATCGCAGCCCTGAAGGATCCTCTCGGCGCCCCCCGAGAAGGCGGTGCCCAGGGCAGTACTCTTGTGACTCATGGGAAGAATTCAGAGCTGCTTTTGCTCGTTCCACTAGGTGCTGTGCTTACCAATGTGCTAAGCACAGGGACCTGAGACGTAAACAGACAAGTTCCTCTTCTAAGAAACTCTGGTTCCAGGAGGGGAATCAGTGGTAAATAATCAAACACCGATGAGCTGATTTCTGGGCAGTTCTGTGTGAGGCAGGTGGATAGTCAGAGGCTTCTTGGGCAGTGAGATGGGCTGTTTCAGGGGCTGGGGATGAGGTGGCCTCAGAGATTTGCCTCTCCAAAGCTGCCACCCTCTCTGCTTACCTGCCTGGGGTGTGGAGGTGATTTCCAGAAAGGAGCCACTGAGCAGGTGCATTGCTCTCTCCACCTATGGTCTTTGGGGTCCTTCCATTTCCCTGGCCGCCAGGCTACCCCTTCGCTCACTACTGACTCCAGGTTGAAGAGAAGGCCGGGGGGCTCACCTGGCTTTCTGGTTTCAACCCCCGTTTTGAAGGCTTTGGATTGACTCTCCCCCGGCGCCCCACGCCCCGTCCCTCCTTCACACGCGAAGTCAGAGAACTCCATTCCCTCTCACTCCTCATTTCTCTAGACTGGCTGACACCAAAGACAGTTCCTAAAAACACTCCTCAAAGTGAAGGCGAGGGGCTCCCCTTCCGCTTATCTTTGAGTCCGACAGCATTTTTGTGGAAGTTATTTTTTTTTTACGTGTGTTAATGTGAAAGGGAGTTTTAATCTTCGTTATCTTACAGGCTCTCCATTTTCATTCCCCTCCTTCCTGAACCCCTATATTTCTCCCTCCCCTCCCTGGCCTCCTTCAGCCTCTTTCCCAGAGTACCTTTGTCGGCTTTCTCCTTACCTGTTTCTCCCCTCTCTTCTTTGTCACTCCCTCTGAACACCTGCCTCTTCCCCTTGGGCATTCCTCCCTGGTTCTCTCTTAGATTTATTTTCTCCCCACGCTCCGTGCCCTTAGCTCCATAACCCCACTGCTGCCAGGGGCTATTTCCCAACGAAGCGGCCTCTGGACTCCCTTATGTGCATTATTTATCCCGCCCTGGGACTCTTTTGAAGATGCCTTGGATAATGTGCATGGCCCATGGCACACTTGTGCCACAGGACACCTGCTTTGCTTACTGGCTGAAATTGCCCTGATTTCAGAAAAAGCAAATGTTGTCTTTTTTATTGTTACGTTAATCACCATACATTACATCACTACTTTTTGATGTAGTGTTCCATGATTCACTGTTTGTGCATAACACCCAGTGCTCCACGCAGAACGTGCCCTCTTTAATTCCAATCACCAGGCTAACCCAACCCACCACCCTCCTCCCCTCTAGAACCCTCAGTTTGTTTTCAGAGTCCAT